>NW_028263379.1:7140884-7472759 GCF_051168715.1 Poecilia mexicana
ATAGTTTTTTACATTTGTGAAACAAACTAATGTGGGCACCAAACGGACTCTAGCCGAGGGGCCCACATCCAACTAAGTCAACAGATTTTTTAAGTAGTTGAAAATTTAAGTAAGAAAATGAACTGAAACTGAACCTTTGATTTCATTTTTAAAAGTGTGACTCCCACTTAGCTGCAAAGCTGCATGCAGTGGCGCCAGACGTGTCGCCACACATGAGCCGTCTATCTGTGTGCCTTGTCAGCCCGTCTTCATCCAGGAAACCCCCTTCAGTCCCACCCAACCTCTATTCTAGAGCCAACGTTTTGTGTTAAATGTTAACAACTTGGCCTGATCTATTTAATCGGCAACAACAAAACTGTGTTGACTCTAACACTCGCCTCCATTGTGCCCATTATGTGCCTGCCCTCACTTGAAGATTTATGTATTTTTGATATTAAATTCCTTCTGTCATCAAGACTGCTCTCTTGTTGACTTTTCTTGACCCATTGACCCTGTTCCCCAAACTTTCCCATATTTAAGGCGGGAGCTGCGGCTTCCCTCCCGCAGGCTCCTTCTGCTGCTCAATGCTCTGTGGCTCCTTCTGTTGGCATGTGCTGTTTGCACTGTTCTTGAACTTCAGTGAGCTGCCCTGTCCTCATCCTGTACTCTGAACCCTGCACAATAATCTTCCTTGAAAATAACAACTCAGTGTTCATGAACTTCTGAAGTCATTTGAAGAAAACCAGATGACTTTGAGGTTTTTAAGGAGTCAGCAGCTGATCCTTGAGGCGATAAGTACTTCAGTCGTGTTCTACAACCCTCCCCTCTGCAGACAGAGAGTGACAGATGCCCATACACCTTTGCTATATATGATGTCCATGTTGCCTATACAAGCCTCCCTCTGGCTGCCCAGCTTGCTAATTAGTTAAACAAACGCTAATACTAATGATCCCACTGGCCTGGTGAGCTCTGGGTTTTTGTTCGCCTACTTTGCACCAGCTTCTCCTGCTGGAGACTTGGCCCCACTGACCTGAGCTATCATGGCACTGCGAAGACTCGTGGACCGCCCTGGCCGGAGTCCATCCCCCCCAGGGGCCAAAGGGCAACGTCCAAGGCTCGGGAATGCCACCACCAGCTGCTTGCAGTGACACCATTTACAAAAGAAGCTTGGTGAGCCATCCTTCTAAGGGCTGTCAGTGTTGTGAGAGAGCTGGACTGACATGTATTTGCTCACTGGACCAAAACGTGGAGCTCTGGACTACGGAAAGAGTTAAAACTCATATGTTGTTATATATACAAATTAAATAAAGCATAAAAAGTCTGTGCCATTTGAAAAAATCTCTGCATTGGTAGATGTTTAAAAGTCAGTTTAAAATTTTTCCAAGCAAAAACAAGATCACATGTAGACAAAATCCATTTCTGATCAATCAAGCACAGGAATATTGAGGTCATTGAACCAGACATTGTCACTTTTAGAATATAAAATCAGAATTTCCATAAATCTTTTCAGCCAAGTTAAGCATGAAATGCTCTAAGATTTCTTACTAGAACATTATGATGAGATATTTAATTTAATTTTATTTATACTTTATTGATCCCTTTATTTGGATCTATAAAGTTTTTTTTTTTTTTTTAATTGGATTGAATCACTTTAGATTTGGAAAAAAAAGATTCTGTAGACTAACATCAGCAGATGACACAGTTCTCCAAATCATAGCTGATTGGAGAAACTTCACACTGGACCTCAAGCAAATTGGATTTTGTGCCTCTCCACTCCTCTTGACTCTGGGTTCTTGATTTTCAAGTGAAATACAAAATTTACAAAGAAAACTTTGTAAATTTTCTCAGTCCTTGTTCTCCTTAGTTTAGTATATTAGTTTAATGCTAAATTAATATATTGATCCTAAATTAGTTTAGCATTAATGCAGAGAAAGCAACAGTTGGAGTCCACATCCTGACTGCGACATGTGTGTGTGGTGGGACTTGAATGCACTGACTTCAGTTGCAGTCCACAACCATGTTCATCTTCTCAAAACTTCTAATCAGATGACTTTTCCTCACAATCCTAAGGCTACACTTTTGCTTGTGCAGCTTGTTCTATCTTACTTTTCCCTTCCATCTGACTTTCCAATATGCTTATATAAAAAAGCACCAATTATTTATGACCTGTTGTGGCTTACCCCATATGTGGGTGTTAGTGACTGACGATAGTCTAAGCTGGCTATATCATGCATTTATTTAATATTTGGTCTTATCAAATTTCCTGAATCTGAAATTTGGACTTAAGTCATAGTCATTAAAACTCGTAGAAATAGACACGTTAAAATATAGAATATGAGTTTCACTTAAAATACTTAACTTTTCCGTTTGTTCTCATTTATTGTGATTGGCCTGCTGATTAAATATCATTCATCTTTATTTCAGACAAAATGAGTCCATATTACTGAAAAAAAGAAAAAAAGAAAATACGTAAACGCCAATATTTGGTTAAAATGAAGTCAGGCACTGGGTTTTGTATCATAAAGCTAAATGTTGGTAGAAGTCCTCATATTCAGTGAACAAGGTGAGATAAGTTGCAGGGTTTGGATCGTCCTTTGCCTTTCCTCCTCCTCCTCCTCAGCGCGCAGTGCGGTTAACACCGGCCCCATTACACGGTGTCATCCGCGGCTCTCGGTTGTTATTCGGACAATGTCTGGCCATTTACCCTAGCTGTGTCTGCGCGCTCTGCGGAGGTCCCGACAGAAATTGATACTAATTGCGGGGACTGTACACTGCTGGCTGCCGGAGCGCCTGCAGGCAGCTGAAGGACCTGCTTGTCACCGCCTAATTGACAAGGGCTTGTCTGTCCTGGGAGCAGCTGGTCCTAAGCACTGGTGCACAATCGCAATCTTGACACGGTCTCCACTCGCCTGGAGGAGTTTTGAGGGGAAACGCCGTTAAAGGGAGATTTATTGAATCTCCCTTTGGGTGACGGTGTATTAAGTACGCAATATAGGCTTATTTCCACGGGTGCAAAGGGGAGCCACGCTCCTGGTATTAATAACAGAAGGTCGCAATTAGGCCAGACAGGTGACATTTCTTGTGACATTATAAATCACCGCAAACAAGACAGGAGTGAGTAAATAAAAGCGCAGGGAAATCGGTTTTAGGGCAGCGTTATTTTACTTTGCGCAGCTACATGGTGCACAATGAGCTTATGTGCACAAATTGCATAAATGCAGGAGGGGTGTGTGTGTTCACCAGTCATTCTACTGACTCAGACACAAATAACATCGACTCTCACAGTAAAATGATCGATTCATTATTCTGGTCTGTTTCTATTAGAGCATGCCATTATAGCTGAATGCACCAAGAGGAAAAAGCAAAGCAAGTATTGTTTTGGTCTGCGAGTGAAAAAGGGTTTTCCTCAACTTTCCCACTGCCTGTAAAGAAACGCTGCTTTTCTGGCCCCTTTTGAACTGAAAATCGTGATTTTTCCCCTGGTGATCTCCGGACGCGCTCCTTTCTTTCTCGGGAACAATGACAACACTGGAGCACCCCGCCGGTGCGCCGCGGTTGGGGATCTCTCGGATTGTTTTGGACATCTTTGGATTTCATCAATCAAAATGACTGCGGTTTTCCATAAAAATGCTGAAATTTGGTGCTGGAACCGAGTGAGCAAGGTAGAAAATACGAAGCTGTCCTTCTCGATGATAAATGGCCATCCTTTGATTGCGCAAATAGAGAAATTCGTGCCGCAGCACTGAGAAACAGGCTAAGGTTGTTGAAAGAGGGGAAGTGTTGTCTTGCGTCAGATCATGACAGAAATAAAAAGCAGGCCGACATTAGGTTCTAAAAGCAAGTGCATTTTCCCAAACCAAGGAAATCTGGGAACTTCATAGCAAACGATCTGGACATACACAGGGAAATGAAACCAAGTGGCCATTTAGCAGAGTTACCACTTTATATTCTATACTGGAAACACAACATTCAAATGGTTTTCTCTTCCGTTTTTCACACTAACACTCTGATTGACAGACAAACTATCCTCTTACTGAGCTATGGCAGTAACAACCTGAATTACAACCCATAATAAACGCATGAAGCTGCTCCAGAGTCCTTGCTTCTACTCCAAACGCATAATCGCCTATTACTATGCAAAAGTTCACTTACCACACATTAATACCTAAATATCTATTAAAAAGCACTTATTTTCCTAAAAAGCAGGAATGATTTAATATGGACATGTCTCAAGGTGTTTTTTTCCAAATGGCCTTAATGTTACACCTAATTATCCAGCATTGACATTTTGTCCTGCCTGGGGTCAGCAGGTCAACAGTTGCAGATTAATGGCATCTAGGGGAGGAAACAAGGAAAGGTGACTGTAATATATTTACATTAGTTTATAATTTGGTTAATGATTTATTTGTAATTTGTTTTGTCAGATTTTACTTTAAAAGTTCTCAATTGAAGGTCGGGACTTATTAATCCCTGACATCCACTTATTGTAAGAAAAGTAGCTTTGTAAAGTAATTGCAGACTGGCTAAGAGTTCTTACACACACACATGCAGACAAAAACAGCCATCTTATTGTGCTGAGCTACTCATAAGTGGACATGTTGATGTCCTGCATACCAAAGTGGGCTTGATCTTTAGGTCACAGGCTGATGGTCAGATATCCTCCTTCAGCATTTTCTTTGAAAAAAAGCTGAATTTATGTTAATCTAGGCAAGCTCTCCAAGTCGTGAAGCAACAAAACAGGCCCAGAGCATCACACTGCCGCTACCATGTTTGACTGTGCATACATTCTTTTTTAAATTGTGAGTTTTAAATCAATGCAATGGGATGCAGACCTTGCAAAAACTTCTACTCTTGTCGTTTCATTCCGTAAAACATTTTCCCAAATGTTTTGTGGATCTTCAAGATATTTTTTGGAGGATATGGGACAGGCTTTATACTCTTTTGGGTTGGCAGTGATTATAACATGGAACTCACCTGTGGATGTCATTTTTGTCCAGGCTCCTTTTTACTGTTGAAATATGAATTTTGGTGGTAGCTAAAGCAAAGGAGGCCTACAGTGCCTTAGATGTTCTTCTGGGTTCCTCAGAAATGTCAAAGATGAGTCATTGATGTCCTCTTGGAGCCATCTTGGTAAGCATTGTGTCGCCGCCGTTCCATGCTCTCTGTATTTGTGAATAATGGTTCTCAGTTTGGTTTCCTTGAGTCTTAGAAATGGTTTAAAAATCGTTTCTACAACGATGGTCTTTGACTATATTTTTCATCTGTTCTTGAATTTCTTTAGATTGTGACATGATGCATTGTTGTTTGAGATCTATTAACCTACTTCATGTTGTCAGACATTTTCTATTCATGTGATTTCTTAATTGTGGCTGGGAAAATTGAACCAAATTGTTCGATCCTTAAACATCTAGCAAGTGGAAGAATGATGTATTCCTGTAGAGTTATGTTGGTTTGAGAACTTTCTTGTAAAACTTTTGATAGTAACATTTTAGTTATGATCTGAAATATATAAGACTGACAAAATAAACAAAATCCGAAGCAATATGTAAGAGGGGAAAACTTACTCACAGCACCATATATCCAACATCCCAACATATTATTAAAAGAAAGAATCATTCTCTGTATTTGTTTCTAAACTGGAGAATGATTTTAGTCTTCACATTTTATCTATCTGGACAGAAATGTTCTTGTTTCCATATAGTTTATTTTCAGTATGGATTCCATCCCCTTCATCCTCTTCCAGCAGATATAACAGAACTGACTGGCTTGTCGAGCTTGAAGAATTGTTTAATTTCAGGGCCCTGGCGTTTCCTGAGGTGAGGTCTGCATTGGCTGCTAATAGAGATCTAATTGATGGGCCGAGTCCCGTTTCCGTGCTCTCTCTCCTTTTATTGCGCCCTGGCGTCTGCTGTAAAATAGGTCTGTAATCAGATTCCGCCTATTCCTCCTGGAGCAGGATGAGAGCTCAGGACTGCAGAGAAAGACGGAGATGGGGGCCAAAAAGAAAGCGAAGAAGAGAGAAAGAAATCATTATTAAAAAAGTTAAGCCTTGAGAAGAAATGCAACATACTGGTGATACTTGATGAAAAAGAGGATAGCCTGCTGAGGAAACATATATTGTGCTCTCTTATGGGGTTTCTTTTCTTTAAATAAACCTGTTATTTATACTGAATCTTAGTGTGGTTTAACACTCTTCAGTGACTAGCTTTCTTTTTGAAATCTGTTTGTCTTTATTGGTTTGCAATGCTTTCATATCCTTTTCCATAAATGCAAACCTACAGGTTATTATAAATCATTCATAAATGCTTCCAGCAAAATGATGTCTTTCACACTAACAACTGCAGTAGCTGATGTGTTTTCCACTAAGTTTCTGCCAATAGTTCTCAAAGTCATTTCAGCTACTAAACCTCAAAATAGTAATCCAGAGAAGTTCTATTCTGAGCATTGCTAGTTAAAGTCTACAAATACTGGTAATGAGGCAATTTATAAAGGGCATAAAACACCAACAGCTTCCATCCTGATTCAAATGCTCTAATATCAGATCCTTAGCTAAACTGTTGCTCTTTGTTGGTGCTACTTTATATCTACAGAGTTAGTAAAGCTGTACAGATTGTCCAAAATATTTTTTGAACAAATCTGAGTTCCCCACAATTTAGTTCTTCCAAGGTTAGTAAGCAGCAGAACGGCCTTTACTGAAGGTTTCATTCACTCAATTACAAGAAAGAAAATCTCAGATGACTTGAACGACTCACTAATGAAAAAAATATCTTTGAGAAACAGTTATTTATTTCATACCTTCATTATATTCAGTGGTCACATTTTGCCCGGGTACAGTTTTTGTACTGGCACAACATCCAGTAATTCAAATTAAGTGAAATGGTGAAGAATGAAGAATGATCAGCAGAAAGTAAGAGAAAATTAACCCAGAAAATCATTTGTTCGTGACTATGTCAAAGAATGGTGAAGCGAATACACACTACAGTAAGAGTTAGGTTACTATTACACCGTGACGTCTACAAAAGTTTCACAGACTGATAAATTTCTCATTCTTGAAATAACATTACCAGCAGAGGCAATCAATCTTCCCTATTAGAGCAACAAGCAGATGCAGTGTGCTAAATCATCCTCCACAAACTGAAGTACAGGTATAAAAAAAGCCAAATGAGACTGTGTAATTATGTTCCAGTGATGAAACAATTCAGAGGCTCCTATCATCTATATGACTGGATTTGAATTTTAATAGAACATACTAACTGAGTCCTGTTTGGATCAGTTTGTGGACTTTTACACATCCAGCTCAGAACTTCTGTGAGGAGCTTACTTGCTTTGAAATCGATTTGATGTCAAATAAATATATATATAAAAAATACTTTGAATTGAGTTTCTCTTTGGCAAAGACACAGAGTTTCAGGTTAATTCCTCTACATATCCAAGTTCTGACAGCAACAACCAAAAATCTTTTTCTTGGTACTGCATAAATCACGTCTGAACAAAAGTTTTTAAGATCAAATTGATCAATAGAGCAAAACATCCTGGAAAGAGTTTGATCCGTCAAACAAAAATAAAAACAAAAATACAGTATTAATTATAGTCGTTGTAGTTTTAAAAATGGGCTTCAACAAAAAACAGAACACTGAGATATCTAATAATTCAAAATATGAACAAGTCACATTAAAACAGTCATAAACCCACAATCTAAGTAAACTGCAAGGAGTAATGCAGAATTGTGGAATGAGTGGGATGTAGTCCAAAGCAAAGGCAGCATCTCTTCAGTGCCCAAGTGAACTCAGAGTAGAGACATCATCCTCCACTATCCATGTAATTTGAAAAATACATTGATCAGCAGAATTTGTTCAGATTGTATACAATGCATTTGCTTGTATTTGAAGCAGTGAATGTATTTGGTAGACCCATATGAAAATCCTAAGGAAAATACCCCATAGGTGGAAGTTTTCAGTTGTAAGTCATGTCTCTTTGATTCTGCAGTCACAGCAACAAGCCTGCAGAATCAAAAGGTCGATGATGTTTCTGATCTTCTAGGATCTGACAGGATAAAGTGATCCATAATAGTAGGTTAGATCTTAACTGCAGAAATTTGACGGGAAAGTCTCCATGGTCAGAAGGGTTAAGGTATTCAAGACTGCAGTTGCCATATCATTGGAAAAAGATGGTTCTGCATCTTAAACTTCACTGAGAGTGTGACACCAAAGTCACAGCTGTCTGCTCAGCCTGTCATCTCTCATCTGTACCCACCCACTGGGGTCCGTCAGGGCTCTCTGTGAATGGCCATGCACAGTCATGACTGAGTCTGCAAACATACAATAATATTCCAGTTCAGTGATCCAAACATGCAGTTTAAAAGAAAGTGTCAGATGACCATCAGAAAAAAAACAAAAACAATGATGTTTCCTTTTAAGAAACAAGTGGGGGAAAGTCTGTTCTTTCCATTTGGGCAAGTTGTCTCTCAGAAACCACAAAGAAAAATATCTGCATTGATATTCTGGTGAGAAATATATTAATTCTTCTCAGATCCTTCTCCTTTTTCTCTTCTGTATAGACACTATAATTATTAGTGCAGTGTTTGTCCCACTAATAATTATAAATAAAAGACCTAATCTATAATGAAAACTATAGATTAGGTCCAAATGAGCCAAATATAGTTCAAACCTGGACTAAATGTACTCTACTGCAATACTGCACTTCAGGTGAAGTGTTTGTGTAAAAACTGAGTTTACATGCATTTAGATGTTTTTGGCTATACAAATTATTTGACAATACCATTAACAATCCTTTAAAATGAAAAATATTTCTGTTAATCCTTTTAGAACATTTCAGATGGTGCTACATGACCCACTGTGGGCTCCAGACCCAAACTTTGGGAACCACTAAGCAAATTGTGGTTTGCTGAGAATTCATATCCATGTCTGGTAGATATGAACAAAGGCTGCAAAGAATCTTTATTTTTCTTTGCAGACCATGTCTAATGATAAACGTGAGAAACTGAAGCAACTCTAAGGCAGAGTTTAAAGGGGAAAGGGAAGGTTAGGGAATTCCACATTTAGAAGCTACAGAATAAGAAAATGGTGTAGGAGTAATTTAGGCATGGCTTTTTCACCTAAAATATAATTATTTCATAATTACATTTAATATTTTTACTCTGTGTATTTTACATATGGCTCTTCTGCTTATGTTGTTTTGAAGTAGTTCTCAACTTTTCTTCCTTCTTTTAATCCAATTTTAGTACCATCAGTATGTGCTTCATACACCGAAAAAACCTCATTTAAGCTGAAATAAGAAATAAATGTGTTTTCATGACTCAGTTTTCAACCTAATCAAATACCACACAGGCCAAACTACCATTGTTTTCATGTATCTATTCTGCAGAAAATGTCAGTCAAATCAGACTGACAGCAACAGACACAAACTGATCCTCTATTTTCTCTCTCTCTCCTCTATTTCGCTTCCCATCGCCTATAGCTTCCTGGAAGGCCGTGATTGGCCGGCTGTCTGGGTAGTGATAGCAGCCCTGGAGCCGAGGATGATTGATGACGGCGGGGGCAAGGCCGACACTGGCAGCATAAAGCTCCATAGACGCCTCAATAAAGAGCCTGGCCAGTGGAGAGCCTGGGCCCCTCCGCCTCCGAGGACCCACGGCTAGAGGAGTGCATGGAGAGAGTCAGAGGAAGAGAGGGAGAACGAGAGGTGCTCTGTTGTCGGATAATCTGTTTAGCTGTCGAGCCAGCAGCCGTCTGAGGCTGGATAAGTGCAGCGACGGATGTGTGTGGGGTGAAAATAGCAGGGGTTGGCTGGTGGAGAGCTGGAGGGGGAGAAAGAGGCAGAGACGGAGGGGTGGGGGATGGAGGGGGTGCATAATGGGAAAAAAAGGGAAGAAGATGAAGCAGAGGGGAAATGGAAGAAGCAGGCTGGCTGTTTACGCATGCTAAAAATGATCGACGAGCCAAAAAAAAAAGTTGACCACAAGAAAGTGAGCGATGTGACCCCTCACACATCAACTCTGGTGGTCATGACTCAGCCAGCCAATGGATAACTGCAGTGACCTTTGGTTCAGCAGATCAATGAGACCCTGCAACGTTGGATTCCTCGGGTATTGCATCCACTGATGTGCCTCCAGACCACATGCAGCCCTGTTGTAACCCCCATCTCACAGCAGCCCTGAAAAACACAATTAGGCACCAATCTGCTCCTACCAAGACAGCTTTCAGTGAGTCCAGCATGGCTACACGGAGTCCTGCAGACCCTCCTGGCTGGAGTTGGCAGGATGGAGGTCAGAATGAGACGAGTGATGACAAGGACGACGTCTTCACTCTGCAGGAACTGGGAGGGGTTTTGTCTGACTGTTGACATTTTAATGTAAAGTTTAACATATTGGTGCAGTTTCTGATAATAAATCTAACATGGTTTTATAACATGTGTCTGTTTGTTGTGTTTTTATTCCTGCACTGATATGCTTGCATCATGCATCAGATCACAAGAAATAAACTGGTTTAGTGTTTGTAACAAAAGACCAGAGAAATAAAAAAAACATTGTAATATTAAAATGAATTCATTCATTATTACTTTTCCTTACATTGAACTGACGTCCACTTTGAAGATAATCTTAAATTGTGAATTACAGCAAAATCCAAATCCATTTAAATTGAGTTATTTAAATTGGAAAATGAATTAGATCAAATGGTTTAACATGCCATGGACTGGTGACCTGTCCAGGGTGACCCCACATCTCACCCGTTGACCACTGGAGATAAGCACCAGCTCCCCCCACCCAGTAGGGACAATGGATGGATGGTTTAACAAGCTGATTTTATTTCATTGCAGGTGTTGACTTCTATGCCAACAACAAAATGGTTATGAGAGGCTTAACAAAAATCTGCAGACTTATTGTTTCATAATAACCAGAGCCAGATCCCTATGGAAGACTGGGACAATCCAAAGATTTGTTTAGCTCCCTTCACTGTCTTCTGCAGGGACTTCACATCTGCTTTGGAGCTGGAGTATCATGTTTCACTTGGTCAAACCTTTCTTTACCACAGCTCTAGATTCATGTAAGGATGATGGAGTTGGGGAGAACAGTTGGCTTCAGGCTCTTCTGAAAATGCAGTGTCTGCTTGGCCTGGCAGATCCAAGTGATGTTCAAGATGAGGTGAGGTAATCAGAGATGTTCGCTCTGAAGAATGTAATATCCAGCTCTAATGAACAGCTGCTGATGTAGGGGGACGAGTAGTGGGGTCTGATCTACCAAAATAACCTTGTCCACGCTTGGCGTTTGGAAACTGGAGTCGAAACAAAATGAAAAAGCTTCATGAAAAACGGAAAGACTGGAAATTAAGCTTTAGAAAATGCAACACTGTTTGACAAAGGTGTTCAAGTGTTCAAGAATAAGCCAATATGTCAAAAAATAAGTTAAGGAATTTAATATAGCAATAAAAATACACAATACACTTAATGATAATAGAAGACTTTGAAGAAACAAGTTGCAGTAAACTATTTTAATATTATTATTATTATTATTATTATTATTATTATTATTATTATTATTATTATTATTATTATTATTATTATTATTATTATCTTAGACTCAAAGCAAATATGTTTATCTAGACAGACAGTTCCAGGTAGAATAAAAAAAATGAAATGCAGAAACAGATTTTATTAAAATGAGAAGGATAAACATAGATCTGTGTTTATAGCGCGATGGCAGTGACTGACATGCTTGTTCAGGATCAGCTAAAATCTGTGTGGCATTTAGCCTCATCGTCTCTTGTTAAGTTTTATAATCATTTCATGATAGAAATCAACGACTCATACTATTGACTAATGAACCTAAATCTGACTAACTAGCAACAAATTGCATCTTATTGCTTTACAGCCAATTAAAGACACCGAATCAGTGTGAGCAGTTTAAAAGCAACAGATTAATGAAAGCTCAACAGTCACGTTTGTCTTTATTGATTTGTGATTAGTGAGGGTGTTCATTCATGGGGTATCTATAACTTGATTTTGGACTTGATTTTAATTGCCTAATTGGACTAATTATTTAGCAATGGGAAACCACTGCACCTGTTCTCTTCTTCTGGAAGCTTCAGTGATGTTTGATGTTGACAAATGCAGTTACACCCCAAATTGTTCAAATAAATTAATATAATATTCAAATCATTCTTAAGAGCTCATTTAAAGTGTTATTAGTTAAAAAAAACACACTTGTTGAATTTTGATACTGATGACACCAGCTTTAACGGTCTGGTCTGAATTCTTATTGATCTGTTTGTCTGTAAATCCATTTACATTCAATTTTCTATCCCAACATTCCTATTTTAACCAGATGAGTTTAAATACTCACTGACTTTTGTTTCTAATAACCAAACACACAAGTCATTTGTCCTTACAGCTGTCATGATTAGCCAGTCTGTTTGTAGATTACACTTTGAAGCTGCTCAGTTTGCAGCATCTATTGATTATTTTGTTTTTAAAAAGGAGATGTTTGCTATGCTTACACAGCAGGCAATTAAACCCAAATCCATTTATTTTTCATAGTCCAATTCTGATCTTTTCAGTCCCTCCGAAAAACTGATCTGTGCCACTTTCATTTATGATTCTAAATCAGGTACAAAGCATCTGCATTCAGAAAATTCAGAAGTTAACTAACTTTCAGAAAAGTTAGTTAACTTTTACATTTTATGCACAAATTTATGCACAATTCTGTAGAAGATGCCAGTTGTGGTAAATCTGGATGAAAACAAAGCAAGCAAGCTATTACTTGTGCTTTTTTTCTTAGCTTCTTTTGTTTTGTTATGATCTTGTGATGATACTGTTGACTCCCATTGCTCAACAACTTTAAAATTGTTCCATAGATGGCGACATCCATTATTGGTTCTGTAATAGAAGGTCATAAATTGAATCCATTATTTTCTTGGGACAACAGTGTTAAGAACTTTGCCACTGAACTGCCACTAATGTTTTACCGCTTCAATCATAAATCTAGTTGTTTTGGTCAGAAGGTACACTGTTCTTCTAAACAGGCAAGAAATCATTTAACTTAGGGATTTTTTAAAATAAATAAATGGATAAATAAAGAAAATTTATGATCATCCTTGTCACATTTTAATAAAAATCTTTGAATTTTCCTTTTGTTCAGTGCTCATTGGTCTATTAAATGTGTTTTTTTTGTTTTAAATTTCATGTTCATATTACATGTATTTGAAAGGTAATGACTGCAGTCAGCCATGATCATTGATGGAATACATTAAAAGTCGTTATAAAACATTCAATATCTCCATCAACATTACATATGAATATATTGATGTTTTGTATATATAAATGTAATTAGATGTTTTATTTTGATCAAAAGGCCAATTTTGTCTTTGATGTGTCAATTAAAAGAATGCATGTTCATATCTCCATATGCAGATGAATTTTGCATCCATAATATTGTCTCATTAAATGAGGTTGGAACATGGTTATCTGCAGTGTGAACACATCCATTACGGTGTATTCTCAGTTGGAGCTATTACTCCCTATTACAGTTGTGCATTGTTGGTGGGCAGAGGTTAACAAAAGGCCAAGACAAGCCCAAGCCACTGGCATTGGCCACACGGGGAAATGTTGGCAAGCGAGCCAGAGAATAATCATAGGCTAATCTGATTTCCAGCTCTGATAATGGAGGCTGAGCTAAATAAGAAAAATTCCAGGCAAATTTGTGCAAATGAAAAAGGATTCCTCCTGACATAATGGTATGGTGCAAGACAGCGTCTAATGAGCAATAATCTGTCTAAGAGCTTCTCTCTCTCTGCTGTTCAGGTTCTCTCTCCATCTTTTTCATTCTATCTCCCTCTCCTCCTGCTACTCCTCCTTCACCCTTCCCACTCCGCTCTAGCTCTCATCAGCTTCTTATATGTTTCTGCAAAGCTGCATGTCACAGCCCTGTGACACAGATTAAATAGAGGAGAGAAAATGTCTGCAGAGCAAGTTGTAAGGATTAACATGGAGTTTTAGGCATCTTATATTCGCAATTAGCAAAGTTATCTTGGCTGGCATTAATGGTCGCCTTGTGTAGTAATTATTTTAAAATGACTCAGAAAATTTCCAAACCAAATATGTTCCATGACACAGGTTGGAAGGTCAAAAGGATAAAACAGATTTTCTTTAATACTAATTTGTATTAAAAATAATATACTGTTTATTCTACTGTTTGATAACTAGGATCCACTGGAGTTTATGTATGATTCTATTAAAATTATTTTAAACTCTTTCTGCAGCTTTATAAACTGGAACTGCAAAGAAAATATGTTAAATTATCAACAAGGTATATTAAAACAAAGAGAGCCAACACCAGCCTTATTCCTCAGTAGTTTGCCTGTGCAGAGATCCTCAGAAGAGAGCGATGCGTGCTCACTAAAAAGTTTTTGTAGCTGCAGGATCCTCAACATCCTTATTAGGGGAGTTTGGTAGAGTGAAGATGAAATTGAGTTTTATTTCAAATTTGAAGAGACTTTAACTTACTCTCAAATAAAATATGTGTTACTTGTTATTACAAAAAAAAATGACCACTGTCATTTATGAAGACAAAACTTGTTCCAATTAATCTATTTTATTGATTGATTTTTAGGATTAAGCATTTGCATACTTTGTTAAACATGCAATTATAAAGATGATTCTCATTTTTCCTGATATTCATATAGAAATTAATCCGTAATTTCTTAGTGTGCT
Source organism: Poecilia mexicana (assembly GCF_051168715.1). NCBI lineage: Eukaryota > Metazoa > Chordata > Actinopteri > Cyprinodontiformes > Poeciliidae > Poecilia > Poecilia mexicana. The sequence continues at coordinate 7,155,588 of NW_028263379.1, forward strand.
AATGTATACCCATATGAAGATAATTTTTGCATCTCAGTTCTTTATGTTCACTTCATAATGTTTCTTAAAGTATCATATTTAACTTTAACATACCAGCAGTGCATTTTTGCAGAGGAAAACCTGAAGTGCAGCAGGGCCTCATGATGTCACAATTCAATGACTCTATATCTGTTACAACAGCATTATTCACACTGCAGCAGCTGTGAAGAATTTTACTTCCACAGAAAGGTAACACCCTTCCTTCCCCCCCTCTTCTCAACCTGAAGCAGCTGCAGCAGCTTGGTTTGCTGTTCCTGACAACTTCCATAAATTATTAGATATTTTCATATTTCAAATTTCATCTACATTCATGCGGATCAGCCGAGGGCCCTGGGAGAAGCAAGCTTTGGGGTGTCAGCTGAGGAGGCAGTGGCTCCCTCAGCTGCAGCACTGCCACTGGCTGCCTGGCTCTGTGGCCCCAGAGAACCTTGGCTAATTGAATTGCATCCCCTGATTAGATTATCCTTGCGGCAGCTTGCTGCCAATCTGAAGTATGGGTGCCTTCTATCCTACTTAACCCTTCGGCCCCCCACCCGCTGCTACAGGCTAGCACACACAACACACACACATAAACGCAGACAAGGCAGAGTGCCCAATATATTCAGGGGCCATCAAAGTTGGCCAGTTTAGTTATTTTTCTTTTGCATTGTCTTGCCTTGTAAAAGCGGCCATCTTTCACCGCCTGGCCCTCACCACCGCTCGTTTTTCACCAAACAGCAAAGTCTGGCAAATGCTCAGGGTCATTGCTTCAACTTTGTTTTTTTTTTGTTTGTTTTGCGATTTATTTCCATGTTTCAAACTCAACGACTGTGTGGTCGATTCACCGAGGGTCTGAAAGAACCAGAGTAAAGAGAAAATTCATAACAGAGCTCCTTACAAAAAATAACTCAGCACTTTATTAATCTGCTCCATATGAAGTTTACAACTCTAATAAAGTTGTAAAAATGCAAATTCGTTTTTTGTTTAATCAAGGGTTTCAAAACGTTATTTAAAAGTTTAACTTTTTTCCATGTTTGGGATCAACGAGCCACATAAATATGATAAATATGGTAAGCCCCTCCTTTGGTACATTAGAGTTGGGTAGCAGAGTCATGTTAACCATTGAAGCAGTTAGACACTTTAGATGCAATAAGTAATAACCATACTTTTCAGTTTTTTATTTTGCAAAAAATGTTATGCCATGAGTAAACCTGAAGTGTGACGAATATTTATCATTTGCGTGAACAAACTGGAATCTGATCTGTGAAACTGGATTTAAGCCTTATGTGATGTTCCCTTGGTCCCTTCAGCATGTTCAAGCCTTTCTTAGAGAATACTGTGACCAACTGTGTCAAAAGCAGCACTGAGGTTTAACAGGACAACTACAGACACACAGAAATAGTCTCCAAGGCAAAGGTCCATACGACTAGATGAACACATTTTAGATAAGTATGAAGAGGGTGTGTAAATAAATGTCTGCACAACATTTCATTAGAGTTTCACATTCCACTCCCCAGATAATCAACAGTGTGACGTGTACCACAGATTAACACATAAAAATGACAACATGTAAGGCAATCAGACTGATTGAGGTAAACATTTAAATACCATGGTGACACTCCTGCATGTTGCTGCTCGATGGAAGCACTGGCATCCATCTGATGGAAAACCTTGCAAATGGGAGAATCAAGAAGAAACATGTTTTCAAGGATCACCTGACCCATGATGATTACTGTTTAATATCCCAATTTAGACTCCTAGAGTCTTGCTCTTGGATCTCCATGCAGAACTGGGTCCAGTATTGGAAAGACCAACCTGCTGGAACCATGCCATCCCTGTTCGACTACAGGTTTTAACTATGATGGGATCTCTGGCAACCAACTCTTGCAAGCATGAATTAGCCAACAGGTGTGTGCTGAACGTAATAAAAAAAATAATTAATTATCTTTCTGATGGGCTGCACAGTGGTGCAGTTGGTAGAGTTGTTGCCTTGCAGCAATAAGGTTCTGGGTTCGATTCCCAGCCCTGGTCTTTCTGCATGGAGTTTGCATGTTCTCCCTGTGCATGTGTGGGTTTTCTCTGGGTACTCTGGTTTCCTCCTACAGTCCAAAAACATGACTATCAGGTTAATTGGCCTCTCCAAATTGTCCCTAGGTATGAATGTGTGTGTGCATGGTTGTTTGTCTCTGGGTTCCCCTGCGACAGACTGGCAACCTGTCCAGGGTGTACCCTGCCTCTCACCTGGAATGATAGCTGGAGATAGGCACCAGCACCCCTCCCGACCCCACTGAGGGACAAGGGTAAAGAAAATGGATGGATGGATCTTTCTGATGCCACTTTTAGGAACCACATAGGTCCTGTGTCTCGCAAGCCGCATGTTAGCCATTTAGTTGTGTCAATCATTTAGTTGTGGCTGCCTGTATCTTACAGGATGCACTACAAAATCCTGGTACTGACTTTTAGAGCTCTTCATGGACAGGCGCCAGACTATATTAAGAACCTCATCCAGCCTTATGTTTCGACTAGGAGCCTCAGGTCGTCCAATCTGAACTTGCTGATGGTTCCTCGGACCCTTTTTAAGACTCGAGGAGACAGATCTTTTAAAGCTGTGGCGCCTCGCCTCTGGAATGAGCTACCTTGTACCATTCGATCTCTGGATTGTATAGACACTTTTAGGAAACAACTTAAGACCCACTTTTTTAAACTTGCTTTTTAGCTTAATACTGTGTGTTATTGTTTTGTATGTTGCTTTTAATTTATTTATTTCTTACACTTTGTGCAGCACTTTGTGACCCTGGTCTGTGAAAAGCGCTATAGAAATAAAGTTTACTTACTTACTTAAAACTCTGACATCAGGTGACCTGGATGTTCATCCTTCAGATATTTCCCTACAGTTTTTTAGGATATACTTTATTTGAAATTTACATTTTGATTCCTGGTGTAAGTGCACATATACTGAGTTTAACCTACAAACATAATCAGTACAACACTCCTAAGAATGGCTGTAAACTGCATAATGACAGAGCGTTGTTGTGATGAGGTGCTGAAGGCGGAGTGTCAGAATACAGACCTCTACAAGAGATCCTTCTTGCCAACAGCCATCACCATTTTCAATAACTCTTTGAAGAATCTGAATTAATGAGCTGCGACATTTAATTTCCCTTTGGGATTAAAAAAGTATTTCTGAATTTAAATTTGGTAGGAAGTACATTCATACAAATTTGCAGCATTACAAAGGGGTTTGTAGTACTGCGATTTATTCCTATATAAATGGTGCAACCCTAATACATGACGCCATATTGTTTCATGAGAGAAGAGTCTTACTTGTCGAACTCCTCCTAAGAAGCTATAATTGTATAGACATTTTCCATGAAACGGTCATGAATTTGAAATTTTATTAATTGTGAGACTGAGATGGAGCATCTGGGTTTCCTGCAATTTCTCTAAACATGCTTGGAGGTTGGGGTGAGTCTGCTGCAACGTCAACTCCTGGGGAGATTCTCATTATAAAACCGTTCAATTAGTTCAATAATGGACACCAAACCAGTCTGGCCTTACAGTATTTCCCAAATCTAAGTGCCACATCATTTACTTCTCCAACATAATTGCTGATATAATTTCTTCCTGTCATTGTATTAACAGCAATCTTGATGGCACAGGAGCAGATATTTTGACAAATTTCTGTGGAGCTAGTTACCTTTGCTGCTAGCGAGCTAACCCAAGCATTTAATTGCCAACATATAGTTGCTTCACACACTACTAATTTCTGTATTTGCATTATGGTTGGATAAATATGTGATATTCTGTTTGCTTGAGGTTGTGTGTGTCTAATTATACATACAGAACAGGCGAGAAACAGATTTTATTGTTTGTGTATCACCCTTATGTACAACAAACCAGCAAAAAGTCAGTTTTGGAAAAAAATAAAGGTAAAAAGACAGTAAGCTTAGAAAGGAAGAGTTGAGGACTTAGATTTTATAGTTTATGTTAGGGCTGAGTGGATTTCTATGTTAGAGTCGGACCATTTTAGAGACAGAAGTCTTTCAAACATCAGAGATGGTCCCATGACCGCGCGCTGACTTCACACACCTCCCTTCTTGACGACAGCATCTGGGGCATGTCATCTCGTGCATTGCCACATTTCAGTTTTGGGCCAATGCATAACCCAGATGAATATAAGTGTTCGCTGAGGAAAAGTCATGTTCTGATGTAATTATCATCTATTGCTTCCTGTAATCGCATCAGATCTCTTTTGAACAATAATCTCATGTTGAGCGTCTGGAAGTGGAGCCCTCCTCCCTGTTTATTGTTCTCCACTCCGGTAAAGCACAATTCAATTGAGGAGTCTGCTATTAGATTTTTAGCTCTGTAGAATAACCCGAAATCGTATTTTTGCTGGAAATTATCAATACATCTTGGAGAACAAAAGGAAGAAGACACAGAGCAAAAGTAGACCCTGGGTAGAGAGAGGAGGGATGTAATACAGCAGATGAAAGATGAGCAGGAGTAGAATAAAAGACTTTCACCAACTGGAGAAGGGCTTTATTGACATGCCAGGGTCAGATGTATATGCTACAGTTTGCAAATCACATCAAAACTGTAAAACACTGCTCTTCCACAGTAGACACTTTATTGTGTGTCTGGTAAATGTGGTAAGTAAGTGGGTACATACTGAAATGAGGAAAGGAGGAAGTGTACAGTTGAAGAAAACATCAACAGAAGCCCTGCAAACAATAAAAAACGAAAACATTTGTTTTTGTGCTTTAGAATATTACATTAACACTTTCCTAAATTTAGAAAAGCACTATAGACATGCCAGACAAGGAAATCTTTCAACATCTAATGAGACACAAAAGTAATGCAGAATCAGCAACAGTTCATAGTGGCCAATGAGCAAAAACATACAGAAAGAGGCAAGAAAACTAGAACTAGAAAAACTGAAGGAAATATTGTCATTGAGATTTAACATTATGTTTGTAAATGTTACCAGAATGTGAACTTTGACAATTTTAACTCCAAAGTTCCTGCAGTTTGCATTGAGATCATGTTCCAAGTTGGGAGAGAATCTAGTTTCAGAATAGTTACAAATCTAAATAAAACTACAAATATTGACAAGAATATATATATATATATATATATATATATATATATATATATATATATATATATATATAGTAGTCTTTTTTGCTTTGCAAAAGTATTTGCATCCCTTGAATCTTTTTCATATTTGTTCACATTGCAGCCACAAACTTCTGTGTTTTACTGAGATTCTGATTCACTTCAATTAAGTTTATTTATTTATAATCAACTTACAGTAAATGTTGTCCCACTCCACTTTTAATTTAATTTAATTTAATGCAAACAGATCTAATTTATAGCCATAAATAAACAGAAAAAAATGCAATTGCATAGAGCAAATGAAAGTCAATACATTCCAGTTCAATACTAGTTATTAAACAGTGAAGTGTTGTTTATTAATCTAACTGGTAAAACATTTTCTCTTCAAGTAAATGCATACAATTAAATCTTTGGTTTGTCTGCAACTCCTCACGCAGTCTGCAACTCTTTCTACAGTAGAAAGATGATTGCTAACCTTGTAGCAGTCATTCACATGTGGGAACAGTGGAAAGGAAAATGCCATTTTATCCAAAAGAAACATTTTCAATAATGGCTTTCCTCTGGTCCTTCTTTCCAGAATGACCAGACTTGAGAGGTGGATGAAAAATAGATTCCCCTCTCTGAGATACAGATCTCTGCAGATTCTCCAGTTGCAACTCCCCTCTTGGCTGATTCTCTCATCAACACTTTACTTACACCGACCCATATGAACAAGCATTCCACCAGTCCTTAAATGCAGCATGTATTTGTGGATCTATGAGAACCTGGCAGATGGTAAAAAGTTTGCTGTCTGTCTCAAAAACTTACATGCAAATGCAATTTGGTCCAGGTATGTAAGGTCGATTGAGTGTATATGTTTTACATTTTTCAAGCACATTGGATGAAATGTCTTAGTTCAAATGTTGAAGTCTGAAGAAAATTATTCCTCTAATAAATTTGTAATGCATTTTGTTGTAGAGCTGTTTTGAACATGTTAAGCTTTGTCTAAGTTTAAGGATATTAAGCTATATTTGTAGCTACCCAAAGTTTTACAAAATGTTTTTATTTCACTCATATTTGTAGCTACTCCAGGGTTGGTTTCACTAGATAATCAAGAGTTTACTTTTACAAAAACAGCTAAGGCCATCAGATGTGGAGTGACAACAGGATGCTGAAGGCCTGGATGCTCCAACATGTGTTATAAACAAACCACAGCTCCCTTCTCTGGCTAACTTTCTGAAAAATGCCAGATGATTTAACATCTTCACTGGCTAATGGGCTCAGTTTGAAAAAAAAGAGCCTTGCATATGTCTTCAGCATCTAATGTAAACTGCACTCAAAATCAGCAATTACAAAGTGCTTTACTAAGTGCAGGCAGGAGGCACTAAAAGAACTGAAGTGAAAACATTACAAGCCAACATCAGCTGATCTTACATCTTATTATATCCAGAGTGGTTTTCTCTCAAGTACCTCCAACCAAAAATGTTATCTGAGATGGTGCACATCTATGGATCTCTCTCTTCAGATGAGGATAACTCACCTGACAACGGAAGAATGTGTGGCTGAGCAGAGTAAGCCAGCAGAAATAAAACTGAAAGAACCACTGAATCATCTTCAAACTCCTGGATGGTTTTATCTCATCCTTTGATGAGTCATGAACTCCACTTTAATTTGGTGTTTCACATCAGCTGTCCTCCTGTAAGTAATTAATTAATTCAATTAGAAGGTGCATTACAGTGAAGAAAAGTAGTACTACAGTACCTGGTCATAAATTAAATCTTAAAATGTACATGATGCTTTTACAACTTTTTAAAATTGATTATTGGTGGTTAGCACAAAGTGAAAAACACACTGTTTATTTGTATTACTATGCTTTTTCTAAACATATTAAAAATACCAATCTGTTGACAATTATTACAATTTTCATTTATATAACAGTTAATAAACCATGAATATAAAATTCTGCTTTGTATGGCTCTTTTATGCAGCTTAGTGTTTTCTTGTGAGAAAATTAATTTACTACATTTAAGATAAAATAAAAATATTAGTTTTATTCTGATATATGCTATACACATATCAGAATATATGTATTCTGATACATCACTTATAATAATCTAATTATAATTAATAACAGTTAGAGTAACTTTAATAAAAGTTTTTTTAAAGATATCCCAAATAGGACAGGAATTGCATTTTGATACTCTGTGAGATTAAAAATCAAATCCATAAACATTTTCTTGTGATATTTACACCTTTGAGTAAAGATTTATTTTCTTTTTTTTTTTTGCAAGGAACTTTTACGGCCTGTATTGTATTAGCGATACAAGAAAGTAAGTATACTTACTTTCTTGTATCGCTGATGTTAACACGTCATATAGTTTAATCTAAATGTTTGGCATCTATGTTAATTATTTATCATTGTTTATCATCACCCAATTAAATGAGTGATGTTATTTTGATTAAGAAAATAAATTAACTGTTTTTTATATTTTAGGTAAATTATGTCAGGGAAGTCCAACACTACAAAATAAAAATGATATTTTGATAATAATGCAGATCACACACTGTGTGTATTTGACTATTCTTTACAAGTAAAGACTGATTGGGAGCGAGAAATTTGCTCACCTGCTTCTGTCGCTTCAGGATGTTGAGGACGTTCAGGCAGGAAGACTGGACGAGCTCCCCGCCTCCCTCAGCAGCCATCCATCCATCCAGCCAGCTCTCCTGAGTCACTTTTCATAATTATTGAATTACATTCCTGGCAACCCATTAAGCAGGACATTCTCTTCTTAACCACCTGCTCTTCCCCCCTCCTCCACCCCATTTTACGCCATCAATCTTTCAGCGTTACCGGAGCCCCTAAAAGCTTTCTGACTGCTCTATAATGGGGGACAGCGTGGGGTCAGGGGGTGCTGCTGGACTGTGTGCTCAGGAGCAGTGATGCCTCAGCATTCTGGAGGGGAGCGAGGCAAAGGGACGGGTCGCCGCGGTGGTGTGAGGGGGCACGGGGGTCACTCTGCTATGTGGCTCGAATAGGTCACTGACTGGACCTTTGGCTGGAAACAAAAGGAAGAAAAAATATATAGTTTATATGACTTTGTGCATATGTGCTGTTGTTCTCTTTAAACAAAACTAACACTCAGTAGATTTCTTTTTTGCAATAATGAGCTGTAATTTATTCTTCCAGGTGAGGAAAACTTTCCTCTGTCTACCTCAGCTGGTGATTCACTACATTTCCCAGAATTCCTGCTGTCTTTGAGAAAGAAATGTGGATGAAGATTGAATCTGCTGCAGTAGTTGGAGGATTTATGACCACTCTCTCATGTTAGGTTAAAAATGACGGAGATAAATCTTTATGAAATGATATTCTTTTTTCCTTGTGTACTTTCAGCCTGTAGCTTTATGCATGTGTGCTGACTCTCACCACTTCTAGAGGGACTCCTAAAGGGCACTCCCACTACAATGCAGTATTGATTCAAGGTAGATCATATTTTCCCTGGTAAATAAAGTATGTTAAACCAGCACAAAAAAAAACAATATTTTATTGAATATGTTCTGTTTTCTATTATTGTCTTATCTTCTCTCTTATCTAATCCTCCAATGCAAACTGCAGATAACCTCTGCACAGACTGCCAGTTTAAAAACCTAAATGATAATTTTCAGTTTGTGATTTTAGCTGAAATTTTTACCAAATGTTTTTGATACAAAATGTGGTCTCCCGAACAGCTGGCAGGAAAATATGAATCATTTTACAAGGTGTCAGTTTGCAAAGCAGATTTCTCCTATTAACATAAAACATAACAGCTGGTGGGTCTTGCACTTTATGCTACAGCATTGTTAATAATAATACTCTGTTTTGCATCATACATAATAAACAGCAAGTTGATTTATACTGTCCTGAAAAGTAAAGTGAGATTTTAGAAAATAAAAATAATTGTCTTCAGTTGAACTATATCAGAAATTTTACTCAATGAACTTGAGTTGAACCATTTTCTAACCTCAAATATCTTTTTATGAAATGGATTTCTTCTGAATGCACCAAACATTCCTCATGCTTCAGCAAACTTTTCTTTATTTGGTTGACCTCATGCCCTCTAGAACAGGGCGGCCGGACAGTTGGCCCAAAATCCATTTATTTTCCTTTAGTAACATGTTCAACAAAGGACCTGATAAATTGAGCTGTGATTAATTAAGATGAATAATACCAGTTGACTGATTAACTTTTACCAATCAGCCACGAATGAAGCCATTTCAGAAAATTTATTCTTATGTATTTAATTTAAAAAAACATCTAATTCAAGATAAAGAGAAAAATATGGAGTTTTATGATAATTATTCAAAAAAGCACTGGGGAAAAGTCTTTATAAGTCTTGAACTTTTCTCAGTTCGTCACATTATCACATACTTTTGCATTTTTCATTTGGATATAATCTGATAAATCAACACAAATAAGTGTGAAGGGGAAAGAAAATTATTTTTGGTTTTCGTTTTTTTTAAATAAGAGCAGTTTTCAGTAGTTTGAGTTTTTTTTCAGATCTCTGAGTTAAAACCTTGAAGATCCATCTATCACTGAAATTACAATTCCATGTCTTATGTTGCTTCTAGCTTTTTACATCTGTAGCACAACATTTCTTTGCCAATTCTTCTTTCCATAGCAGTTCAATGTCAATCAGGTTGGATAAAGAGCATCTATGAGGTTAATTTTCAAGTCTTACCACAGATTCTAATGGGATTTAGATTTTGGTTGGCTGTTATTAAAGGAGAGTCTGCTTTAAGCTAAACCACTGCATTGTATTTGTGGCTGCATGTTTATTGTTATTGTTTTTGCTTCAAGGTGAATTTCCTCCCCTATTAAACTCTTCAACAGCTTCCAACCCCAACCCCAGTAGGGACAAAGAAAATGGATGGATGGATGGATGGATGGATGGATGGATGGATGGATGGATGGATGGATGGATGGATGGATGGATGGATGGATGGATGGATGGATGGATGGATGGATGGATGGATGGATGGATGGATGGATGGATGGATGGATGACAACTTCCAACAGATTATATTCCAGGGTTGCCATGTATATTCCAAAATGATTTTTTTCTCATCTTTCTTCCTTTCTCCTTGGCTCTGCATGATGTCTTCCATAAATACCAAACTTGTAGAGCAAAAAATTAAAACCATTACTTCCATTCCACTGTAGAACCATGTGCCACATGCAGTGTGTTGGTCTGAGTTTGTGGCTGTGATGTAAACAAATCTCTCACTGCTCAACCAAATAATCCCAAAGGTCAACAGCTCAGCAGGAGACACAAACCTTTAATTTATGCTTAAACTGGGTGGATACACTACTATGAGTCCACATCTTCAAATAAACACAACAAACATATAACCGCATGATGTTTTTATCTTTAAATTGCCATTGCGCACAATTCTCAGTTCTCCAGAATTTATGTTCTATTGCAGTTTGGCATTATTTAATAAAAGTGTTTATATAAATTAAAGAATAAGTAATAAAAAAAATCTAAAGAAAACTTTAGCCCACATGACTTTGAGATAAATTACGTATTTTATGGGTGTATTGAATGAGTTTACAGAAAGACTGCACCACATTATTTTCCACTGTTCTTACTACTACTGGATTATACCTCAGCTGGAGATCAATGGTAAATCATTTATTTACCTTTACTGGAGCACATTTAGGTTCTGTACAGGTTATAAAATACTAAAGAGACTTCTAGATAAAATGCTAGAAAGTAAACATAGGGCACACAGAACTGATTCTTTTGAAATTAAATCTACCAACTCAGTTTATAATGTACCCCCTGGTGTTAAAGTGGCTCTGTGACTCATGTTGCAACAGTTCTTCCTTCATCAGTCATCACATGAACACCGGGAGCATCATGCAGGGCCTTCTGGTATTTTGCCTTGCATTGCTTTTTTCACTGTGATCTCCAGAAGACTCCAGTCAAGTCGATATTAAGTGAATAGTAAGGTTAGCTTTGTCTTTACCCTGCTGGCTTATTGACTCACCTGTCAATACCACTGCAGGCAAAATCTATAAGACCTCCGAATGTTATCTCAACATTTTTTTGTATGTTCCATGTCTGTACATGGCTTTAAATGTCTTTCAAAATAGTTAAATGAGATGTAAATCTGTTTTGCATGTGGGTAGAGAAAAGGGTTTGAAAGAGTAAGGATGTTATGAAAATGAAATATGCACACTGAACTCTCTTCTCTGAACTCTTTTTGACTGTTAAACCTTGAACAAAAAATAACCATAAAAATATATATATCCTTGGAGTTATTAAATAAATAAATCAACAAATTTTAACATGATGTTCGATGAGCAACAGATCCAGTCTCACTTGAAAACACATCATCTTCATTTTTACCTCCAAGAATTTCCAGAAAAAGCCACTTAGCATGTTATTTTCTACGTTTCTGTACTTTTTAGGTTCAGTGAACCCAGTAGGGAGTAAATGCAGGTCCTCACAAGGAAAGTGTTTACAAGTAAACAGTGTGGGTGTGCAAGGCGGGGGTCGGGGTGGGGAGGTTGGTAGGTGTTATGCTTCACCTCACAGCATGATGTTCATTACCTAATGCTCAGATCCCAACACATATTATTCATCTTTGACAGCTTGAACACTTTGCATAAAGCACACACTCTTAAACACACAGATGGAGCCCCCTCTCTCTGAGGACACACACTGATGTAATGCATTACCTGAGTAGAAACAGCTAACCTTGTTCAAGCTGAGTATACACCAAAACTTCACTGCATCTAAACTAAATCCCTTTCCTGGACCCTCTGTAGAGATATTTCAGTTTCAGTTTTGGCTCCATGTTGGTTTAGTAAATAATGAGAGTATGTAGTGTAAATCTGACCTGTAAATGACTGAAAACCATTGCTCAACTATTTTTTTACATTACAATACAATAAACTAACATTCTGGGAACAAACTGTTCCGCTGCTCAAATGCGTAGAAGCTGCATACAAAAGTCACCTTGCAAGCTACACTTTATCATAAGCTACACATAAGCATGCACATTCAGGGCGTATGAGTAATGAACAACCTTAATAACACCTCCAAGTTTTCCTCTTGTTCTCTCTGCTGGCTGTTTAAATTCACATCCCCCTTTAACGTCTCTCTAATCTGATTACTGCTGGGCTAATGGCTCTCCTTCTGCTCCTCCCAGACGCTCTGCCCAGACCTCAGAAAACACACACAGAGGCAAACAAACCAACACTGGCTGTTCGGGGCGAATGCTGGTGCAGAGACGGTACATCTGCAAAGTAAGGCCGAGGGAAAAGAGCTGAGGGATAGAGAAAAAAAAAGAAGTTGGTGTTTATATGCATATGGGTGAGTGTTTCTAGGGGTGAGGAGGGAGACGGGGAGTAGACCAGGAGCATCTCACTCCGAAAGCCTCTCCCTTCACTCTCCCTTTCTCTGCCTCCCCCCTCCCTTTAGCAAATCTATAGGGAGGGAAGGCAGAGACAGGTGCATTTCTCCACAAATTGAGTTAGCCAAGACATGCCACATCCAATTGGACTAAATTGATGTGAGAGTTTGTGATGTCTGCCGTGGGTATTACAGCAAAGGTCAGTGTGCCGAGACAATGACATCAATCTGGTCCACGTGGCCGAGTGCTGGGCCCCCACCAGCCCCGTGATTCAGATGCAAACCTGCAAACACAAGCAGAGGGATGGAGAGGGGCGGGATGAATGCTGGTTGCAAACTGGTGGGCATTTTGTGATTGCATTTAAATGGACAATGAACGAGATTTCCACGCCGTCTGAATGACAGGACACATGCCCACCAGATATGAAATTATGACAAAAAAGGTGTCTTCCACAAAAATGTATGATTTAGCTGTGGCTACAACATAGCTTACCACCATTAGCAGGTTAATGCATCGGTGAATGTAGCGCCCCTGGGCAACATAAAACGTTATACAATCTATATATAAAAACAAACTGACATAATGTTTTGCTATAAGAAGTGAAAGCAAAAAATACGGTGAGGTGACGGTCCTCTGTTTTTTGCCATTACTCTTAACTGTATCACTTTTTTAACATTTCTTTTGCAGTTATGTTTAGACTTTTAATAATCTTTTTTGTTTAGAAGTTGTAAAAACATATTAAAAACTGATGACATTATATTGGAATGCCAAACTTGGACATTAACGGATAACACAACAGTTTACCCACAACACAAAACATGGGTGTTATTGCTGATTGCAGTTCAAATGTTTGTTAATAAAATATTTTCTTTATGACCAGGTATAGAAAGTGAAGAGAAATGTCTAAGAGCAATACCAAACAAACTGGCACTCATGAAGGCCTTTAAAAGCTCTGTGAAGAGCCCAGTTTGTGACAAAAAAGTTCATCAAAACAGCAGGGTTCTGGCTGTGTTCAGGGAGACATCATTTTCTGCTTTGGTTCTGACTTGCATAAATAAGTTTGGCTTATACCCTGGACAACTAAACGCACCCATGAATGGTCCCTGTTTCCTATTTTTGATCCATCAGGCAGCGTTCCAACAAAAAGTCCTTCTCCAAATTCTTACCATATTCAAGTTTTCTTAAGTTTCTAGCTCAGTGCCTGTCTACTGCTTTAGGAGTTCCCAGACAGTTTGCACCTTTAGCTTCATGGCTTCATCACAGCTGGAGTCCACCAGTTGCCATTAGTGCAACAACAATCTTCAGGCCACTGTTACTGAAAGCCATATCTACTTTAATATTGTATGTGTTTAATTTCACCCGAAAGATGAAAAACTCTCCATGTACTCAAATTAATACCTAAAAAAGTATCTTTTCTTGTTCATTATGTTGCAGGTGCTTCATATGGTTTTATTTTGTCTTATGCTTCTCTTTAACATACATACTTACCTACTAGCTGCATCCAACTATTATCCAATTCTTGTCATGTCTTCTTGTTTCTTTAACTTTGGGATGTTACTCATATACAGGCCGACATCATTGCCAGTTCCTCCAGTGTTATTCAGCTTATGAACACATTCTGCCGATCAATTTCATATCTAACACAAGAGTAGTGGTATTTTAAGGTTACTTTGATTTAACTCTCAGAAAATCCAATATAAACTTCATCAGACTGTCACCTCTGCAGAGCCCTGCACACCCAGATTTCAGGGGCATGGCTTTCATCACACCTTTATTCAGAAAGCCATTTTCTCTATCGCATTAGCTTTATTGCTCCTTTTATGGTTCCCTCTGCCTTCTCGCTGGTGCTCTATATGAGCCCAGGGCTATTGGTTTTCATTGGGACGCTTCTCAGTCTGGACCAGGACCAGGCCGGGCCGATCAGCTTCCCCTGATGACAGTTCCTATGAAATTTATATGAACAGCTGAGTCCAACTCTTGACTTCACAAACTCACTCTCAGTGGAAACTGACACCTGAAACACTAATGTAACAGGAAGATAAACAGTTTTTGTAATTTGTTTATGCATTTTTCCAAATGTCCCAAGTTAAAGATGGCAATTAGACATTTCAGCCAAGCTCAACTTAATAACATGTCCTGTTGAGTGACACAAAAGTTTGCAGATACACATCCGGAGCTTTTGAAAACAAACTAAGCCTGGTTTTCAAGAAATTCACTAATTTCAAAGTAAACAACAATCCAATCTGAACTGATTAGGGATATCATCTGGCTTCTTCAACAAAGTTTCCTGGAACACACGGGATCCAGGAAGGAGGTGCAATTCATCGCCTGGAATCCCAGACCAGAGATTTGTCTGAGAGGCAATTTACTGCCATTTTCTAGGGGGGCTGTGGCCTGATGCATAAACATTGTTCCTAATATGCCAATTCATCATCAAGCAGCTGGGGGATTCTGGGTGTGTTCTGATCAAATTTGCACCCAGCGATGATGAGGGGCGTGTTAGTTTTGCTGCAGAAAAGTGCAGATCCAGCTATTTGTCACGTCAAGCTTCCACAGGGGAGGCAGAGGAGGGATGATGCACGGCATAGAAACGATATAGAACAGAAGCTCAGAGAGGCGCCATCTATTTTCAGGCAGCTAAGACTGCTGGCATCATATTTTAACCACTTGACTTCTCTTTCTCCCAGAGCGAGCAATATATGGTCTCATACAAACATTCAGTATTAGAGGACAAAGTCCTAAAAGGAATTAAAAAGCTGGGTGTAATTTTACAGTCACTTCTGATATTGAGGTTATTGTCAGTTGTACTTCTGTTGATAAATCAATGATTTTTTTTTGTTAAGAATCAGTGACTGTCATGATCTGTAACATTTTGGATTTTTATGTATTCCTACATTTGCTTTTCTTTTAGCATTTTTCTGTTTTGTTAGTGATAGTTTTATGTGTTCCTGATTTAATCCATACCTTACCTCAGTGCCTTAGCTCCCTGCACTTTGCAACAGTATCTCTCTCATGGGCTCATTAATACACCTGTCATAAGAATCTGACATGGTTCACGTGTGCAAAAACTGCTACATTTGGGTCACCTTTGAATGCAGTGTGAATGTAGTCTAAATGATGCCGGACACGTGGGTTGCATGCGGAGGAAAACAATATTTCGCAGGGACCTTACACACAAATGGAGAAATGTAGCACAGCATAGCATATCATCCACGAAAAACTTCTTACTGCAATTAGGTCTTCAAAACTTGATTAGTCACAATCTTAGAATTTTGTAGTTTGATGGGAGATGATGTCATATTGAACTGCTAATAAAAAAAATCCCAAAACATCAGATTAATTTTTGAAAAAAAAACAAAAACTTCTCGAAGAAGCAAAAAAAAAACAACTTTGACACAGGCATTCAGACAAACCTTTTTGAGCAAAACAATTGATGAGATCATATACTACTCATGAAATCTCAGGACACCACCTGTGCAGAATAAGAGCTTATCTGAACATCCTGAAAGGACATTTAAAAGGAACATAAATGAAAACAGTTCAGAAAGGTCAAATCTCAGCTGTTTATGTGCACTACATCATATTGGTGGTACAACTCTGACAATATTAATTTGATTTTAGCCACTTGAGTGAAAAAAGACAGCTGTAACTAGTGATACAATATTTCTGGCTTAAAAATTCACTACCAGAAAGCAAGTAATTAAAAACCAATTAATCAGTAAAAAAACATAAATAAATTAATAATTGTAAGAAAAATTTTATTTAATATTTACTTTCTGTGTTAGCCCCTGTTGCCCCCCAGTTGTGTGTCATCACAGTCAAAGGTTGCTACCCATATCAGACACATATAGATCAATTTATATTAAAGATGATAAAGTTTTATTTGCTCAACAAGTCAATGATCCCAAACACAGTGTATCAAAAAAGCAAAGACAAGTTAGTGATTTGATTCTGGGGACACAGAGAAATCTCACACAGGATTAGGGTCGTCATCAAAGTTCACTGATTAATTGAAAATCTGAAAAATACAAAAATATTGCATCAGGTGCAGCCCTCAATCAAAATCCCCTGGGAAAACAGTTGCAAATGGTAAATAAAGAAATGGTGGCTTTGTGTTTAGTTACTGTTCACATGTATTGATTTGATCCAGAACACAGAATCTGTCTCATCCGGCTCGGTGGGTCACCATCATCCTTCAGAGCCCAGACAACGCCTTCTGGGAACAGGAAGTGAATCAGTGGACAGACCCACTCTGATAGCTCCCATCTGGCTGTTCTTTAAGACTTCCATCCAATCAAATTAGGTTTGATTGATCAACAAGCTCTGCCATTGGGTGGTGGTCATGGCAATATAATTCACCCTCCGCTGTCAATATAGATAGCTGTTCTTTGGAAGACCAATGACAAAAGGATGAACATAAAATTCAAGAGTTTGCATTCCTTGTCTAGTATGCATCTCAGAATGTTCAGGTTGTTTCTGCTGAGGAGGAAAATCCCAAATTAAAGATGAAAGATTCTGTTGGTTGTTTTCATCTGGAATGGAGCTGGAGCAGAACAAATGTGTCAATGCATGATCCAAAAGAATGACAAAATTTAATTTTTAACATCAGAAAACAACCTAAGACAACATACTGACCAACTAGTGCATGCATCGCATGTTTTATCTGTTCATTCATCCCACAAGTGTAAGAAGAAAAATCCCAAAGTCTAAGTTAATTCTGTGTTATTATGGTTTCCAAACTATGACTGGTGGTTCTAGAATTAAGTAATAAAAGTCATGTTGGAAGTAAATTCTCCAGACAAAGTATAAAAATAAAATAGAAGTTTGTGGAAAGGAGATTAAATAAACATCATAAAAACATTAACTAAAGGAAAATAAAATTTGACATTAGCAATAAAAAACAGCAAATGGATTAGATTTGGAATTGTTTATTAACTTGTTTGCTTTACTTACTGCAGATCAGCCTCACCGACTCCTGCAAATCAAACATTTAAAAAGTAAAACTATTAGGAAACCAGTAATCTATAAAAGACAGACTGAAGGTTTTCTGGTACATCCATAAACTCCCAGGTGAACCTGAGGAGGAGGCTTGACTCCCAACACCTGTGTGGGCAGGTGAATGATGTTGAAATGCTTCACAAAATATTTGTCATAACTATTTTTTTGTAGGTATTTTCCCTCCAGATATAAATTCAACTTTTCTAATACTATTAAATTAGCATTGTTACATCACCCTCTATTCCCAGTTAACCCCGTGTGTCACTGATAAGTTAATTAACGGCTCTGACATCTCATTTGTATAAGAAACAATATATTTGAGAAGCCCTGTTGTTGGCTCTCATTGGGTCCCCCTCCCCTTTTTGACTATATGGAAATCATAATTCATATGAGCTGCCTGATGGTGTATGCAGATGGAGGCTGCAGGCAAAACAGTTTAATGCGCGGCCACGTGTTCAGTCATAACACAAGTGAGGAATATGAAACTGGGAGAGAAAGGAGGAACCACGAGGCGAGGCAAATTAGCAGCTTTAGAAATTGATAGCAGGTGTTTACATGCGGCATTTTTGCATATTATTATATGGAAGCAGGAGGGGTGTAATAAACATCACAAAGCCTTGTATCATAATCGATATAATACACAATGACCTTGACGTTGCATGATGGATTGGGGGACACGGACTACTGTAATTGCATCCCATCTCCTTCCTTCCTTTACTTCTTCTCTTTGTCCAACCCTTTTTCACGTTTTTTGTCGTAAAACAGCGCTGCGTCGTGCTCTGTGCGCTGCCTCGTCGCCTGCCGCTGAGATCACCATTAATCGCTTAATTCCAGTAAACCTACGTGCGCACAAAGGGCCGCTGTCTTCCCCTTAATGCATGTGTGATTAAGCTTCTGGGCAGGCCACACGGCATTATTAGCCAGCAGGTCCTTGTATAGAGGGCCAAATGCCTTCAGGGGGCCCGAGGGTGGTGTGTGTGTGTGGGGTGGCAGTGGAGGCAAGTTAATGACACTGACCCTCACTTCCCCAACAGCTATTCAATTCAACAATAATAACGGGTCACGCATCTGATTTATGGGGTTGGGGATAATAATTGTCAACTGCTAATGTCGGGGTGGGTGCGGAGAGGGGGGTAGGGGAGTAATGCCAGTGGACTATGCTAAATAAAATATGCTTTGACCCCACTGGGGGTGAAATGCAGAAAAAAAAATGACAGATGATGTTTCAGTCACCCCTTCCTCTCAAAGCTTGTTGCAGCCAAACGGAGTCCAAACCCACAATGCTTCGCTGTTTGTGTGATCTGAAACCTTCAGAGAGAACCCGCAGCCAGGCTCTCAGCCGGCAGCCTCATGGCCTGCATCGCTCCACCCCACCGCCCTGCTCCGCTGCAATAAATTAATAACAACCAAACAATGTGTCGCGGAGAGGCGGATTCGATTACTAAGTTTATTTACAGGGAAAATCTCATGAAGGCCATTGACCACCGTTAAACAGCGCGGGATGAAACGATGACAAGAGCCCCGATAAGAATTTAATTCCATCTCATTTCAGACGATTTTATGAATCAAATTCTTGAACACTGGCAAGAGATTTAATGATCGCATCTTAGCGAAATCTTATTTCAGAAGCGGTCGATGGCATTTCTCTGCGTTAATGTCGACTTAGAGGTTGGAGTAATTTAGTAATTGATTCCTTGCCTGGCTCTCGCTCGTGCCAAGGCCGCGTTAGAGGGTAATATGTTTCCTAATCTTATCCCCCGGAATAAGATTTTTATGTTAATCCGCTGGCTGGTCTCTTGGTCACTCGGGAAGCGCAGATAAAGGCTCGGAGGGGCCGATGAGGCCAGGAGAGACGAGCCGGGCTCTCCAGGAACTGGCTGCAACATCTGGAAGACAGTGGCACGCATTACTGCAGAATAAAAGAACATTATTACACACGATAGACATCTAAAGGCAGGGCAACTTCAATTGACAAGCAAGTGTTTTTCAGGGGAAAAGGAACAGATGCACAGACTTGCACATAGAGACAATAAATAAATAAAGTAAATGTGATGTTTAGGAATCAGATAAAAAGACAGAGACAGTGAAAACAAAACTAAAACATATAGCCTACATATATAATTCACTAAGATTAAAAATTATTTTAATCAACCAATAAATTTGTTTTTGATCGGAAATGAAACAGGTATTTTTCAAAGGACAGCGAAGTGACGTATTTGCTGACATTACATCAGTCATCTAAGCAGTATTTTACATGTTTTCATTGATATTTAATTATTTAACTTTGGTGATGAGCTTCAAGCCTTGGAGGTTGGGAGGCCTAATCTTTAGCTTCCTCCACAGAGTTTCTGTTTGATTCAACTCAGAAATCTGGATGAGCTGCTCCAGAAAAATTGTATATTACCGAAGAAACATGATTGTCAAATTAAAAGATTACTTTAAATCTAAATCCACCATGCATATTATTAATTCTAGTTATAACTGGAGCTAAAACATGATAAATATGAATGAGCAAAAAATAAAATTTGGCCCTAATGGAAAAAAAAAACTATGAATGACCAAGGATATGATTTTAAATCTGGCGGAATAGGATCTAAAGTCCTGGTGTTGGTCAGAACTCTTTCAGGAGAACTGCAGCTGCCTGATTCATTTCATTTAAAGAGAACAAAAAACACCTTTACTGTAATCTGTGAAACATTACCAAAATAAATTGCATTCTAACTATGACAGATAAATACATTATGGTAGTTTTTAATATGGAGTAGGGTGATTTAGAAATAGGCTTTTTGTGAATATTGGTTTGAGTCCAAAGTTTCTGTTATCTTAAATGTAGATCCTCAAACTTGCATCTTTGGGGCTAAAAACAATTATGTTTGTCTTTTTTGCTTTAGGTTTGATAACATTCTGATAAATCTGCTGACTGTGTGAACATCACTTAATGACTTCATGGGATTTGTGTAAATCTGTGTGTCATCAGCATGTAAGGTAGAAAACGCAGTCCTCCATGAGCTGAACTAGAATTGCAACTTTTGCTCAGGATTATCAACATTCCTGTAAAGGTAATATCTTGATGGGATCGGGTGAACTCCCTTAGATATATGAAGTTTATATTAATTTGTTTTATAAACTTAATTTGACTGTATCGTTGTAACACTGGAAATTTCAATCATTGCATTGAGTGGTGCTGATTTTAAAATATAATATGTCTGTCTGGAAAAATGACTTGATATAACATTTGCTATATATATATATATATATATATATATATATATATATACATGTTTAATTTAAATATATAAAGAGAATTCAAATGAATTGAAAAAGAGTGATCTGGGAATGGAGCCTTGAGGAACCTCGCACTTGATTGCCATTTACTCAAAATTATAACTGCAGAATGACACAGTCTGAATAGTTTAAGCACAGTAACAGTCAAGCCCACCCATCTTTCCAGTCTGACAACCAGCATGTTATGATCTTTGTCAAGCGCATGGAGATTCAATAATATCGACATCGAAGATTTTCATCCATCCCTGCTGAGACGCGTCATTAAAACACTTAAAATTAAACTGTGATTTGAAACCACAAATTTAAATGTTCTCAGAGAGAAGAGAAAAACATTTCTTTGCAGAACAGGTGAATATTATCTCTGCGTTTCTATTTGACGCAATCAGAGCAACAATTTAAGTCAGAAAGAATATGCAACAGATAAAAATGCGCGAAAAATACAGAACAAATGTGACAGAGGCTGCACCATGCAAAGCAAACCCCTCTCTTTCTTTGTGCTGCACATTTTCTTTTTTCCTCTCCAGACACTGGTGGAAGACACCAGTTCCTAATTTAATTTCGTCTCTTCTCCAGATGTCACTTTCCATCTGTGCGGTTGGAAACGCGAAGCGCCTTTTACGCACCAGCCTGGAACACGCTAGTGTCTTCTATTCATATCAGAAAATGCGTCAATCGACAAAAATTTAATCCGAAAAATATATAACTGCGGTGAAGGAATGCTTTAACTTTTCCGGATGGAACTTATTGAAATGGAATAATCTGCGAGGATCTTATGGCACCTCTGATTTTTCTTTTATGCCGGATACTTTTTCTGCTCCGTCGAATTGAGACATCAGACTAAATCGCCATGAGAGTGTCCCCAAAATGATTTTTTTATTTGCCCCAGAGCCCCTCCCCTGCAACACGCGGCCTTATTAATAACTGCTTTGATAAGCCCGGCATTTCCTCGGGCGACGGAGTGAGACGTTGTAGGTGAAATGTGACAGCAGGACCCTCCCATCTTTCTCCCTCTCTTTATCCTCTTCTGTTCCTTTGCCTTTTCAGGGGAGTGGATCCATCCAATCCATCCGCAGACAATGGCATTTTGTTCCTCTTTTTGTTCCTCCTGTCGACCCGCATTCCTATATTGCTGAGCAACGATAGTGCGCACTAAATGGAGAGGAGTTCCTCCTGCATCCCGGCTATTGTTCGGCACTTGCCAAGGGAACTTAGGGTCTTGCACACATCCCATTTTCTTGATTTATTTAGGTAAAGCTATATAGTTAAATCCAGATAATTACACTTTAATTACCGCTTTACTTGACTTAAAGTGCTATTATGTTACTGTAAATCACTACAAGCAACGCTCCAATGCGCATCTGGATAAAGCCACCTATGGCATTTTGCAAAACGACTTGAAATCATGTAAAGAAACTCAGACTCCAGCGTGCCAGATTTCGAATTCAATATTCCGACATAAGAATGGAGTCTGCGGCCTTTCGTCTCACCAGAACTAGTTGATAGAATTAAAAGATGTTGAAACTATAAAAGAAGGGGCGTTTCAATAGCGGGTGGACTCTGGTGGAGGGGACCGGGCTATAGAGCGCAGGAATAAAGAGCGGCCTCAGTGAAAGAAACCGATGGCTAAAAGCTATAATTGTATTTGCCTCGGCGAAATATCAGAAAAGACTTCTCGTTTCTTTGAGCGTTATTAGATTAATTCCCAGAGATGGTTTCTTTTCTCGCTGCCAGACGCGTGGAGGGAGGACGGTGAACCATTTGGCTCTTTGGTTTCAATAATCAAATTAACCATTTGGTACAACTTTTGGGTCCCAGCTCGTGTGCAGAGCGAATAAAGAAGATAAAAAAGGCATTTACATAATAGGGACGGGGTTGTGTCAGTAAAGAATAAATAGGAGACAGAAACACACTGCAAGGTGTCAGCAGTTGGAGAGACACAAATAACTGATGGAAAAGGCATGCATTATGGAAGCAAAATAAGTGTTTATATGGAAGCAAGTCCGATCTAATTATATTCTAATAAAAGTTTAACATTCCAGGAAACTAAAATTCTAAAATTTGTAATGTGTGTGTCATTTTTTAGATGCTAAAATGTAGAATTTAACCACAGACTCGTTCAAATTTAAATTTTACCTGCAAACCACCAACGTTTTTAATAACAGCAACACATTTCTTTTGGTGACAAAACACAATCAATACTGCGATAAAGTCGGGTAAAATAAAGACTGAGGCGCTTCAGAAAGAAAAATAATCTATAATAATCCTGTAAAACTGAACAGGCAGTGAGACAAACGCGTTTAATATCCACTGTCCAGACTGACACCAAACTCACCTGCTGTAAAATGCATGCTCTCAATCCCCCTAGGATTATTATAACAATATTATAGTCATATTCCAATCAACACACACCAACAGATGAACGCGTTTAGGCACCAAATAACCATTTGCAAAATTAGATTGATGTGCCATAATTACTGTTGCGCCTTTTTTTTGTGTGTACAGATGATTTGGAGGGAAAACATGGAGCCTCGACAAGAAGGACTTGAACTCGATCCAATGAATAAAAATAGGAGGAAAAAGAAGAAGAAGAAACACAGTGTGTGTAAGCGCCATACAAAGCGGTTCACCTTATTACACAAACCGAATTAACCACTCAGCCAATATTGGGAGCCTGAGAGGTCCGATGACTGCCGCGCCAGTTCGTTACTTTCATTACAAAGATGTTATTTGCCAAATAAACGGAATAATGAAAGTAATAAAGAGCATTATAAAGTCATTTGAAACATAGAAAACACACCCGGCACGATTTGATGCTGCAGCAGAGACGGGAGGAGGCCTACGTTAGCAAAAATGGCAAGTTATTAAATATAATGTAAATGTGTTCATTTTTCATGTTTTATGCCTTTAAATTTACTTCATGAAATTTACGCGATTTAAACAGATAAAAATGGGTTGGAAATCTTTTGTTTTTTATTTTCGTCATAAAATATTTTTTTTATTTGAAGAATTTGACAAGGTACGAGTCACTTAACTGCACCTTCAGAGTTAAAGCCAGATTCTCAAGCAGAGCAAAATAAAAGAAAAATGTCAATATGAAAAAAAATCACTAGTGCATATTTGCTTGTTACATCCTCTTCTTTTGCGCAATGATTGCATTATTATCAAGTGCACTTGAAACGGATCCTTGTGCGTAAAAATAGGTCATTTTACTGGATAAAAATTGACATGTTTTACCGCTTCAGTGCAGAAGATCAGAGGCAGAAACAGCAGGGAAAAAAATGTCGGAGCATACGGACAGAAAGAAGAGGCAGAGTGGGAATACTCTGTGAAATCCTGCCCAAGGTATACGGTCGCTTAAAAGGCTTAAAAGCTTGGAGAAAATTGGATCAGGGAGAATCGTCACCCAACTTTCATTATTTCCAAGTGGTGTGATTGAATTAAAGGGCAAGATGTTGGTTGGAGAGGAGTGGGGTGGATGGGTGGAGGAGGTGGGCGGCGGCGGCGGCGGTGGTGGAGGGCTGCGTAATGGCGTGGTATTAAATTCTAATTAGAGATGCAGGGGATCAATGATAGGGAGGTTGGACAGCCCGGGCCCCCAGTGCCAGCCCAATAGACTGATGAGTTATTGTCATGTAAAAAAGCGCTAGCAATAAGACCAAACGCTTTGCTATTGTCCAAGCGGAAAGAGCCAAGTTTATTATGAGGACTATATGCTCTAGAGACCTCGGGCTAGGCGGCTCTTAGGGGGCTTTTCATAAAACAGGGCTAGGTTCGTATAAAGGAGGCCAGTTTTGGAGCAGGCGCTGAGCAGTGAACATCTACTCACCGTCCAGCCTTCTTCTAAGCAGTCCAAACCAAACAAGTCATCAAACTCAGACCGCGCGTCTTCCTCATTTTGATTTTTTTTATTTGTTTTTTTCATTTCAGACCCATTTTTGGGTGCTTCTGTTTGACTTTTTTTTCCCAGGGAAGTGCAGCTTTCAATCTCAACCGAGCCTTCTCAAATGTATAAAATGGAGTATTCTTACCTAAATTCCTCTGCCTACGAGTCATGTATGGCCGGGATGGACACGTCGAGCTTGGCATCGGCCTACGCGGACTTCAGTTCGTGCAGTCAGACGAGCGGCTTCCAGTACAATCCCATCAGGACCACTTTCGGGGCTACCTCCGGCTGTCCTTCCCTAACGCCGGGGTCCTGCAGTCTGGGGACCCTGCGGGATCACCAGAGCAGCCCGTATGCCGCAGGTAAGCAGCAGCGAGCTCCGCAGCCTCAACCTGGTGTATTATAGGACGCCTTGATTGCATTTGAAAATGGAAATGTGTTTAGTATTTACCAAACGAAATTTGCTTACACAAATGAAAGAATTTATCACGTTAGAAGCGATTGCAGGCAAGAGGTAATTCGGTTATGGGGTTATACTATCCCAGTCACACCCAAAACCGCCAACAGAATTATCTTAAGCTGCCAAAATGTTAG
This sequence comes from Poecilia mexicana, assembly GCF_051168715.1. Classification (NCBI taxonomy): domain Eukaryota; kingdom Metazoa; phylum Chordata; class Actinopteri; order Cyprinodontiformes; family Poeciliidae; genus Poecilia; species Poecilia mexicana. Next base: position 7,180,861 of record NW_028263379.1, read on the forward strand.
GCATAATTTATTTACTTTGCGATGAGACATAAAGCTTCGAAAATAATTAGATAACCAAAGACTAAAGCTCATTATTGACACCAAATTGGAGTTACAGTAGCAACAAGCGAGGCGGACGGCAACATTATGACAAGTTTTCAAACAGGAGCCTCAATCTGAGGAGCAACAATTAATTTTACAATTAGCCGCTTCACAGGTCAGCAGTGTTATCAATTCTGATCTAATTCAAAGGTAATCAAATACACGATTTAACTGGAAGCTCCAACTCAGCGTGCGTAACCGGATTTTACACAAAATAACCAAATTTCAATTTACTTCCATTTGACAGCATCACACTTAAACAATCACATTCCCTTTTTACTGAGCGGATAAAACACGTCAACCTTGACATTTCCTTTTGGTTTACAGTTCCCTACAAACTATTCACCGATCATGGTGGGCTGAACGAAAAGAGGAAGCAGAGGCGCATCCGGACTACGTTCACCAGCGCGCAGCTAAAGGAGCTGGAGCGGGTTTTTGCAGAGACTCACTACCCGGACATCTACACCAGAGAGGAGCTGGCACTCAAGATCGATCTGACTGAAGCCAGAGTGCAGGTACAAAACCCCCGCAGTTCAACGGGCGCCCACCGCTGGCGGCTGCCTTTACGTACGATTCATCTAATCATTTTCAAGTAAATAATTAGATAAAAAGCTCGCATCTTTTATTTTACTAATATTGACGCAAACAGCCGCAAGATTATCCAACTCAAATTTTCATATTGCTTGTATCACAACTATTGATAAATTAAATATAAATATAATTTAAATGTTGTGTATGTGGTATAAACTTTTTGAACGTTTTTCCAGGTGTGGTTCCAAAATCGTCGCGCGAAATTCCGCAAGCAGGAGCGCGCAGCTGCAGCGGCCGCAGCGGCTGCCAAGTCCAGTTCCGGGAAGAAGTCCGACTCCAGAGACGAAGACAGTAAAGACACCAAAACCACCGACCCAGACAGCACGGGAGGACCGGGGCCGAACCCGGTTCCCACTTCCAACTGCGGCGGACCGAGCCCCACCGCAGGCCAGGTCAACACCACCGGGAACGGACAGGTGGACCAAGTGAAGACCTCCGTATCCACTGGCATGGGAGTGACGGCACCGAGCCAAGGCTGGGCCGCCGCACCCGGGACCATCACATCCATCCCGGACTCGTTGGGCGGGCCCTTCGCCAGCGTACTGTCGTCTTTGCAAAGACAGAACGGAGCTAAAGCGACACTAGTAAAGACCAGCATGTTCTAATGAAGCTTAGAAAACCCGAGCAGAGTTCTCTGGAGACTGAAAAGCAATCGCCCAACACAGACTGGAGGACAATAAAAAGCAGATAGAAAAAAAACAACAAAACAAAACAGATGAATATGGTTATTTTATTTTTACCTCGCGCTTTTCCTTGTGGTCAACAATTTTCCTGTAAAATATCCATCTTGACAAGTCACACTTTCACATTGAGACTAAAGCAAGTTTGGTGAACTGCTACCACCTTCTAGTCAAGTCTCAGAGCTATTTACATACGAAACAGCGAAATGGGCAATTTACTCTCACTTAAAATATAGAACGGCGTCATACCTCACTTTAATTTAGTTTTAGAAAAAAAAGATGTTGGAGTAAATGACTTGATCAGATGTTTATTTTTGTTCTCACTGTGGGGAAAAAACGAAAGTTGGCACACTGGAAACGCGCAGTGCCATCAGAAAGCAAAGGAGCCTCGTTAAATCCCATTCAGTCAGAGTTCAAAAGCTGCTTTTGTTGGGTACAGAGGCGCCTGATAGCCATGACTGAGGACACAACCATCCACCGACGCGCTTTTTTCCTTCCCTCTATACACAGCCAGCTGTGTGGAAACTGCGGTATTTTTTTTTCTTAGGGCTGCAGAGAGTTTAGTTTCTTTAAATTGTCGCTACAAACACACTTATTTCCTCGATATTAAAAAAGGCACAAACTACTGCAATGTTCACCTCAGACAGGAAATCTGTATGTTTTGTGTGTCTTTCTACGGCAGTGTTTTGTGGCTCAAACTGTATAGTGTTATTACGTATTCTTGTCTCTTATAGTTGAACCATAGGCCATATTCCCTCGTAGATCGACCATACAAGTCTTTTTGATGTTTTACTAAAATTCCCTCGGAAGAATTTATTTTGGGTATTAAAAAGGGGGGATGGATGCAGACATTGTATTTATTTCTATATAATTTGCATGTTGTCTTTTTGTCTGGTTTCAAATGATTTTTCTCCCATTTTGTGAGCATTATGTAACATGTTTTTGTCCAGGATCTGAAAGTTATTTATATGTAGGTAATGAATGCTTATATTTAAGAAGGAAATATTTCTACATGTGCACATAGTTTTCAAGGTGTACCATTGAAATGATTGTTGATGATAAAAAAAATAATAGTTCAAACTTGCTTTTGTCATTTCTTAAAGAAGTTCAAGAAGCAACCATTATTCTTCACGTCCATACAGATTAACTGGGATTGTAAATCTCATCGCGGTGGTTTAAAAAGGCCGCCGATTTCAGCACCACGGACAGTTCCGGCGCGGTTTATAACTCATTTAGGCCCCATAGATTCTTTAATAATAACCAAACAACCACATCTTTACTCCCCCAAAACAAACTAAACAAAATATGGTTTTCACTTGACAAAACATTGCAGCGGTTCTGTTTCATCAGCTTTGAAGTTTTAACACATCAAAGAGTAGGTCAATTTAAAAAACATAAATAAAACAAAGCATACTGGCAATGTTCTTTTTTAGACGAATTATTATTAGTAATTGTTAAGAAAAATAACAGAAGCAAGACAAAGACAAAGAAAACATAAAACAAATAGTTTATGAAAATCAAAATACGACCAAATAACCAGATAAATAAAAATAGGCAAAATAAAATAATGTAACCTTAAAAAAAAAAAACAAGATTTATTTAGTTGGATAAAAATGATATTGTTTACCAAAATCTTTTAACACAGTAAATAATAAGTGAATAAATTACCAAAAGCCACACGCTCCCCATCATTTTTTTCTAGATAGAATTTTTAAGGGAATTGATACAAAGTAATAAAAATTGTCATTTTAAAATCATCTATATTAAATTGAGAACAAATATTATTGTTGAATCATCCCCAAGCATTAACCACATTTTCTGCAGAATCATTCTACATTTACCTCATAACTAACTGCATGCATTTTGTTTAGATGGTCATTAGGTTTTTGCACAATTTATAATAACGCCATATATATATGGAAAGAGGTGATGTGGAAGGATTTGTAGTTTCAACACTGATGCTGCAAAAAGCAAAAAAAAAAAAAAAAGAAAAATATCAGACTTTAATTTTCCAGCAAATATGAGGAACGACATTCTTACATTTCCAGGACTTTCCAAATGTATATCAGCCACTTGTTTTGCAATAAAAAAGAAAGAAAAATATATTTGATTTATAATATTTATTTATAAACATACAGTAATGTAATAATAAATGCCATTGCATTTAAACATCAAATGAAACTATATTCTGAATAGTGTTCAAGGTGAATATTATACAATAAATACAGTACAGATGCAAAAAGGTTTCCATTCCCCTACTGTTCTGTTAAAACCCTCTGGGAGAGGAGCTCCGACTCAGAGATCCTGCTATAAAAGACTCGTCTTTGATTTACTCATCAGCTAAATGAGGATTAAAAAATAAAAATACAACAGTTGGAAAATAATCCTAAAATACTGCAGATCAGAAAAAGTGAGAGATGACCCCGGAGGTGAAGCCTGTTCAGCACAAGGAAGTTTAGGCTGCTTTACTTTCATACAGCAAATCATTTGGTTTTACGCTTAAACATGCATTTTTTTCCAACACACCCACAACATATAACCAAGCTCTTAGCAAGAGTCCTAAATGTGCAGCTGGCAGGACAGGTCTTTAGTTTTAAACCAACCAAACATTGCACAGGTGCAGCTGCTGCTGGTATGTCTTCATATTACCTCTGCTGATGATGGATGTTTCAGATACAACAGATGTTTATGTTTATGCTTTTTCAGGCGCAAAAATGAACTATACAGCTGAGAAATGACCAAAATAAGCCTGATTCTTACACATCAAATATCACAAACATTCAAAATGAAACCCATATTTGCCCTGCGGTACGGAGAACACACAGCATATTGTGTAACAAAGGTTTTTTCCTTTGTCATTCGCCATTACAGCTTAAAGGGCAATCAGAGGGAGATGATGAAATTGAATATGTTTGTATGAAAATAAACAGCAGTGATTAAGCGGCTAACGGAGGGATGGAGTTTGCTTTTCTGCACTTTCCCACTTTAAATTTGACCAAATCACTTGTCACGAAATGAAAATAGTGCAGAAATAAGACACCATACATCTGGTGCTTTGCTTCCTGCATCATTTCCCGTTCCTAAGGCACATTAAACTGTTGGCTTTACAACCAGACAGACTGCATAAGGAACAATCTGCTGCAACCAAATAGCTCACAACTCGCACTATTGCCTTTAAAATGAGCCCAAATTGCTCTACAGCTTTATATTAGAACTTAATCACATTCTTTACGGAAACAACAGCTCTCATATGACAGTCAAGGGTGAAAAAATATTTACTTTTGTATATTTTATGTGTTTCTAAAGGTTTGTTCATAGCTTCATTGTAATTTTGAAATTTACCATGTAAATTCAAATATTATTTACCTGAAGGGAAAAATAGTGTTTATACCTTCAGAAAATTCAGAATGAACCTGATCTCATTTTCTGCCCTCCGACTTAGATTATTATCCCTTGGAACAACATCAATCTTTAATCTGAAACAGATTGCATCATATTTTTGTGATTTTTTTCCAGTATGAAAAGCGGTCACATTTTTCTCAGTGTGTTCAATGTGGGTTCTTTCCAATATGGCTGCCGCCTTAAAACAAACTCGCTGCATGATGAAGCATGTTTTACGGAAAGACGAGGACAAATTGAATCCAGAATTCACTCATGTAGCAGATGACATGAACACAGAGAATATATGTTCTTGTTTTAAACATTCAACAGTTGCCAGATGTCTATTTGGCCCATATGATGCATCTTCGGTGGTCACAGAGCTGCAGAGGAAGCATACATCCCAACAGGCCGCGCAGGACGTGATTGGAGGATAATCAGGTTAAAATGAGAATGAGGCTTTCTTCTGTAAACCTTGTGCTTTTCACCCGAGCGTCACAACGTGGTCGGCTGTCCGGCCGCTTCAGAGAAAAGACAAAGGAAAAGAAACCAACAATTTTAACGAGCAGAAGTTTTTATAAAAGGAATAAAAATGTTAATTTTCCAACAAAAGGTTTTGATTTAATTTTGTCATCTCCTTTCAGGCTTTCTTCTGATGCTTCACCGAGTCTGACTTGCGTTTATTAAAGGGATAGAGGAGATTTTTTTAATAAAACACTCGTGTCTCACCAGGTTCACAGCATTTAAGTTTTAGAGAATGTCCTGATTTAAAAGTTTTAGAGAGAAACAGAATCAGTTTCCTTTAAAATACTAAATTTATGAACCAGAATTAACATATACACACCAGTTCACAGTGTGTATCCTTTTGTTAAAGTTTAACAGAACCTTTACTTTGGGAACCCATATAAGGGCCATAGGCCATGAAGACGGTTAATTTGAATAATATTTTAGGTGGATAAGTAGAAACTGCAGAGTTAAAGGAAAAAAAAAAAAAACAAGAGAAGGAGATAGAAAGAATGTTTGGAAACTTACAGCGGGAACGAATGTAACATTGGTTGCAGTTGAGGAGTCCGTTTCTGATCCGGACGTCTGTCCCCGTGGTTGTGTCACCGAGCTGTCCTTTACACACCCCACACTAACAAAGAGACAGGCGAGGAGAAGACAACAAATATAGTTTATTCATTTATTAATACATTACGATAAAAAACTCCATCTCAGTTCTGGAAAACATTAAACTTTTATCCACTGTAGCTCTGGCTGCACCTTGTCCTGCTGGAAGGTGAACCTCCAACACAGTTTCAAGTCTTTTCCAGCTTCTGACAGGTTTTCCTAAAACAACTCTTTACCGTTCAACCCAGATATTTACATTTCTTCACAAAATGGCTGCACTTATACTGAGATTCAAGTCAAATCTGTTTACTACTTAAATGACTCAATTCCATTGACTGCAAAAGCTCGCCACACTATTAGGAAGGTACTGGTTGTCTCATTAAAAGTACACTAATGTTTGAAGTAGAAATGTGACAAAATGTGAAAAAGTTTAGAGTATATGAATAATTTTGTAAGACACTGCGCAGAAACCGTATCTAAATCAACTTCTTTAACTCTATTCATTTGATATTCAGGCTTTTGCTAGTAGAAAACAGAGGTCTGAATCTGTTACAGTGAATAAACCTTGTGGAGATGAAGAGCAGCTTGTGGACCAACCAACCTTAAAGCAGTGGATGTGGAAGTAGAGGCTGAGAGTCTCTATGATCATGGCTGCTCCCTTCCCCAGAGGCTGACTACAGCTGGAGCACAGCTTCTTCCCACTGACAGACCTACAAAAGGCAGAAGAGACGCAGTTAAGATTTTCTTCAAACCAGCATCCAGAAAAAGAGTCAGTTTGTTCTATTCACTGCCCAAATCCTTTACCTGTGATTAAATTACCACCATTATCCTTCCTTTTCCTAATCTGTGTGCATTTTTTCAATTGAAACCTCATTAAAGCCTAGAAATTCAAACAGATTTGAAAGCTAGAATTTCTCCTGCTATGTTTACGAATCTCCTCAAAATAAACAAAATATTACAGTCATTTTCTTGACATTATTGTTTCAAGTGGGGGAAGAAAAAAAAAAAAAAAACTTCTCCTGGACTCAACTGTTCACTGTCTATTTAAAATTCCAGGCAGACTGCAGGGTTGCTGCTGCAGTGCTACATGGCATGAGATGGGTGGAGGAAAGTAAAGGTGGGGTGGGGAGGAAAGCAGAAAATGACAATGCAGAATCGAGCCCATCCTCCTGGTCTTGGTGGGCTTTCTGTGCTGCAGTACCTGTTGGGCGGTGGGGGAAATGTGTCTGGTGCTGATGAACATGCTGCCAGGGGCTTTGATGAGCTTCTTACATTATTATCAGTGGGGCTGCACCTGGAAATGGACAGCAACATGCAACATGATGATGGCTCCCAGAAACAGCAACATGATTGGACGACACAGACGGACCACAACCAATCCAAACCACAGAAACAAGAAACAGCTTTGGAAGATTCAACGGCACATTTTCGTTTAAATACAACATTTTTTATGTTTTTATAAAACTTGACTTGTCTAAAAATGTTTTCTAAACACTTTCATGACATGCAATGAGTTATTTGTGTGAAGGAGATTCATGGAGTGAAATACAGGCAACAGATGCCACCTGCTGGCCGTTTTTGGTTGCCTCCTTTAAATCAAAAAGGAGGCAATTTAAAACGGAAACAATGTTTATGAAAAATGGAAATGAATGATTAATAAAACTGAATCAAGCTCTTTATTTCTTCTCTCTCTCAAACATTTACACACCTTCGTTCTCCTGGAGGCCGGCTGGTTCTGGTGCTGTCAGGTCCTGTTTGCTTCTTGGGTGGAGTTGAACATTTGGGGGATGTAGGAGGAAGCTTTTGGCCGTTGTGAACACTGTGAGCAAGTCTCTCTGCCTGACTGCTGTTCTGGCTCACCAAGCTGACAGAGGAAGAAAAAAAACAGAAACTTTGATCAAAGAGCCTCATCTCTATTTATGTTCAAAGCCCAAAATAATGTCAAAATCTGGACTTTATGACACAAATAGAATGAATTGGCTCCTAATATTTAGGAAAAAATCTTGAATGTTTTGACTTAAACATGTTTTGAATACAAAGAAAATTCAGATTAAAACGCATTAATCTTCTTGCTAATAAAAATAAAAGCATCTCCATATAAATAAATTCATGGAAAACCTTTAAGACTTAGGAATGCATGAGTGAAGTAAATAACGACAAATTAACATCAAAGGTCAATTGGAGCAACTCGCTGAGCAAAACCATCAAATTATGACCAGACAGCCGTCTGAGCCACACTGTTGGCTACTTTGAGTCTCGGCTCACCAACCTTCTGCCAGTCTTCATGCTGTCGTCAGCAGTGCTGATGTCACTGGTTCTGTCATTTTCTTTCCTTTTCCACTCTGCACTCTCTGTGCTTCCTCTCTGAATCATAAAACAGCGGATATTTGACCAGGTAAAGTAACTTCTGAGAGTTTATTTCCATACATTTCAATCACTAAACTAGAATAGTTTTAATAGTTTTAGCTCTGGTGCTTAATGTACCATTTTAACTATCTGCAGCATAATCTTGCATTCTTTATCACAAACCAAGACAAAGAAATACATAATTATATAATAGAAGGAAAATGATACATGGTTCTCAAATCTCAAAAGTGTGGCATGCATTTTTATTCAGCGCCTTTGAGTCAATCTGTTGTAGAACCACTTTGTCCTACAATGACATCTGCAAGTCCACTGAGGTAAATCACCTCTTCCTTTTATTTCAGTCATGTGCTACTTTGTGTTAAGTCTGTAACAAATTCATAATAAAATACTTTAAGTTTTGCAGTTTTAACTGAAAGAAATAAAAAGTATGTGTACAGATCACATCACAACATGGGACAAACAAAACAGAAAATCCATAAAACATAATGAATAAGTCCCTCACAGACTGCCTCTCCAGTAGCTCCTGTTTTCGTTCCCAATCTGCCAGCGAACGCACAATCGTGTCCTGTGGCTCGGAGGTGGAGGAGAGCCCCCCTCGGCTGGGGGAGGGCAGGGCTGAGGAGCGGGGCGTCAGAGGCATCACAGTCTCCTCCAGTATCCGACGCTCCTGTTGGGAAGGAGAAAATCCCAAACCAAACATTGACATAAACAGAGTAGGTTGGTTTATAGATCTGAAATGGCCACAGAAACATACAGTTTGCATGCTGTAACATGTGTAACAGCTAATGCATGTGTAAGCACACAAACACACATGTATGCACACACACCTCCTCATGATACTTCCTCTCCTCCTCTGCCACCTCCCTCTGTGCTTTTTCCCACTCCTCCTTCAGTTTCTCCTGCTCACGCTGGTACTTCTCCTGTCACCATGGCAACAGACACATGACATACAGCAGAGAGCCAAGGTATAGTGAAAAACTGAACTTTGCGCAGGTGGATGTTTGGGCCGAAAAACAGAAAAGATGTGCACAGCTGGCTGGCACAGCCTTCACTTTTAAAAATGTTTCATTTTTAGTTTTCTAAAACTACTGATTGTCTAACCATAAAATAAGGAAATGAATACGACAAAAAAAAAAGCTTTAAGCCTGCATTTTTATTTTCTTCACGTAGACATGTGGCTGTTAAGCATCAAATGAAAGATCAGAAAGCAGCAAAAGCCCAGCAGAAAACAGACAATACCAAAGCATGCAGAAGCTGATAAGAACAGAGTTCCTTCACAATTGTCTTTTGAAAACTTGCTTTCTATTTTTCATAATTTTAGACAAAATTGCCAGAAAAGACAAATCATTTTCCTGTTATGCAAATGTGTGCAGGAACCCCAGAGAGTTAGAGGAATTATCGACATTTATAATGGAGTAAGACTGGAGCACAAAGACGAAACAGTGAGGAGGTGGGGAGCAAACTGATGTGTCCTCACAAACAACCAGAAAGGAGTGTAATCTGTTTTTAAGACACAGGTGAACACTGTCAGTAACAGACCTCACTCCTTTAAATGTCTAAACATGTGCAGACTACAGATGCCCATTGGCTGAGGAGGGAGAGAGGGACCGGGGCAGCAACAACAGCAGCCACGTTGGACAAACACTCCGCCTTTGTGTTTGCATGAGATGGAGACGGTGATGGAAGACGACCAAAGCACTTCTTCCACTGTGCAAGCTCGCCATCTAGTGGTTCAAGTGAGCATAGGAGCATTGAGATTTGCTTAATAACAAAAATATGTCAGGGAGGAAAAAGCAATGAAGTGCAGTTAGTCCTTCTGTGACTGTGCATTAGATGAGTACTGTGATAAATAAACCATCCCAGACAAAAAGATGCTCTAAACAACTGGTTAAATGACTTCTGAGTGGATTCTGTGGGTTTGCCCAAACAAAGTCTGATGAAACTTTGTTTCATCAGACTTTGTTGGTCTGATTCCAGTTATCTAAATTTAATAACTGGGAGAGTTAGATCTAATATTCTCTCATTTACTTTGTATTTGCTTATTTTTCTGCTTTTCTTACTCAAACTGTAAGATACTGAAACTCTACACGTTTCCAGACGGGACAGAAAACCTGAGATAAACACTTCCTGCACCTCAGACTCACTGTTGGTGCTATGCTCTGTCTACCAAACTCCATGACAAACAAAGTCTGGCCTTGCACACTCATGCGCCATGCTTTTCCCTGCGTGTTTGCCATGTACCTGCAGCATGCGCTCCTGCTCTTGCTGCCACCTTTCCTGACGCTTTCGCTCCTCATCCGGGTCCCAAGACCAGCGGTCTCCCCGCCTGGCCTTGGCCAACACCGGGACTGACACCTGATAGGCCCACACACGTATACACACAGGTCAACATGCACAGACACACGACAGATACATGCACACATCGATGTCACACATAACCCATTCACAGACCCCGATGTACACACACATCCACCACAGAAAAAAAGAAAGGAGAAGGGAGGAGACAGAAATATTTGGTCTACCACAACAGCACTACTCCATTGCTAGCCAAAGGACGCCTACTAAGGAGAGAGAAGACAGAGAAAGAGAGCTGGAGGTGAATAAAAAAGGAAAAAGCAGACTCAGCCATCAACTGCAGCATCCTCATCTGGCATGCTACATCAACAGCTCTGAGTGAGCTTCAGTAATTAGCTCAGTACCATTCAGTGCGACAACAACCAAAGGCTAAGCTAAAAATGAGCAAAAACGGGCATGATCTAAAAAAAAGAAAAGAAAAAAAAGAAAATGTTGACTTTTGCATCACTATATAGTATGATGGGGCTGCTTTGTTTATGGAAAATTAAGTAAAAGTTTTACGTAGGTTTAGATTTTTGGAGAAGGTTTATCATCTGCTTGACTGTTTATAACTGTTTGTAGTTTGAATCAAAGGTAGAACCAAAATGTTTGATGAAACCACACAAGTTCAACACAGAGGCTGCAGAAACAAACAGCGCAAACATGGGAATAAAAATACCTGATAACATTTATGCATTAACTTCATATATACATGAAGTATTTATAGACAACTTTATTACCAAAAAAATGTGACGCAGCCAATTTCAAATGTTAAAGATGGTCTTTTCTACATAAAAAAGCCTAATCAAAAGACTAATAATCTTCCAAATCTCTGCACTAGTGTAGCTGCATTAGTCAAATCACTGCTTCTACTAAAACTGCAGCGTTCGGATCTCTAGCACAAAGTATCAGGCCTGAAGAGAAGCAATGTGAGAGCTCAGCAAACCAGTTACTCACATTTCCATGTCGATCTTTCTCTGCAGCTTCTGGAAACAAAAGGAACAAATAAAGAAAGTCAATATTCTCGATACAAAGTGATGAGACAGATGTTTACAAAACATCATATTGGGGTGAAAAACAAAAAGATTATGAAAGCAATACATGACTTTTATTAGACTATACATTATGTAATATTGCTTATGTTATGCTTGTTCGTAACCCCAAAATATTTGGATCAGAGCCTAAAAATAAATTCATTTTTAAACCAAAGGAATGCGCCTACACAAAATATAGTTATTATTATTATTCAAAACATCAGATGCCATCCAGGAATTTTATGGGACATGGCTATGGAAAGCAAGAGGGTTATGGAAGATGGCAGATATTTTTTTCTTGCTGAATGACCCAGTAATTACCACTTAATCTAATTATTCTATGAAAATGAAAGACGTTTCTAAATTTTGCAGTTTGAGAATATTCTTCTGCAATTAAAAATTACATTAATTCAATGTTTTCTTGTCAGGATGAGGTTTGCACGAATTCAGCACTCAGACTTGAACCTGTATGTAGTTCAATGTAGGTGTGATCATACTGTTAAAGCTTATTTAATACAAGTCAGATGCTGCTGGTTTTTGTGGAGAACCCAGTAATAAACACTGGTTTATTACTGTTTTGCTGTCAAAAGCTGGTTATCAGCTGATCAGTCTGATCAACTAGAAGGACACTCAGTAATATGCAAAAGCAGTTCAAACAGAAAGCTTCAAAATGCCTCACTAAGTAAAAGGATGAGGGAAAAGTGTACAGCAGAACGTCAGCGCGGTAAGGAGACCTCCACCAACACAGAGGTTTACCTGGCGGGGCGAAGAACTCCCAGCGTGACTTAGGGTTGCTGGAGGACTGCGGGGACCTGACACTGATTTCAAACTCTACAGCAAAATGATAAAAATACGTGGATGGAAGAAAAACAGGGGATGTGGGAGAGAAGGAAAACAGGGAAGGAAATAATGAGGGATAGGATGTGAAAATCAGGAGCTGAAGCAGACAACCTGAGACTTTAAGTCAAACCGGGGAAAAGATCTGTATTTTTACTTATATGGTAGATTTAGTAGAACTTTAGTTAGTAATAAATATACTCTTGGTATTAGGATGTATGCTTTATTTTTTTTATATATATTTTAGTTGGCTAAAAACAGTTATCTGAATGTTTTGTTTTTAAAAGCTTTAAAGTGTCCTATTGCTATGGATTAAAATCTGTATACAACTAAGAAGTGACTACAATAGCTTGTGATCAGTCATTTTATCTCATGTAAGCAGAAAAAGGGAAGTGGTGAAAAGCTAAAAGAAAAGCAGCGAACAAAACTGACATGATAATCAAACTTAGAATATAAGGAGGGATGGAAAAGAAGCTGCTGACTATGTTTGGACTTCAGGACATGAATTCACCTGATGACGTTTCCCTCAGAGGGTTATGTCCGAGCGATCCGGGTGCAGCCGGACTCGGTGCCGTCTCCACTCCCTGAAAAGACTCCTGACAAGAGGAAACTCTTACCTACAAGCTGGTTTACAATGATTGGATGACTTCTGGTATAATGGCTGCTGAATTTCTCTTACCGTTGATGTCGGGTCGTTTGGTGTGTTTACCTCACTTGGGAGAATCTGCAGTACGTTCCCTGTGAACTGTTCAGTCTTCTCCAATTTAGCTTCTGGAGGACAATACAAACTAAATTCTAGAAATCATAGTTTTACACACAAAGAAAAATAGCCTATAAACAGGAAGCATGCTAATTATGGCCTCAGTATTTCAGTGTGTTGCTAAGACCTGCAGGTGGCGCTTTCTGAGCTGCAGTAGTTGACTTTTCTTCCTGTTGAGCAGCAGCTTTCTGGACTCCCGTCTCCACAAAGCTGTCCGCTGGCTGCTTTAGCTCCTGTAATGGTCACAGATGGTTTACTGTCTGGATGAAAGACTGAGTCAGCAGACTGACATTCCTGTAGTGAAGAAGGAAATTGTTGCTTTCTAGAGTTCCTACCAAAACAGTCAGACGCCAGGAATTATTGGGCAAAGTTCCAGGGATGGAACAAGAAAATTAAAGAAATGTAATAGTTATAATAATAACCTCTGGTCTCAAATTAAAAGCATGTCTTTGCAGGAATGTTGTGAGATTTAAAGTGTTTTGTACCAACAGGGCCTGTTTCCATAGAAACTGAACTGATGCAGCACATTTGAGGTTACAAAGGCTCACTGGATTCAACAAGTCAATCTTTCCACCACAGCAAGTTGTTTGACATAACTTAGCTGCCTGCCAATGCTTTCAAAGTAACCTTATTATTTGGTGTATAAATCATAAACATCCTGAATCTGACCTCCGGAAGAGAAGTGGGCCGAGTGGGAGTGGGTGAACCCTCAGAGACTGAGGCTGCCTCCATGCTGCTCTGTCTGCCGCTGGTTTTTGTTGACACAGGTCTTCCTCTTTCAGGGGAGGCGGGTGGACTGCGAGCGGGTGAGGCGTCTGATGGGGGGGCATCTGGAGATGCCTGGAACAGAGGAGGGGAGTCCCTTTCTTTGCTCTCCGACTTCATGGAACTGGGATCGTTTCTGATGTCGCCGTTTACTCGTAGCAAACTGTCCGCCTGCATTGCAACAGCACAGAGTTAGCAATAATTCCTACTTATTATGACCATAAACTGTATTGGCTGTGAGGCATCAGATTTGATTTTACTTACTAGTACCTTGCAAATATTTTCCTACTCTTTGGTCTTTTTGTTAGATTTTGTCACATGACAACCACAAACAACCATGTATTTTATTGGGATTTTATGCACCAAAATTAAGTGGAAGGAAAATCATACATCGTTTTAAAAATTGTTTACAAATAAAAATCTGAAAAGTGAGATGTTTTTATTTCAGTCACTACTTCACACAGTCATCCTTTGCAGGATGAAGACATGAATAAACTTTGATGTTAACTGTTTTTACAGCCTCTAAATGTTTTTCTTCCATGATTGGCCTTTATTTACCTCCATCAGTTACCATGGGGCTCCTGGCTGCTTCTCAGGTAGAGAACCATGTCTCTGAGGAATTCATATATTGCATCTACTAAGATTAAATCACACGCAGGTGGAATCCATTTACAAATAGCCATCTTCTCATCATAGTGGGTCAAACTGGATTTGAATTGGAGTCGACAGAGTAAAGTGGGTTTTACTCACTTTTAAGATTTCTACTTGTGAAAAGTTTTTACAGCTTTCCTTCTATTTCACAATTAACAGTCACAGAATGTTTTTAAGTCACATAAAATCCCAATTAAACAGGTTTAAGTTTGTGATTTTAAAAAAGGCAGAATCTGAAAAAGTTAAAGGACTGATGCATTTTTAGCACTGTATTTTTCTGTTGGCTGAATTTTCACAGCTAAAAATCATCAATTTATGACAAATAAAAAATGTAAATAATTAAAGTCTAAAATCCCCCATTCCTTCTCATTATGAACCTCGCTTCTGGTAGTCATTAGCTGTTCATCTGCTGAAAACACCCTGCTGGCCTCTGCTACAAAGAAGCACTAATATATGTGTGAGGAGCTCCCAGTGAGCGGTAACTTAAGACACGGTGCCGGAGCCGGCTGAATGCAGCCTCTCAGTTGGCCCCCTCTTCCTCCACCTCCTCATCCCTGTCCTTACAGCCTGTGTGGGCACTCATTGTCCGCCGGGAGCCCACTTCACATTGAGAGGGGTCCTACTTGTCAACTTCTTAAGTCAACAGGGAACAGAGGGCTCCATTCAAGATGGGACTCCCGACAAGAAATTCCAGAAAAAGTGCCCTGCTGCATTTGGATCTGGTAATACCTTGCATCTCCCTTTACACCACTCCACAATGCAAGAGCTCATTTTAAATATTCCTTTTGCTCATGTTTTGCCAGAAGAAAGGGAAATGGATCCCTTTAAGGGTGAAATTGGAACATTACATGCTTCTAAACTCAGGGGAGGTTTTTGGTTTTCATACACACCAGTCACTCATCACAATGGCAGTTCTGTGACATTATGATGTAAATGTTAAGAGATCTCCAAAGGGAAGAAGAGCAACAACACTTCCAGAATACAGTGGATCATCTAAAGTTTACCCACTAATGAGAAAATGGCAGATTTTTTTTATGATGCAAAATAATCAACTAATATAGCAGTTGATTAAACGTTAACAAAAAGGCTTAAACAACAACACACTCAGGAGTAATTTAGCCAAGACTTTACAAAAAATACACACATTTTGCATTTATGATAAAAACAAAAACACCTTTCTGTGTAAAGATGCTCTGCCCAGAACTCCACAAGTGGTAGTTTGAGCTTCACCTGGTTCAAATTTAGCAAAACATCAAATTAACTAAGCTATCCAATTATTAATCAGTTATTCCAAACAATAATCACCAGATCAGCCTTACACTGTGTTGATGCTTGAACACTGGATCACATGTTGAATAAATATGTATTTATTCACATATTTATTCAACATGTGAATAAATACTTCATATGTTGTAGAAGTATTTATTTATTTTTGCTGCAGATGCATCTTCTGCTACACATAATCAGCCTTTCATTAAAGGAAGGTTGTTATTGCATTTTTGCCATAAAGTAATTCTAATATACAGAAAAGACTAATCGGATAAAAAAAAGTTGGCACATTCTGCAGCCTTAACATTTAACCACTTAATTTTCAGAATAATTGATAGAATAGTCAATTATCATTCATTGCAGTCTTATTATGAAACATTTGTTCTGTACAATTCAGCTGGAATACAAACAAACCTGTTAACACTTTCAGGACTTTTTTTTCATTCCAAAAAATATTTAGCTGAACTGAACAGGAGCTATTACACATTAGTTGTGAACAAAAATTTGAAATTATAAATCATAGCCTCAGTTTTTACCTCACAAACACCTATTAATATAGTGTGTAGACTTTTAAAGCCAAATTCACCCTGATCATAGTTCTCCTAATTGAATATTTTTTCAGAGCTTTATCATCATTATGAAAATAATTTAGACAAGTTTAAGAGAGGTCAAGATGAATAGTCTGAAAGCAGTAGTTAATTTTTTTTAAAGGTTCATTTAAATGTAACCTTAAACATGTATGTAATTCACACATCCTGTCTCACCTTGCTATTCCATTTTTCATCAGCCGACAGTCGGGGCTGGAAGTAAGGCTTTGGTGTCAGCAAAGGCACCGGTTTGGGAGACAGGGCCCGGGTGGAGGGTGGTTCAGAAGAGCGGGAGCGGATCTGAGGCCGCTGGTGTGAGCTCGAGTCTTTGGGAAACTCTTCAATCTGCGCCTCCAGCGTGGATGTAAACCGTGGCGCCGGTGCAGATTGCTGCCGCAGGTACCTCAGTGGCCCCTCGGACGGCTCGTCGAAAGGGTCCGGAGTCGTGGGGGAGGAGGAGAGCGAGAGGGAGAAGGGCGAGGTGGGAAAGGAGGGGTCGGCCGACACGCTGCGGTCCAGAAGCTTGGGAAGCTGCAGGCGCTCCAGGATGGCCTCGCTGATGGAGAAACGCTGGGCGTAGCGCTGGAGGATGGCCGACGCCTCCTCTGAAGTTCTGGCTTTCCGGTACGCCTCCCGCAGCTCCTCCTCACGCCGCTCCCTGACAACAGGCAGACATTTTCAAGCTGATTGAAATAAATTTGTCATTCAGAGTCAAAAACAAACGTCTTTCATTTTACTATCTTCATTTTCTTTACTTGCTATGGCCAGCATTAAAGCTGCAGTATGTAACTTTTAAACAAATATATTTTTTTACATGATCGATCTAAAAAAAAAGTTCATCTGCCTTCTCCCAGTGCCAACTAGAAAGAAACAGGAGACGGGTCTTAGCGCTGTCAATCACCCTCCGTGTAATGGAGGCTTCAGTTTCTTCCTGATAGCAGAACCTGTCGTGAATGCTAAGGCAAGTCAGCATGGTCACTGATGATGGCGGTTTTCCTATAAAGGTAGGCTGTTCCTCAGTCATTAGCACACTGAGCAGTGAGTACATGAGAATGATTGACAATGCTAAGACCCTCCTCTTAGCTCTGATTGGTTGTTTTGTTCGGGAGCAGTGCATTTCTTCAGACAACAATTCAGGGAGGAGGTGATACATTTTTTTCACAGATTATCTGTCTCATATTATACTTTAACTACATAGTGATGGTTTTAACAAATATGTGACTTTTTGTAAGTAAAGTTATAAACTGCAGCTTTAAGCCCTTTGACAGTTAATATCTTCATTTATGTTGGTTGTTAGGTGATGGCCTTAAGTCAGATTCACCTGAATGTGTGAAGCCCATATTTCAGTACATGGAAGGTTTTTTGCATATGGATGTGTTGATCACTTTGGTAACTGATTTTGCCAGATAAAGTGTTCAATGTGTTGTGGACGTCACCTACTTGTCCTCCACAATTTCTCTGTAGGTTTTGATGCTTTTTCTTCTTTGAGAGATGCAGCTGTCTCCTGACATCAGTTGCTCCATCATTTTCCTCTCCTCCTCTTTTTTGATCAGATCCTGAGAGACACTCCTCCTCCTACTTTTCCATCGGGCCAGGTCCTGACAGGCACAAAAATAAAAAAGAAATACAGATCAGATGCAACATGCCCAGCAGCTTGAAGGAACACATATTTCTGCAAACTTGCAGACAAAATAGTGAATAGAGAGGAGACTAATGCATTTACTTCCTGCCAGTGATTCTCGTCTTCTTTTATTCTGTTGTACTGGTTGTGCATCAGCTCATGACGAATGTGACTGTGTGGCTGCAGGATGGCCTCGTTTTCACCACGCATGTCGATCATACTCAAACTCCTAAGTGAGAAGGTGAAACATAGATGATGCATAATGGAGGAACATGGCTTCAGTATTGTGTAATGATATGGTTTTATTCAGAAACCAATGAACAGTTGCAGAATTCAGTTTTTTTTAGCTTCATCTGGAAATTTTGAAGTGTTTTTTCACATTATTTTCTATTCAGATCTACAATGTTAGCTCATATTTGCCTTTGCGGCCCCCAAAACAGGAGCAGCCAAAGTAAAGCAAAGCCAGCCTTCTTTTATAGAACCAAACATTTGTGATCATTCTTTAACTCATAGCAAAAAGTTGTAGTTTTATAAACTTTCATCTTAAAATAACTTTTCTGAAACCAGCAGCAGAAGGCAAGACATGCAACTGGCTGAAGCACAAGGGATGAGCCAAGTCTGTTCCAAAGCAAAACATGGATCCCAGGCCACAACAGAATGCATATGGTCATTTTTAATCACAGCAAAGCATTTTTACTCTCCAGACTGATTTAGTCCAAAGAGTAAACTTACAGTTTGAAGTTACGATTTGTGATTGAAGTGAAACAATCTGAAGGAACCTAAACTTTACTGACTCTACAAGTTTAGTTCTACTTCAGTCAAACAAGCTAAATTATTGTCACCATAATGGTACATGTTTTTGTCTTTTTGTCTCCATTTTTAAACAGTTAAACTCTGTTTAACAGTAACTCTTTTCTCAGACACAATGTTGCATTTTAACTAGTTTATACAACCCCTTAACCCTCACCCCCGGAAAATGCAATGGAAAAACGGCACATAGGCGTCCTGCTGCATGTTAAGGGGATAATAAACATTAAAAGCTGTTGATTATAGGAAAACAATTTTTGTAATGCTGCATCACAATTCTGCTTAATATACCTCTAAATATCATGATTAATTTTTTCAGTCCAGGTAAGGGTACAAACTTTTGCACAGTCTAGTAATCTAGACCTTTTTATGATAGAATGACAGTCAGGAAAATTTAATTACAATGAATAAATATGTACAAAAATAAGAATCTGTGTTTGATGAGGGATCCAGAGTTATTTTCCCAATAACATCTGGAAGAATGTGTGGAAAGAGTTAAAGTACAATCTGTAAGACTCCAAATGCATGAAGAAAAGGAAGAAAAAAGAAAAAAACACCTCACACAAAACAAAAATCCAATTCTGGCAATAAATGAGAAATGGAATGAGCCACAAACTGGAAACTTTCGAATGTTGAAAATGCAACTTACTGTGGATCATCTGACAAATTATCAGAGTGGCTGAAAACACAGTGAGCATGAAAAGACAACACAATGACCAATGAACACAACACTGAAGAAATAAATATTTTCTCATGCAAATATACGGAAAATTAAATGTCTGAGTGTTAAATGACAAGTAACAGATGGTAATATTTCAGTTTAAGAAAAAGGAGGATTATATAATGGTTTGTTTGATAAATTATCTTATATTAAAAATATAAACCAAACACAAGAGGGCAGTGTTATTCAACATACAAATAGAATTGCAGCACTGCAAAGCAAAACAAAAAGAGCAAGAAGAAAAGGTGCATTTCGCAAAGAGAAGCTAACTAAGGAAAGCTCATGCGTCTTTAATCATCACGAGCAGCTGAAAAGTTCCTCTCAGTGACCACTTATGAACTCGAGTATAACCATAAAGTTTCTCTCTTCTCTTTCTTCAATGCAGCTGCTGCTGATATGTTGGAGTGGTGTGAAAGAAAGCGTGGCTTGTGGTCAGGGGAAACTAAATTTAGAGCGTAATCTCAAAACCAAACCCAGATTGTTTTCTGCAGCGTCTGTTTACCACATGGTGCAATCCAGAAAAACATCAATCTACCAAAAGATTTTGGTAGGATATCTACCTGGAATATGTCTCAAAATAGTTCCATGCTTATCAATGTGCAAGAAATAAATCAAACAATTTCTTCCCCAATTGGATGCCCTCAAAAAAATAAAAAGGCAGCATCTTTGTTCGCTCCTTTAAGCAAAAAAAATCAAGAAAATTTAAATTTATTTTCATGCATTGCTCGAACATTTAATCATTTAGAACAGCATTTCTAATCCTGGTTTATGTAGATAATATCATGCACTATTTAGGTCATCATCCAGTCAAAGCAGTGCACACCGAGGTCAACATCATGCTGATAGAGATTGCACTCCAGGATCATCGTTCTGACAGATCCCTCAGGTAAAAGGCAAATCAAGGAGTTGGAGCCAAAAGCATCAAAGTTTGATAAAATGACTCGGCTCACGTTGCTGGAAGACTACGGCCCAAACAAGATTTCTCTTCCTTTGCTTCTTCCCCGTCACTCTTTCCCTTCAATCCGCCTGCATCGGTTGCTCCTGCAGCAGCTAAAGTGGTTGCCATGGCAGTGGGCACAGGAAGGAACTCAGAGGAAGCATATTTGGGTGAGGTCAGCATTCGACAGGCCCGTTTATCATCTCCATCTGCACCTGCACATCCCGCATCCTCCTGGTCTGTTGCGGTCGGATGTTTCCCAGCACGGCTGGTAGCGCTGGGTGACAGGGCCGCCAAGTACTGGAAGAGTTCCTCTGAGCACGAGCGAGCTGAAATACTGCAGAAAGCAAAGCAAACTGAACCGCTTGGCTGCCTTGTATCTCCCTATATAATCAGACAACATTCCTCTGGAGCAGCCTGAATGTGGAACGGTTGTGAGGTCATAAATCAGAGGAGACGCGGCATGCTAACAGATCTGTTTAGAGCAGCTGGGTGCAAAAACAGCCAAACCCAAAAACGCTTCAAGTCTTTTTATTGTTTTGCCACCGCTTCGTGATCAGCTGCTTTGCTGGTAGATTTTACTGGACTGTAAACTACAGCGTGCAGAGAGAAAGTGGCCAGCTGCTGACAGGGAGAAGAATGGCCTTCAGTCCCAATATGCTCGGGGTCAGGGACGGAAGAGGACCTCATTTCCTCACATCCTGAGGCCAGGTCCACATGTGCAGACTGTTTTTGAGTATGTTTTGATATGTGTACACATGCAGGACAGTTTTGCATGTATGGCCCGTTGTTTAAAACGTGCACACGCGTTTCTTTGATGGTAGTTTTAATGAAGTGATTAAAATTAATCTCCTGGAATGTGCACGGAAAATATTTTCTCTTGATTCTTGAAAATGTTATTATCAACACTTGCCCTAAAAACACATTTACATCCACTCCAAACCTTTTCACACTTTGCAACATTGCAGCCCCTCCTGAGCCAATACAGTAAGAACACTGTTGGCTACCGTTACATATATTTTGGGATTTGTCTCTACCACCTTATAGGATATCTACAACCTGAAATTTCAGCTCAGTCTTCCTCTTAAAATAACTCTAGCACCAAAAGATTGGATGGAGAACATCCGTGAACTTCAATTTTCAAGTCTTGCTACTGATTCTGAACGGGATAAATGTATAGACTTTGACTAGGCCATTCCAATGTAGATCTGGCTACATGTTTTAAGTGGAAGGAAATCCCGTGCCTTGAATGTCCTGTGTTTAACTCTATTTGTCTTCCCAATGATCGTGAACAGCTGAATTGTTACTGATAAAGATTTCTTACAGGATGATGCTGCCACCATGTGTCCGCTGCATTTGTACTGAAATTAAATTACAATTCCTAAAGCAATATTGCTATGGATGATATTTATGGATGTCAGAGTTCATATAAATAGCTCACTTTTCTGATTTGTGTTTTTTTAAAAGAAAAAATAATAAATTATGCAAAATTATCCTTACTTTTGACAATTATGCACTACTTTGTGTTGGTCAAATATGTAAAATACCTAAAAAATGCATTAAAAATTGTGATTGTAAAAAGGCAAAGTGTGAAAAAGTTCAAGTAATATGAAACCATTTTCAATTCATCTACTTTTGGCAAAACTATGAGTGACAAGAAAAGAAAGCAACAAAAATTAAATGAAGGCTTTAAATCTGCTGTGAAACTAAACATGTGATGTTCAAATGTAAATATCTATGCTAAGAGCCTCATGTAGGAGCTTTGTATAAAATCCTTAACACCTGCAGGGCCTTTGGAAAACACACATTCTTAAAATATTGAGAATCAACCAAAGCCATAACATCTGTGCCAAATTGACGAAAACAAAAGGGAAAATGGGGGATGTGACTCGCAATAACAAACCAACAGGACTGAATGAAATGTTGAACTTTCTAGAAAAAAAATACAAAAACACAGGATAAGGCTGGATTATAATATAACCTAAGCCTTAAAATTTAATTTTCAAGAAATAAATACTGCCAATCCTAGAACAAGCAAGAAATAATGAGAACTGAAATAAAAACCACATTGAGCCTTGAATTGATAAGGCTCCTCTTGTTCCTTAAAACTTGAAGTATAATTTACGGCCTCTGGGTGGCCAGCTAGGTGCACATTTAATCTGGTTCAATAAAGGAAAGGCAGTTCAGGACGGTGTGTCCTAACCAGCTTTAAATGTGCTCAGAGCCTTGTTAGCTTACAGTTAAGCTGTAGAAAAGGAGCGATGGTGTAAAATCTGATCTGATAATTACAGTGCCAAAGTGTAAAAAGGTCGGATTAAAGCACCAGCTGTAAAGTTGGAAGTGTTTTCTAAGGATGAGAACCACTCATTGTTATGTTTATGAATAATGTTGAACATCATTTCAGAAAATATGGCATCTGCTGACGATTAAAATGAATGGAGGAGAGATATTCAGATGGAAAGAAACAGAAATTCTCCGAACAGAACCAAATTTTCTGAGAGAACTGAGAGACTGTATTACTATTTAATTCTCAGAAGATATTAGAAACAACAACTCAATAAGAGATTTATAGGGAACACTTATTTGAATCCTGTTTAGTAAAGGGAAGTTGGACATGGAATTTGACCTTTGCTCAGAGTTGACCTTCGGCTGAGTTATGGTGTCTCTGGGAGGCTCGCTGCTTCTCCTTATTCCCACAGCATGGATATTAAAGCAAGGTGAGAAGACCTTCAGCTTTTCCTCCTTCTCCTCCTCTTCACCTTTACTCTCGCTCTTCTGAATCTGTGACTCGATGATTGGGGAGGGAGAAGGGCTGAGGGACTCTCCAAGTGGGAGTACTAAAACAGGGACTCCATTTGTACTGTTACATCATTTACCCCACACAGAGGAAAAACCAGGAGCACATAATCAGGTTGGAGGAAAATTGGTGACATGGGGAGGATTATGGTATGATGATCACAACATGTGAAAGCACACATGAAAAATTAAAGGCAGGAAAAGACAAGAGGAGGTAAAACATGAAAAGAAAAATTATTTAATGCAGTTTTGAGACCACACAATTTGATTAAAAAGAACAACAAAAAAACATTTTAGCAGCAAACAATGAGTGATGATGGAAACCAGAACAACGTGGAAGACTAATTATAAAATAGAGAGGCTTTGAATTAATTATCTGTAATTCACATCTTAATAAAACTAAAGTGATAGATGTAAGTTCAGTCAACCTCTGAAGTGGTAGCACATACAGACACTATAGTTAGTAAAGAGAAAAATGTGAAAGAATTTAGTGAGCAAGCAGAAATGTAAAACTTGTGATGAAAAGTATGAACATTGCTCTCGCTGGCGTTAACATGCCATACCAATATATATCCAATAAGCCCTTCAGAGCTGAGCAGCATGGTTCAATGAGGGCCAATGAAAACACACATCTGGCCTCCATCAGCCACTCCCGTCAGAACAATATGAGACGGAGAAAAATAATCAGCGGCTAAAAGGTTTCAAACCAGAAATGTGCACATTGACACACGGTGTCCGATCCAAATCTGACACCAAAGTTTTACTCCTGTTTATTTTAGCTCCATCTACTCCAACTCATATTTTGATGATTTATATTTATAAGTGCACCACATTAAATTAAAATAATTAAACTAAACAAACAAGAGTATCAATGAAAGTGATATTTTTCATCTGTTTATTTTAACCTTTTCTTTTCATCATTTTGTGACTCACCTGCAGGGCCTGCCTCCCCCTACAGGTGATGTAGCGGTACTCCAGCTCTTGTGACCCCCCTCCTCCTTTTCGTTCTTCTTCTTGCGAAGTGGTGCCGGCACGTATCCGCTCTGGTTGCTCCTGTTGGGGAGGTACTGGTTGAAAGGCATGGCGGTGCGCAGCTCAGTGACTGATGTCCGCCGCGCCAACATGTCGTCCTTGTGGAGGTCCGGCATCTTCCTGTTAGGGGTGCCGTCGGACTCTGAGTCACTGCCGCGGCCTAAGGTGAGCCAAAGAGGTGCAAAAATATTTTTATTAGTGTTATATAATGATAATCTCTCTTATTGTGGAAAATACTGGTCATTCTACTTCATTTATCTTCACTCAGAAAGTAGCTGTTCTCTGCTGAATCAGGATTTAATCTAATTTTCGGAGACTAGCAAATGAAAAGATTTTTATTTTCACGGAACGGAAGAGATGTAAAGGTGAGGGACATATTTCCTCCAGTTTGGAGAACTTTTTTCATGCCTCAGCAGACATCAGACTGAAAGGCTGATGATTCAGCAGAGTTACAAAACGCCTGAAGGCTGATTCCCATTATCCTTATGCAATGAAGAGCTGGAAACTATAATTACAAGGAAATTAATGGAAAAAATGTATTACTGAATCAGATATTTAAATTAATAACAGATAGCCTTCATCATCATTGTTATTTTGCAGTATAATTTTAACAGTTAACCTGTTTAAAGCACCTTGTAAAAGACTTCATATCCTGTGAACTTGTTCACATTCTGTCGTGTTACATTAAAACATTTACTAGTCAGCTTGTCAGAACTAATGTTAATAAAAATCTTTGAAGGGTGGAAGGTCACGTCCCAGCAGACCAAACTTTACAGCCAGAGCTGCGATGAAACGGTTCAAATGAAATAATATGTGTTGGAATGGACCAGTCCAAGTCCATACCCAAATTCAGATGAGAATCTAAAGCAAGACTTGATTTTTTTCTGACCTAATCTTTTTAGCCTGGTAAAAAAGGCAAGTATTTCTAACCATTTCTATTCTGTAGATAAGAGTAGATACTAGACCCCCAAAATCATCTTAGCTATAGATTCCAAGGGGTTTTTAATTAGTGCAACTAAATAAAATAATTCATTTTTTTTCCTGTTTTTTTTTTTTTTTACAAAACCAAACAAAAAATAATCAACCAATGCTACTTTATGTTAGTCTATCACAAAAAATAGACTAACTGTAATATGATTAAAACATCATATTCAGACTTTTCTTGATACATACTTTTTATCTATATAATTTAATTCAGATAGAGTAATGCATTTCTAGGTCTTGTTTAATTTAGGTATCTTGTAAACGGTCATTGATGAGGATAACTGGGAGCAGAGCGAAGGGGGGAAAAACAAAGGTATGAAATTATTTTAAGACACTTGTAATTGATGAGCCTCATGGCAGATGTCTGGAAACCATTTCTTTAAATCTACAGATTATAGTCTTCAGTTCCTAAACGTCATGAGCCTTACAGCAATCTTACCGTGTTATAAAATACAATGCATTCCATCCACTGAGCATCAATCAAACCCAAACAGGCTGATAGGTTGCGTTTATGAAACAAAGACAGTAACATAAATCATTACTAAATTAACATTGTACAGCTTACGACATTTTAGCCTAGAGTATGCAAGATTTTACTCTGGATGCCAATTTGTCTCCATTTCACAGTTTAAACCCACTTCAGGGTCTTTAATGTTGTTCTCAACACCTGGCTCTGCAGAAGTGCACTGCTCACGGACTTTCCCTAATGTGTGGGGTAAATTCCTCCACAATATGTCCTAATTCAATCCTCTAATAATACACAGAGGAGAGGAATGAAAATCACGCTCTTTGAAACAGTCACATGTCTAATTCCAGTAATTTACTCCTGGCATACCAGTAGGTTCCTCTTTGATTTGTTCATTTATTTTGAAAACCTCTCCAGTAAATTAGTAGTGTAAAATGGATACCGGTGGATCAGCTGAGACAAACTTGTGCCACTGTCTCTTCACTTGTAGCGCTCCTGTGCTCAGACTGTGAGCTGTGACTCGGTGTAAACATTTCCTAACTATAAACACAAAACTTTCAACCAGATTTGAACCATAAAACAGTCCTTCATTTCTGATCAGAAACATATGGAAGCAGCCATGTCTGTTAGCGGAAATAAACGTCACATTACAGTTGTGAAAAGTTCTGGTCTGAAACAGATGAAGCTCCAACCAAAAAGCCCTGGAGATATCCACACTTCCAACTGTGAAGGATTTGGTTATGACTTTTAACCCATCAATAGGAAACATGAGTGTCCCTTTCATCCATGTAAATCCATCTTTACGGAGCAACATATGTTTTCATGGGATGATGTGCTCTCTGCAGATGTGGTAACACTGAGGCTTGAGGGAAAATGTTTCATGTGTCAGTGCTATACTGTACCAGATTACAAACATCATCTACAAACTCCCACAAAAGAGTAGAGGGGTGCAGTCAGTGTGTTAAATACAGCAACTGAAATGATGGAAAGTCCACAAGTAAAGAGTTATAGAACTTTCCACAGCTAAGACCGATGATGTGGAATGAAATGATTCCAGTTATTCACTTTGAGCTGCTATTATATGGGTTATAATGGCAGCCGAAAATTGGTACTATCCGTTTCCTGTTATGCAACACGTAATAAACTGACCATTTTAGTAAGAGTGAAAAACTCTGTATTCAGAAATATGCACAAATATAAAATACAATGTAACCAGGGATCAAATCTTTTCTGAAATACCCGTTTTTCAGATTTTAAATATTTGTTCAGAGGATAAGGTTTAATTGCTTAACTGAATCGATTTTCTATGATCAATATGAGGGAATTAGCTAAAATTGTATACATGAGGCAGCCTCATGTATCAGAGTTGTATCAACATCCAAAGTTGGCAGAGACAAAACCATGCTGCCAATATTGAATTTCATTCAAAGGATGAATTAAACTCTTCCATCTGTCCCCTGGTTACTCAGGGTGAAGTCAATTTTCATTGATGAAAAAAGCAAGGACTTTGTCTGAAGGTCATGGCAGGAAAACCTGACACGCTTGTATGGATGTTGGTAAATGGATGCATTTGTTCACAGTGTGAGTCAAGGTTTCATGCATTTGGGTGATCACAGATATAAGCTTCTCTTTGTTGTTTTTTTTGTATTCAATCACATCTACATTTTTGAAGATTTGTGTTTTAATGAACATACATTTTTTGATAAAATACACCCAGCAATACCTATTACACAGCTCTAACTAGGTAAAGTAATTCCATACAGTTTTTCAGGGATAAATTCTGCTTCCCTGTACTTCATCACCTATTACAAAGTTTTTAAACTCTGGTGTTAAAGAATATGAATACAAGATGCTTGACAGAATAACAAATCACCTTGAGCTTCATGCTCAGAGAAATTGATTAGAAGAAACTGTTGCAGTAAGATCTGTTAGATAAATCTTCAGGGCAGTTTGGGTTTACTGCAGCAACCTAACAGGATGAAAACATGATCTCTCAGACTGACTAAGGATTTCTGTTTGTCATTTTTTTGCCTTTAAATTTGTGAGACTACAAACCTCCTATTTTTTTTTTTTATTTGATGGAGACCGTGTGTATTTTTATTTATTTTTTTAGTTAAACTTATCAACAAGTAAGGCAGATTTAGAGAACTACAGTCTGATAGCTCTTCCCAGAAGGAGAAACAAACAGGACGCTAAGTGTTGCTCTGAATTGTCTCTCATGCAATTTGGCAATAGAAATAACATCATGACGACTACTGCAGGCTTTTATAAGCTGCTGTTAAACTTTAAAAGGCACTACTTAAACAGTGTAGCAGTGAACAGCAGTTAGCTGCAGCAGTTAAGTTTGGCATCATAAAAACCTGAAGAACTTTCCAACACATTTTGTAATTTCAGCAAAAACAATAAAAACTGCTTTGACGTTTGGGTTGCTACGTGCTACATATACAAGTATTTGCCCCCTTATATATTTTTGCTTTTTGCCCCAGAAGAAGAGATGAGGAAGACTTGGCTCCTGCGGTAGTGCCCAGACAGATTCCACTATGAATATTAAAACATTTTAGGGTATATTTTGAGTCTAAAAATGCTTAGAGAGATGCATTTTTATATCTCAAATACTGATATATTTTACCTTTTCACTACAATAGCTAGTAGCTAGTGGGGTTACGCTGTGGTCCATGGCCCGCCAGAGTACCAGTGGTTCACTGTATGCAAACATTCTAAACAAAGAGAGATGGATGATATCCTACCATCACTGCTGCCGCGTGGGACCAGGACATCCGGCGACGGAGTCTGTTGCGAGCGCGAGCCAAAGGAGTCCAGGCTGTCGAATGAATCTTCGCGTCCGTGGCGTGGCGGGGAGAGCGAGTCACTGCGTTCAGAGTCCCAGCAGTCGATGTAGCCACTGTCCCGAATGCTGCGTTGAGGACTTTCTGCCGCCTCTGCCTCCTACATTATGAGGAAATAGGAAAAACACAATCAGACTTTTTGGTTTCTAAAATGTGAACTAAATAAAAGGGTGAAACAAATATAATTTAATCCAATTTATTAAAAGAAATCCAGTGTCTAAATGTTACACTTTAGACTTTGAAACCTCTCAGATAGCTCCACAGTCCTCCCACATCTGTTTAGTCAACAACCTTTTCAAAATATCCTCATTATCTTCTGCCTGCATCCTTTCTCATTACTCTCTCTTCGCCTTAGTGACCTTCCCCTTTTTCTGCTGACAGCTGAAATGTGTCTTTGGTACTAATGGAAGGTGGAGAAAGACCTTTCCTGTCAACCAAATGACTTCCTTTTCCTGACCCCATAACACTTTGCTATAGCTTCTCCAGCCTTGCATAAATCTCTGTATTGAACGTTCCACAGTGGGTGGGAATTGTGTTTGACAGTGACATATTCGTTATTTGTTTTGGTCATATAAGAATGACCAGGGATATAAAGGCTTCCTTCCTTCTGGTGCAGTCAGATTCACCTGGTTCAGGCTTTTCACTCAGCTTTAATAAATAAAGGAAGCATTGAGTATAATGTGTTGCCAATCAGAAGTGAATAAATTTTGCAGTTTTATGGAACTCCCCTGTTATTCCAGTATTTTATTTATTGGAAAAAAGGTTTTGTTTTGTCCATATGCAACATATGAACATCTGGTAAACTAATTCTCCTGACTTGGCAGTAATTCATCTGTTTAATAGACAGAGAAATGATGTGACAATGTGGAAGAAATTTCAGGCAGGGTGACATCATGGGTATGAATGATTGTCACAGGAAGATTTGCAAAACCAATTCTAATATCACTCCGTCCTTCTGGACAGCAACAGCAGGATTTCCAGAGGAATCTAGTTTATGAAGGTCATGACTGGACCTCAGGTGGTTGACGCCGTCATCTCTCTGAGATCACTTCTCAAATATTTCCTGACATCAAGACATCCAAAAACATTCCTTTACTGAATCCTGAATCAAGTGACACAGCAGAGACTGTTTGTGTCTCATTTCTGGCTATACTGGTTAGAAGTAAACTTCCTCATACTGAGATTATCAACATATTAATGTAATAAAATACTGAAAACATTATGGTTCATTAAAATACGACTTTAAAGACCTTTCGCATTTGTGACAACAAGCCCTCAAACTCTTTTAGGTCCAGCGTGGGCCCGTTGTAGGAGGTGCAGCTGTTGGCAGCGCGACCGAGCCAGTAGATGGTGATTAAAACCTGCAGGGGAGAAATGGATCAAATTATCACAAAACTCAAGTGACATCTGGTTTGTTGGGATAATGGTAAACATGGAACAAACAGATTTATATGCCTGATCAAACCAACAAAGCTTTCAATGCTCTCCTCTTAGCAGATATCATATGAATCGGATATATTTACTTCCAGTATACTATAAATGATTAAAAAAGTATTATTTTGGTGTGCCAAAATAATACCTATGCCACCAACATAAGTAGTAGTTTATGCTTAATTCATACAAAGCATGTTATGAATTTCTCAAGAGTTTATAGTGAGTGCTATTTTAATTAATCAAAAATATTATTTTTATGATTTAACTTATTTTGTGCTTAAATTATCAAACTTATGGTCTTAGTTCTTGACCATAAGGAAATTCTAATTTCATTGGGAACATGGAGCATCATAGCTGAATCCAACATGTTTCAGGGTGGGTGGATAGAGCTTCTTGTCTCACAATTTGCTGCCAGTGAGTCTTTTCTGGCTTTTCAAACTTAAAGAATACCCTGTGGAAAAATATCATCACTCTCTCAAAGTTAGAAAAGTCTAAAATTATAAAAAAAAAAAAGATTAACAATCACTAAGCAGTGCAGGAAATTTGGGTGTAGGCGTGCCTTGAAAGACAATCCTTTATGATATGATTTTCATAGTGGGTGGGAGGTTTGCTGCCTACACAAGGAAGTGCAGAATGGTTTACAATCATCAACATTATATAACATGCAAGTTACATTTCAAAAATTTTAAGTGCAGCTTTTACAAATAAATAATTTAAAAGTACAGTACTTTGTAAAAAAAAAAAAAAAAACATGTTTTAGATGTGGTCTCAAGTATACTAGATGAAAGATTTCTGTTTGTAGTCTTGGTCCCTAGCGCCAGCAAACAGGGATTCACTGTAGATTTGGTAAAATGACCAACAAACGCACTGTTTCAGCAGTTCAGGTAAGTCACACACAGCTCTATGACTCATATACTGACCATTGAATTGGCCACTGTGATTTATTCAATAAATTATTGGGTCAGTTTTGCCTCTCTTTGACTACAGAAACATTACAGAACAAGTATCTGGACTACTCTGCTGTTTAGTTGGACCATTTGCAACCCAATGATCCAGGGATCCACTGAGTGTGAAAGAGGAAACAAAGCAGAAGTCATTGGAAGTTTCTTTGCAGTCAGCTTAATGTGTAAAATGCAGAATGTACAGACTGAGGCTGACATCACACAGGGCTGCACCTTTAGCACTGTTGGCGGGGTGATTCCAGCTATATTTACAGTGTCCATGTCAACCTGCACTCCACAGGGACAGCTTTGATAAGAAGGCTCAGCCAGGCTTAATGTGGTAATTGCAGTGGCACCGTCAATGTAAACAGCTTCTGCCATTCAAATACACAGAGAGGACAAGCAAAGGGTTGGGCCTGCTGATCAGAGGGAAGCATGACGCCAAACGAGTCGCTTGCTGTGATCCTGAGTGAACTTTAAATGCAATGAGTTCTTTATTTTGAGTAACAGGTCAGAAGTACTTAGTGGAGAACATACCATTTGTAAATTAACTAATTAAAAGCTTAAGAAGTGATATTTTTTTAAATCTTATTTTTTGTGATCATCTCCATGAAGTTCAATATTTCTCTAGACTAATGACAGAACTTTTAAGTCTCTCCGTAGAGTGCCAGTCTGAAAGGTCTCAAATCTTCTGATTTAGGAACTCAAATTGGGGCAGGAGTCAATAATACCACTGAGTTCTATGGTGGATGTGTTTTGCACCAGTTCAACAGATTGGTTTCCCAAAACGTCTTTGATGACTTTTGGCTGCTGTTCTGATTTATTTTCATTCACTTTATAGATTTATTAATTTTGGTAGTGAATTTCATCATCTACCCCAGAGGTTCCCAAACTGTGGGGCGCGCCCCCTTGGGGAGGTGCGGTGCCATTGCACGGGGGGCGCAGAAAGCCGTCTGGATGAAAGAAAAACAAAACAAAAAAACAAAACATGAACGCTGTATATGCTGGATTTTTACCTTAGAATGGCCAACTCTGTTATTCCTATGTTAATTTGATACAGTAGCGGCTTCCACACTTCCCATATTTGTGTCCTCTGTCACTTTTATTAGCAGTTAAAACTGTTTAATCCGTTGTTAACATGTTGTAACCTGTTTTTCCGAGCCACATTTAACACAACATGAGCGCTACGACACTCGCGCTGGGTTTACACCTGTGAAGGAGACCTGCTGCTGCTGTGCGGAGCTACGTAGGTGTGTTAGAATCACGGCAGCAAACCAGCAAAACGCAAAGAGCTTTTCACAGTTTTTCCCCCAAACTAACAGCCTGAGTTCAGTGATGCTGTTGGATGCAGGTGAAGTTAGCTAAAAGATGAATAGCTAATATCAATACATCACCTTAAGCTTAACAAGTAGCCTGTAGGCTACCGATGTTGGTGTCTATGTCCAGCTATGTACATTTATTTTGCCCCCCAAAAAAGTTAGACAGGGAGTCTCTAACTTTTTAAGTCTCTAAGAATCCCCCCCCGCCCCACCCCACCCCACACACACACACACACACGCCGTTCAACCAGACAGCATAGGGCACGGGGGGGAGGGGCAGAAAATGTTTGGAAACCGCTGGGGGGGCCCAGGAGAAAAAGTTTGGGAACCACTGATCTACCCATCTACCATAAGCTAAAAGCCTGAAACCAACAGAAAAAGAAAACTTGTGAGAAGCGATGACCTTTAAACCTTATCACAAGCATCATGTAGCTCAGCAAAGTGCAGCACTCCAGTGTCACCAGCATAATGGGCAAATCTCCAGTGAATGTAGGTCGCAACCAAATGTGTTCCACATGTTCACTATTGAGCTCTAAATAGATCCACATTGATCCCAAATACAAAACCATAGTGACAAGCATCATATGTCTGTTCTAGCACCATTTACACAAGAAACACCAAACCAACGAGCTGACAACTGTGTCAAACCAAAACTTCAACATCAGCGCTGAGAAGCACCAGGTGAAAGGAAACATTTGTTTAAAACGAGTCAGTGGAGTTTTGAGTGGCAGCAAAATCAACAAGAGGCCTCAGAGAGAGAAGTGTGTCACACTTACTTTACCTCATCAGTTTCAGCAGCTGTCTGCTGTGACATATGGCCTGTCAACGAGGATCTAGTGGAAAGATACGGTCGCCAAGCACCAAAAAACAAAAATAAAATTAACTGGGATGTGAACAACTATTCACATGAGTACTTATGTTTTAACCCACACTAAGTGTGGTTTCCAATACAAAGAAACAAAAAACGCTCCACTGGCTGTTCACATCTTCTCCTGCTTAACAAGCACATAACCAATGCAGTGATATTCCACTCCTCCAGGCAGACTCTTTTCAACACAACATCAAATCTGTTTGCTAAACAGCTTTATGACCACATCAGCAGATTCTTCTCACAGCAGATTCTTCACCTCTTAATATTTGATGCGCTGCAGAGACAGCCCCTGTCCAATCCTAGTCCTCAGTCTTCAGTGTGCAAGGCAAATCCACAGTGGACGTCACACAAGCAGATCCGAGCTAAAGCATCATCGACTGGCAATTTGAGAATCATTTCCTCTGCAGCTGTAAATGCTGGCTAACACAGCAGAGACTCAATGTGTTTAGTCAGCTAAATGAGCCAGCAGGAGAGGTGAGCTCTGCAATGGCACACATATGAACTTGCTCAGTGCACACCAGCATCACAGAGAGTGTGAAGGGACGGAGAACGAGTGGAACTGCTCCGACTGCAGAGTGGGCAGGGCTAGCACAGCACCTTCTGCTTCTTAAAGAGCCATTTAAAAAAAAGAAGAGCGAGAGCTATGTTGGAGCAGATAATAAAGAAAGTAAGGTTAATAAAATCCCATTTCTGCAGGAGAGAAATGTTTTCTGACAACACAGATAGTAACTCCATGAAATTTAACAAACCTAATTAAACTCAACAGAAAAGGAAGATGGAAACAAAGTCACAGCAGTCCAAACAGACAGTGTGTCAAAATACTGGTTTCAAAACCAATCATGCATTTAGCTCACAAACAAATTACAACAATCTAATCTAATGGCAACACTTACATTCTTGAGCCTTTGGCTGCAGTCGCTTCCCCTGGAGAAAAAGACAGAGATGTGTGAGGAATTGGAATACAGGTTGCACAGATTTCAGGGAAGACTAATGTACTAGTACTGTTACTTCACCTTTTACTTAGCAGTTTCAGAGTATTTGTTTTTCAGTTTTAATCAGCAAGTGTGAAATAATAGACATACACTCAGATAAATTGCTAATGATCAGAATCAGATTATTTTCAGCTTGATCAGCCCTGTAGTGAACAAGAATGCCTCACATTAGTAATTTACCTCCAGGAAATACTTTTCTCTAAGTCAGCCAAATGTCCTTGTTAGACTTTAGGTTAAGTGAAGAAAAAAAAAACTTCAAATGTGCAGAAAATCTGTTCTTTGTTGAATGTACAAAAATTTTCTACCTGTAAAAAGGTCAAACATTAATCTAGGTTGATTTTAATAGCTTGGTATACTGGCTGATTTTTAATTAATTAATGAACCTTACTTTAACTCCACTGAATGGCTGAAAAATCTTTTTTGATCAGTGAATTTATCGTACATAAGCTCTATGACGTGATACTGACAAATCTTTTCAGTTGGGACACCAGTGCTGAGGGAAGAAAACAACATTTACTTATTTCATTATTATGAGCAAGACATTCAGCAGATGACAGGAAAAAGAAATGCAACATTCAGCATCCTGAATGACACTGGTGTTGCACTGATTAATTCAACTACATGTTAAAGCTTCCAACTTGCTTCCAAGTTTAAAATAATTTTTATGTATTATTTAATAAAAACTTTAACAAAGTATTGAACTGGAACTTGGTATCGGCTCATGTCTTAAATGAGTTTGATCAGTATTAGAGTTAAATATCATCTGTATCAGGGCAGCCCTACTAAAAATACTAAAGACATTTTTCATATTTTACCAAACATTTCAGTTATCTTTATATCATGCCAAATGAAATGGATGCAATAAAAAAGAAACTATTGAAAATGATAAATTTTAAGGTTTTATTGTAATTTCTCCACAATTAACATTTTTCAAAATTTATGTTTTTGTTTGTTGTTGCAACACATGAATAACTGCAACACATAAAATAATAAATGTGCACAAGTTACAAAAGGTTAAGAAATTGCAGAAGACAGATTCATTTCATGCTTGAGGTTTAAAAAAAAAGCAAACTATAACTAAGGATGAATACTGGGTTGCAGTAATATAACCAAATTCCTACATTATGAGTATGTTTCTAAGGAGGCTCCAGGTCAAACTCACTCAGCAGGTAACTGACACCTAAATAGCAGGTATTTGAGTTTCCCAGAGACCAGAGAAACAAACAGTGAGATTGAAGGTGAGGAAGAAGAAGTAGCTGCAGGGGATGATCCATAAACACTTCTTCTTTTGTTCATCCTGGTTCTCTGTCAGTCTAACAGATGAAGACAAGCTGCTTTTTCTCTGCCATCACTCAGATGATGCACAAATAATTCACATTCCACAAGACATTAGCTCACATAGAGGCTACAGTTAAAGAATACATCCGTTACATTACGTCCCTTTTAACCCGTCAGTCAGGGATTTTATGGAGAAGTGTCAAAGTTGAACAAGGTTTCAGAGATGTGGAGTTTTTAATTTCCCTTTGTTTGTTTTTTTTTTATTAAAAAGGCAAACAAATCTTTATGTACATAATTTTTATCTTTAAGCACATTTTTACCATGCATCCAAATGTGTTTAAAAGACATTTAAAATACATTTGGTGAATTACTTTTTTCAGTTAGGTGTTTGTAAATTAATAAGATGTGATCTATAAGAGAATTAATAAAAATATTCACACATAAGGGTCGCATATTTTGTACATTTTACACATTTCATGTTCTGAGATGAGTTTGGAGAACCAGTTCTTTGATCAAACGTCTTTTTACAGAAGAGTAAATTCCTCCTCAGTGAAGCAGTGCGTCTCCTGTCACTGAAGGACAAGAAGACAGCATCCTGAACACCACAGGGTTACATAACCACTGGAAAAAGCACAGGGTCACTGGAACAATGACACCTCAGTTTCCTCTCAGATCCAACTTAATGCTGCAGACTTCCATTGTCTTTTTGTTTTTTTTTAAAGTTTTACAGAATTGATAAATCAGCCAGGCACAAGGATCCTTATTCCCAGAAATAGTCGCCCAGTGAAGATGGTGTTCTTGAAGTTTCCTAAGGAACAAATCTTACTTGGATTTTACTAGCTTTGCATACCCAGGTTGAGTGCCTTTCAGCTGCAGCTAACAAGAGGTACTTTACTCACAAATATGCAGACAACTCTCAAAAAGATAAATCTATCAATTCTAAACAAGACCCTATAAAAGTAAAAGAATGAGGTCTGATTTCAAATCAGAATTTACTATATATAATTCTATATGAAATAAGTTTGTTTAGAAAATGTGCAAAGTAATGTGTAAAGTAAAAATAAAGAGTTAATTTTTATGCTATTGGTAAAATACAAACTGACAAATAATGGATTGTTACATCCATGTGGATGTAAATATCTCCAAATAATGAAAAAACAGACATTTACAAACATGTTTCATTATAAAACCTATGTAAACATTAGTTTCTACACATACAGAGATCCCCTCGTCCTGACAGAATCCCTAAAGCAGCTGCTCCCGACTACAGCTAAGATTAGCACTTATCCTCTCATCTGATCTGCAGAAGCAGCTTCCTAAGTCCTTCTGTGAATGAAACCCTGTTAAACACATTTAGCATCAGAACAGAGCATGCCAAGCACACCGAGAGACAACTGCACATTCACACAAACACTTACACTGCATGTATAAACCATAACATGCACTTGGTTTTGTTACCAAGCAACAAAGCAGGAGTCATGGCTGAGTGAGTGATGCAAAGCCTTTTGTTGTACGTTGACAGAGACCAGTTGTGTCAAACAGACATGCCATTGTTTCTGCATCGACAGGCTTGTCCAAACTTCCTTTCACTGTCATTTACTAATTTATGTTGCTGTGAACTGCATGATTGTCTAATGGGGGCTGACTGACAGCACGAGACGGGGAAAGAAAAGCACAATCAGTGTTTAACAAAAGCTTTCTGTTGACATACAGCTGAAGTGCTCCGTGGCCTTCAGTCTGTATAAAGCTGAATAAAATAGATAACTCATACCACATTTAATAGCCACAACAGAAACTATTCCTGTATCTATGACGCATTGATTTCTCAGCTTGTGACCTAAACTGGCTCATTTTCAATTTGACCAGCTGCGACTGCTTACCGCCATACTGGAAAATCAGATTTTGCTGCAATCAAGTGAGTGTGAGCACAAAATGCAGTCAGCAGAGATCCAAAGTCAGAAAGTTCTAGTTGCTTTAAAAAAAAATTCAAGATAAAACTGAATTATTGAATTTTTCCTCATAAATAATTCCACAGTTTGTGGTTATAAAGTTTGCCTCTGTGAGAAGCAACCCTGTCTGATAAATTCCAGTTTGTGTGAGTTTTACAACACACAAACTTTTAAAATGACACAAAGAAGAAAATATAAATTACTGGTTTGGAGAGAATCAACCAGGCTCCGCAAAGCATAATTTCATTAGATGCTGACCGTAAGTTTGGCTGTAACAAACAATATGGAGAGGTTGCAAACAAGCATGGATGCCACATCTCACAAATCTGAGAGAGGCCACCCTTCCCAGCTGCAGGTTTAGACTTTCAGCAATTTCTGAGTTTTGTGCCTCAGTAGACTCACACAGATTCACCAATGGATGAAAAAGTATGATAGAGAGCTTCCATCTTACCTTCAGCGCATTAACTCTTCTACGGAGAGCCAAAAAACTACTATATGCAAGCGTACTAATATTTTTTGCAACACTGAGGAACAATGGAAGTCTGTAGCTTTAAGTCACACATGAGAAGAAACTGAGGTGCCATTTCCACTGGTTTATAGTAAGACATAGAATTTCCAGGTGGAAATTTTATTTACACTTGTACAAAAGTAACTACTGTGCACATGCATCATCGTTTTTTTTTTTGCTAGATTAGAGACAGAAGTTTAAAATTGCAGTCAATATTTGACCCCAGAGTTCATACAGTCCTCTGGAGATTCTGTAAAAATTTTCAAACATAACCTGAAAGCATCTCAGTAACCACACATCTCAGAATCAGAGGACATTTGAGGTAAAGATCAAAGGTTTGGCCAATTAGGACATATCCAAACATTTATTCTATGATCTCAACTCATTTCCTGTTAAAGAAACAGACACATTTGTTGGCATCCCAGGTAAAGACGTGTGAAAATTTAAGATGAAATTGTTTTGTTGCATTTAAAAGTCGAAAGTTTAAAAGCATTTAAAACAGATTAATTATTATACAAAAAATAATTATGTTATGAAAATCACTGGTGGAAGAATTATTTGTATCTCTGCAGTTTAAGCTTTGCACAACACGTATTGTTGAACTGGCCATCTGTTTTGATCCTTATGCTGCTGGAAGATCCAGTGATGCCTCATTTGGAGTTTCCTGGCAGAGGCCACCAGATGTTTATTTAAAATCTTCCAGTATTGCAGAGATCCATGACGCCTTGCATTTTACCATTGCTCCCAGGCCTTTGAAAGACAAACGCCCTCGCAGCATCACAGATTTTTTTTCATATATTTATCCATTGTTGCACATATGATTTGATGTGAAACAAATATTGTTGCTGAAAAGCTCAATCATAGTCTAATTCAGAGGTTCCCAAACTGTGGGGCGCGCCCCCTATGGGGGCACCGTGCCATTGCAGGGGGGGCGCGGAAAGCCGACTGGATGAAAAAAACAAACAAAAACAAAACATGAACACTGTATGCGCTGGGTTTTTACTTTAGAATGGCCAACTCTCTGTTATTCCTATGTCAATTTGATACAGTAGAGGCTTCCACACTTCCCATATCTGTGTCCTCTGTCACTTTTATCAGCAGTTAAAACTGTTTAATCCATTGTTAACGTGTCGTAACCTGTTTTTCCAAGCCTCCTTTAAACGCAACATGAGCGCTACAATGCTTGCGCTGGGTTTACACCGTGCGGCAGCGAAGGAGACCTGCTGCTGCTGTACAGAGCTACGCAGGTGTGTTAGAATCATGGCAGCAAACCTGCAAAACGCAAAGAACTTTTCACAGTTTTCCCCCAAGCTAACCGACTGAGTGGAGTAAAGCTGTTGGATGCAGGTAAAGTTAGCTAAAGGATGACTAGCTAATATCAATACAGCACCTCAAGCTTAACAAGTAGCCTGTAGGCTACCAATGTTGTTGTCTATGTCCAGCTTCATAAATTCATTTTGCCCCCCCAAAAAGTTAGAGACAGGGATTCTCTAAGAATCCTCTTCTTTGAGTCTTACCTGGCAGCAGGACGTGTGGATGTGTCCTGCAGGTCTCCTGGGTCAAACAGCTGTGAGCCTTTAAGTCCCAACTCCTCACAGCCTCGAAGAAAAACACTCAGGTTGTCCTGTGCAGAAAGGAAACAAACGGCAGGTCAAAAATAAAAGGATGCAATTAACCAGTCTGTCTTAGTAATAACAATAAACTGCAATATTCAAGAGTAGCTCATGACTGTGATCGAGTCATTATTAGTATTTCCTGTACATAAATACATGAAAAAGCTTTTTGAGCTTTCAGGCCAGCCAGACAAGTTTAACATCAAAGTTATGTTAAAAATCTGAAGTTTTCTGCATCTTTAAGCCAAACAAGCCACCCGTCTCTGGTTAGAATGAAAATATGAATACCTGTTGAATGAAAGGTTATATGCCCAAGTTGTGAACATCTTTTTTTAGATTCCACCAACTTTCACTCTTCAGCTTCTGATCCGAGAAAAATATTTTCATCCTTATAACCCGTCATCATGCCCCCCTTTCTCATTGGTCATTCCTTTCCTCCATTGCTTAGATTTCACTCTGCCCCGATCGCTGCAGTCCTTCGCTCTTCTCCTGTGTATGCTCTGACAATGTCTTTGTTGGATGCAACCTGAGTCAAGTTCTCTCATGTTCCCAGGTTCTCCCCCCCTCTCTTGCCAGCTCTCTTTGTGCTTCTTTCAGAGGGCTACAACTGAAGCCCTTCCCTCTCTTTCCCTCTAAGGGTGTCACCATTTCCTCTTCACCTCGGTTGTCCTAAGCCCCATTTCCCTCTTATATGATCATATTTATATCCAACATGAGGTTATTCATGTTATATATGAAAAAGTGCACCCTTTGGGATTTGCAGCAAAACTTTGAGCAAAAGGATATTTGTTTTAGTTTTCTACACTTGCATGGCTGCAAACATAAGCACAGCACGGAAAACACTTGTTCTCACGGTCCTTTTGCACTTGGAGCAAAACATTGCCTCCAAACCCACCCTGCAGCTTCCTGTGTTTTTGGGACGGGGCCATCTGTGCTCTCCTGGTGGGGGGACCCCACCCACAGATTGATACACACACATATCTCTCCACAAAAAGGCTCAGCAGTTTCTTCAACCAGTTTAACTTCAGAAAGGGAACACCAACGCTGGGATCAACTGCACCGCATACAAAATTATTTTTTTAGAGTATCAGCACATCCATCATCCTTCTCTGTTGGTTTCAAGTCCTTTTAATCAGATGCCACAGAAATGTTGGAGTAACCAGTTTTCTCCTGCTGCATGTAGAGTTGTGCATGTGCCCTTCCCCCACCTGTTGCCACACACTGTCAATCAGCTGGTTGAATAAGGCTGTTAAACTTTTCCTTACCTTGCACGACAGACGAATGTAACCAAAATAAATAAATTCATTAAGTCATTATGAAAATATCCCTTTGCAAGTTTTTTTAACATATTGACATAAATCTTCAGTTTATTCCACTTTCAATAAGGAGTTTGGAGTTTTTAACATGAACAAATTCTCTGCCAGAAAGTAAGATCAACAATGACCTCTGATCTACATACCAGGGGTCACTGGGTGTAGAAATAACAAAATCAGACAGTATCAAGTGACAAAGCACCAAACTGCAAAAAATGATGGGCCCCTATGTGAGCTGGGTGTTCTGTAATACAGGAGGCAGGAAACTGGGCGTTTACCCACACAGATGAGTGACAGCTGAATATGTTTGTAGAAAGACTGTAATGTCAAAGGTCAACAAAAAGTTTTGGTTACTTCAGTCAAAAAAAAATAATTAACCTTAAAAAAATCAGCAGAACTCAAACAATATGGTAACATAATGGAAACCAAGTCAGACTTCCTGTATAGCAAAATGACACACCACATAATTTAAGATTATTATTTATAGGCCTGGCAGAAAGCAAAATAATTTCAGATGAACCAAGAAGTTTGTTTCTGGCAGGCAATGAGATGGGCTTCTCTCAAAAGATAACAAACCAACGTAATTAAAGCATCAAATATAATTTATAAAGCAAACAAAGGAAATTGTTCCAAAACAAAAGATAAAATAAAGCAAGGCATCCAATGCTCAATTCCAATAGTGCTTGTCAGGAAAAAAAAAAAGCATTGTTTCAAACACGTTAAACATTTTAAAACCAAGTGAGAGAAAACTTCATCTTCACGCAGCAAACTCTGAAAAACAGATAATCTCAAGATACTAAAGAAGTGCACATTTTTTATAGGTATTTTTGGCCTTATTGACCTTTATTTCACAGTAGATTGATAGGAGGCCTGTGAACATGGGTCTCGCGCTCTACCCACTGCGCCCCAAGAAGCACACGTTTTTAATAAAAATCAAATTAGCTGGAATTTAAAACTGATCTTGCCATTTGTATCATTATTGTTAAAATGCCAGCTTTAAATGATCTGCATAACTGGCAAGGAATGCTTTTTGAAAATGAGAATTACTGCTCATTATCTTGGAAGGGGATCCTCGCTGAAATGTCTATTTACACTGAAAAACACAAGAGAATTCATAGTAGGCTGGAAACAGCCACTGCAGTCACAGAGGTCAAACTGCCAAAGCCATGAGGTGGTTGTTCTAATTACAAAACTGTCTAAACCCCACAGAGACTCATTTTCCCATTAGTCTCCAAACAGGAAGAGGAAGGGGGGAGGGCTGTGTTTTATTATGATGGGGCAGATAACAGCAAACTCCTTGTTTATGCGTTTCTCACCTCTATAATCACAGCCAAGACAAAGGAGAAAAGTGTGCAAAAGCAACAGAATTATGAAACTCGGAGAGAATAAAGGGACCCATTGTTCAGACATAAAAAGCCCCTGAAGGTGTAGGGTTCTTATAACATTACTTTTTATGTCAAATTACTTATGTAAACATGTCTTTCCAGTAGATTGTTTATTGTCCCTTTGGGCCAATTAGTAATGGTTAATTCCTGTTTTTCTGGTCTTGTAATTGTGTAGTCAACTACTGTAAATGATTGGATGTTTTCTTTGTAATGTTGTTTTATGCTTCAGTGATTTGTGCTTCAGATACATTATATTTAAAAAAGATGCATTTAACAAAATACAATGATCAGAATAACTTTAAATGTTATTTAAGAGTTAATTCAAACTGTGTTGCACTTCCTTGGGTAGGCAGAAAATCTCCCACCCACTATGAAAATAATATAAAGGACTGTCTTGCAAAGCACACCTACACCCAAATTTCCTGCACTGATAAGTGATTGTTCTTTTTT
Organism: Poecilia mexicana; assembly: GCF_051168715.1. Lineage (NCBI taxonomy): Eukaryota > Metazoa > Chordata > Actinopteri > Cyprinodontiformes > Poeciliidae > Poecilia > Poecilia mexicana. Next base: position 7,223,568 of record NW_028263379.1, read on the forward strand.
TCTAATTTTAGTCATTTCTGACTAGAGTGCATCATAAAGTACTGCATGTGAAAATCCAGAAAAGACTCGCTGGCAGCAACTTAGACAAGAAGCTCCATCCACCCACCCTGGACATGTTGGATTCAGCCATGATTCTCCACGTTCTAAAATAAATTAAGGTTTAGCATAGAACTAATAGTTTCTAATTACGATACCTCACTTTAAATCCTGACAAATTCAACAACCCTTATATGTGAGTTGCAAAGGTTTTGATCAAACTTCATTGACAATATTTCATTTCTTACTCCATAATATTGAAAATCACATTGGAAATTAGTGTTTGGAAGAATTAAAACAATATTGCAATATATTGCTACAGTTCATTGATCTGCATTTGCCTAGAAAATTGAGCTTGATATCAAACTGGGAACCCTCCATATCACGTACCTACATGGCAAACTCTAAAGGCCAGAGTTAGCATGCTAACTGTAAAATTTTATGACAGGATAATAAGAAAAAAACACTGAACAAGTATGGCCTGACTGAAAGGAGAAGCCTCATTTTCCTAAAAGAAAAGAATAGAACTAAAAAATAAAAATGCTTTATAGTAACAGCTAGAAGCATACTTGAGGTTTGCAGCCAAAGGACAAGGCCTCCCTTGCAGTCATTGAGTCGAAAGAAAACTCCTCCATATACACGTGTCTTATAGGATAAAGACATATGTAAGATCCATCTGACTGCTGCATCTTGGAACAATTGCACCATCTGTATGACAATGATCTTAAACACTCTAGCAAATTGAAAGTGAAGGGCTGAAAAAAGAAAGGACCAAAAGGTTCAATCAAACTCCAGGCCTCAGCCTGACTAAAATACTGAGGCAAAACCTGAAGAAATCTGTTTATACTAATGCAATAATGTAAAGAGTTGTGGTCCAAATTTGATCCATGTTGATTTGAAAGAGTAAAAATGTTACATGGAAAATAAATAATTTATTTTTCTCTTGATTCTGAAGACAATCATGATTACCATGGTTTAAAATCATGTTTTGGAGTCTTTTGATTCAGTGAAAGAAATTAAGGCTAGATATGAGATCCTCCATTCTGAACTGTGGTTAGAGGTCAGATTAGTAAAAACTAACTCTTACAATTTACTTGAAAGCAACCCTTGGTATCTCTTTAAAAGTAAAGGCAGGAATTTAAAAGTGAATAAAGTGTGAGTTGAGCTCCCATGCTATCAACTTTCTTAGTCTCGGTTTATTTGTGAGCGCCGGTCTTGAATGGCTGCTTCATTCAAATCAAGGTCATAGGTCGTAATGAAAGAACTCCACTGTATTTGACTAGACTCAGCTGAAAACTATCAGGGCTGAGATGTTCTTCAAGTCACAAGCTCTCATTCAAAGACTCAAACTGAGAATTCCTCAGAGAAACCAGAGCAACCACAGACAACATCATGTAATATTCATATTTCTGAAAAAGAAACTTCTCTCAGATCTAGAATGAAAAAGGTATTCCGGTTACATAAAGACAGTGTAAAACTGGGAGACAGAGCTTGTTACAAACTGATGTATTGATCCAGGTTGTTAGCAGACAGGATGTTTATTGATAATCTGATTTAGTGAAGGACTTTCTGAATGAGGATTTGCTGTCACGCATGACTGGATGTATTTTCTGTCATCAGACGGAGCCTGACATCATTCACCTGCAGGTATTTGTAATTTGAAGCTTACTGCACTCCTGGTAGCTTAAGATGCAACTCCTTTTGAAGCCAGTGATTCACTTTGCAATGCTTCAAAAGTAGACAAACATGCATCATTTTTCAATCTCAGCCCTTCAACAACACAGCATGAAACGACACAGAGAGCTTAAACTATGTTTGCATGTTACCTAGAGGTTTGAATTAGTTTCTCTTGAAAAATACTGATGTCTATTTGTATACTGTGAATACAGAGATATGTCCATCAGGTAACATCATTAACATCATTGTTTACAGAAAAATTGTTTTCAATTTGTGACATACTGTGCAGCTCTTGCATGTCTAATGCTGAGAATTTTCGTACGTTTTCAAATTTAATGAAAATACGTAAATAACGGATTTACATAAAAGGTTGAAAATTAAAACAATTTTATTTATGATTAATCAGATTATGCATAACTTTTGGCAGGTACAGCATGTTCTGAAAAAAACTGGAAGCTGAAAATAAACGAAATTTGTTTCAAAAAAGTATTAAAGGGTTTTCACGCATTTACAGTGTAAATGCACACATGCATTTACAGTTGAATAATGCAAAATATATGTGACACTGAAGTAGAAAGCACATTTTGAAATTATTCATTTTGGTTTCAGTTTTGTACACTACAAAAACCTCACATTTTGGCAGGGGTTTGTTGACTTTTATTCAATCCATTGTACCAAACAGCCATACAAATCCTAAAATCTCACCATTGTACCCAGTCACAAAATATATTTTGCACGTTCTTGACATGATATAATATGATGACAGGTTACAGAAAATCTTACCTTTAGACAACCAACTACTGGAGATTATATTAAAGAAACGGAAGCAGAAAAGGAGGGCTTACATTAAAAAGATGACAAATAGCTACCAGAAGTATGGGAAACATGCAGGCATGCCCAGAGGTTGTTCTAAGTTCATGCTGACAGGCTGTAAATTTGAATATAAAAGAGAAGAACTTACCAGGCCAGCTATTGGTGTTGGCAGTCGGTTAATTTTCTTTACCAAGCCAGGTCTAATGGAGCTCAGTAACCTCATGAAAAGAACAAAAATACAAAGTAATCAATAAGGATCTTCAAGTGAGTTTAGAGAAAAGCAGAATCCCAACTTGAAACAGGAGCTGATAGCAAGTTGTGATTAAATGCTCAAATGTTGAGAACAAAGAGTCTGTGCAAACAACCTCAAGGCCTCATAGTGCCTTCTTGAAGATTGATGAAGATAAAGGCCCTAAATCAGAGAACTGGGTCTGCGCTTCTCCCTTTAACCTTTGAACTGAGTGGATTAAGAAGGTCAAACTCATAAAACTGTTGTAAAATTTGAACTCTTACTGCCATACGTTTTAAAAAGGTACAGATGTTCCTAAGTGGGAACATATCGTTAATCCCCTTTGGTTACCACGCCACAAAATAATTTCAAACTCCAACATGTTCACAATCAGACATAACTTAGACAAAAGTGTTTTGAGGAAATACAGTTATTTTCTTCCATAAAGGAGCTCAGACTGCAGATAGTTACCAAATAAAAAAGGAATACTAGACATTACAATTTGTTAATTAAATCTATTCAAGGGTGTTTGATAATTACAAATACTGGCATACATCAAGATAGAGAATGTTGTTTTAAACCCAATGTGTCCAATGTTGCATTATAACAAGACTGTTGGGTTTTCTTGAGCTTTTCTAACAGAACAAATGTCAGACAGCAGAACAAAATGTACATGTACAGTTATAATGCTTTGCAAAAATATTCACTCTGCTTGAACTTTTTCCTGTAAATTTTAGCAGAATTTTATGTAAAAGGCCAACATACAGTGAAGAATAGTTATGAAGCAGAAGGGAAAGTATATATAGATTATGAGAATGTTTTACAAACACAAATCTGAAAGGTGACTTTGTGAACCAACTTTCACTCCAGTCACAGTTACAGTCTTTCAGGTACATCTGACAGGTTTAGGTTTGAACATCTCTGAAATTAACATTTTCACCAAATCTTTGTCAAATAGCTCACTTCTCAAGTGTGAGATTTTAGGGTTAACTTTGACTGGGCCATTCTAACACAAGCATGCATTCATCTGAAGTATTCCATAGCAACTTTGGCTCCATGTTTAAATCATAGCTAGGCAGTTCTGTCTAAGTAGGTTTGCATTTGTGATAATGTAAAAATCCAGTTTCATTTCCTTTTCAAGCTGCAATTACACACCAACTTGTTTATGTCCATCATCCATCCCTCCATGGTGTATACCTGCTAATCCTTACAGCGTTCCTGATCTATATCCAGCTGTGATCGGGCGAGAGACGGGCTACACCCTGGACAGGTCACCAGTCCATCACAGGGCAACACAAACACACACGGGACAAACAGCCATGCACACACAGATTCATATCTAAGTGGGGATTTAGACCTAACAGTCATGCTTTTGCACTGTGGTAGGAAGTGCAATGGTGGATAGCATATATTTTGTACCACAGAGACGTAAATGCAGAAGGTAATATTTTTTTTTTTTGCAATCTCTCATCACACGAGAAGCAATCTTTTCTCTGGGGCAAACTACAGTACATTCCTAGTATCCATGAAGAAGCAGCTGTACAGTTCCGGCTCTCCCTCCCTGTCTTATATTTCAACTTTTGTGTCTGTTTTCATCAGAGGAAGCACTGTAATGACCCTTCCTTGTGAAGGGAAAACCCCTCTCCTGGTTACACAGTATTAGGTATCAGCGGACCTGAGATGCCGACGGCATTCCAGCAGTCAATATGAGAAACAGTACCATACAGTGCCTGTATAGCATCCTCTGGATGTTTTCCCCTTTTAATTTCTTTTACAAATCAATCATAAGCAATGAAATACAGGGGGGAAGGAGAGAGGTGGCTTAACCTAAAAATAAAATAAAATAAAAAAATTTTAATATCAAAATAAGTAAAAGTACTAAACATAAAACCTGGGCCATTCCAGATTCTGGTGTCTTTATGCTATAATCACTGCACTCAGCTGACCTCCATTCCACTCATTCTGAGACTATAAGCACCAATTGCCTGAACTTCTATTGAATTATGTCAGTGACTTTAAAAGGGCATTAATATGCAACCATTTATTAATATTTTCATTTAATTGTAGCTACTTTCTTGAAATCAGTTTTACTTTGACATTAAAGGGGTATTTTAGTACAGAAAACTTGATCAAGTAGGTAAAATCTCGTTACAGATATATTTGAAAAGCAATAAAAGTGTAAAACATCTATGGGTGAATACTTCTTATAGGAACTGTAATTTACTTCTCATTCTCTTAGCCTAAAACGTGTTCTTACTCCAGTTACAGATTTCCTGCTGGTTTGTTCATTTCTAAAAATAATTTTGAAGTAACAGTAGACGTAGGATGTTTCTGTACTCTATGAATGCTGTGTAGGTGTGTAGATAAGAAAACTGGCTGATAATAATTACAACAATATCTCTACTCCAAAAAAGACTGTTTGGGATAAAAATGTGCGTCATAAAAAAACCATTTAAAAAATGCATTTAAAAAAATACACAAATAAACCAATGCTGGCAGATTCCGTATTACATAAAGTATTGGAATCTACAAAAAGCATTTGGAAATCGTAGCAGTGTTTATTCACCTCAACATAAAATTACATCATCAATAAACACAGATAACAACACTTCAAACATTCAAAACTGTCACCCAAACAATACATCGAGCAAATGTGGAGTACAACATTATTGCACTGTTCAACATTTTTAAAAACAATATGGAAAATTGTGCATTTTTGCAACATTTATAAAACAACATCATAGCTTAATTAATTAGTTTTCAAAGACAAACATCAGATTAACTTTATGCAAAAAAGCAACTGTAATGTTTAATGTCCTTTTCATGGTGAACCAGTGTTGCTGACAGATGTGTAGTTGGGAGCTATTGTAAAAAGAACTGAAATGAGTTCAGTCATAACTTTCAAACTTAGCTGTTTTGGTAAATCTCCAGGAGGAAGTGAAACTTGAGGGTCCTTGAGCTGCAGCATCCAGATAACTGTGTACCAGTGTCTTAAACTCTAAAGCCTCAGGTTACTTCTCTGTGAACTAGTGAGAAAAAAAAAAAACAGGAGGCTGGGGCCGACCTCTAGCACCACAAAAACAGAGATGTTTGCCATTGAAGAGCAAACATTTTCATGTGACTGGTTTTCAATATCTGTACTCCGATGCGACCAACCAAGTCAATTCAGAAACAACCTACACCTTCTTTTAGAACCCTACAACCATTTCTGTATATGTTGTAAGAACATGAATAATTGGAACCACAATAAAAAACAAACAAACAAAACCCATTATAAGCTCAATAATCAATGAGTCATATAAAAAAAAAGTTGTGTGAAGGTAGCTGCAGTGACCTGATGTCAATGGGCAGTGAAGAGTCATGCATTAGTGTTATTGTTTTCCCCATTGTCAGTTATCTTTGAAAGTTAATTAAGCTCCTCCTGCAATTCTGCAAAGTAATTCATAGTAACTAAACTAACAGTCATGTTTTTGAACTGTGGGGGGAAGCCGGAGTACCCAGAGTGGGCTCAGGCATGTACAGGGAGAAGACCCCAGCCTGTGATTCAAACTCAGGACTTTCTTGCTGGAAGGAAACAGTGGCAACAACTGTGACACTGTACAGCTCCACTCAAAGTCAATTTAGCCTCATTTTTTGAAAACTGGATGCACATTTTTATAAAATGAGGAGAAAACAAAATATAGCAGAGATTTAAAAAATATATTGATAAGGTGGGGTCCACAAATGGCTAACAATTAAACTAGACGTTTCTCACTGACATATGTTGAAGACAGAAAAAGGACAAAAAGAAATAGTCATAATTAGCATATTTAGATACAGAGCTAAACAAATGCAGGAAAAACTTACTCGCACAGCAGAATCCCGTTCTCCAAACCTCCTCGGAAATCCTTGTCACCAAAGCACCGTCCAGTCGCAGCCTACAGATTGAACAACAGTGGTGAGTCACTCAATTATAACACCAAAAGGGCTGCAGATCATTCCAGGTTCACAGTGTGAACACTAGACACATGGCCTGTCAGAAAAAAACAAAACAAGAGCTGCAACTTTTCTCCTCACATCTTCATCCCTACCAGAAAACCTGAGAATGGCTTGGACATGAGCACAAACACAACAGTTGTATGTCACGTCCCCCTCCAGTGTAACAGCTCTAAACAGTAACAAGCTTGACATAAGCTGCATCATCCTGACCAAATGGCTGCGGCGGGCTAATGTTGTGTGACAGAGGATTTGTCGGTTAATAGAGGCTCAGACCATCCGAGACGAAGTCGGTCTATGAGCGTTTTCTGACAACTGATCATGAGGCATGACTATGTGCAAAACACATGTTTATTTGTTAAAGAAAGTATTTTAGCAAACTGCTTTTATTCAGTATCCAATTTAAACTGTTGGAGTCTTCCCCTTCTCCCCCCAGAACATAAAACGTTTCTCTGGTGTGATTGAACGTTTCATGAATGGTTCTTGCGTCTAACATGAACTCAAGCATCTTTAGAGGAAAAGTAAACAACATAATGAAAAGATGGGGCATGCGCCAAAAAATGTGCTGTCGAATGACTTCCATGGTCAGTCTCATTTAAGATCCATTTATTCTGCATGAAAAGAAGAGACCCCTTTGCTGCTAAGGAAGCCAAAACAATTACAAGATTAAATTTCCTGAGTGCTTCTTTTACATTTATTTACACAGCTGTGGGAAGAGTGCAGACTTGTAGAGTATGGTCGAGTGCTTTTATCAGGTTTTTGGGTCTCCGTGGATTCAGGAGGGGCCACAAACGAAACAGACGGCTGTGTGACACAGAGTAGGGCCAAAGGTAGGCCCTAAATCTATAACAGACGCCATATTTGGTGTTTATTTGTCCTTGTGTTAAACCACTCCTGAAACAGAGAAAATGTCTGAAGTATCTTATTTGGGTTAAGAAGAAAAATAATTAGACTGTAGCTCATTTGTTCCAGTTTGGGATACGAGTGTATCCAATATCTAAAAAATAGTGTGATAATGACTGCAGACTTATTCTAAATGAACACCAATGTACCCAAACATAAAATATGACTTAAATTTTAATACAAAAAATTATGTTATTAGATCCTGACAGGATAATACGAGACAATCTGAAAGAAATGAGCTCCTCCATGCGGTCCTACTGCCATCTGCAGAGATACACCGCTCCCAGTAAGGTTATACATTGTACTGTCAGGACATAATGACAGTTTTAATAGATATGTAAAATAATTTGTATAAAAATGAGCTATTGCAGCTTTAAATCAAAATTAGCCTCAGGACTACTTCCTAAAAGAGGTGATAAAGAACTGACAGGTGGAATATTGGTCTGATTCTAAAATAAAATCAAACATAAAGAAAGCAACACAATGGTACCAGCAACAATTAAAAAATTTTTTTTATACATCAGATTCCTGAACGGAGGGACGAATCCAGAGCTGGAAAAGTCTGGATCTGAACGTGAAGCCGGGTCATACGAGGCTATTTAATTAAAAAGAGGAATGTGTTGCTTTTGTCGTTTTCAGTGGAATGTCGCTCACATTGTTTCACAAACAATCACATAACTCTCCCTGGCTTTGTTTTCCACCTATTCACTTCCTTCCCTTAGGGAAACCTTCATGTCTAGACCAAAGTCCTTCTTATAAAGCAGTGATTCCTTCCACTCTGGCATTCGCAAGGAAATGAAAGCTCTGCTGATTTAGGAAAACACAAACAATCTTTGCAGAACTTAGCTTTTGGCAAATCCAGTTTCCCTAGGAGGGTTTCTGATTCGGAACATCTTTTATAAAATATAAATCACAAAACAGACACTTGAAAGGAATTTTTATGTGGAGAGGCTCCTCTACAGTTGGTTCGTATCTGTCAGAGATTCCCAATTGTCTTTGCTGGAAGGATGTCAAGAAAAAATAAAATGCAACACAACTCATTCAATCAATATAACAATATCAAAGAGTTTTCTGTTGAATAACCACAGAGTTCATGGCTGTCTCAGTGCTCGCTCCCAGTCTGAAACAGATTACTACATTCCTTTGATTATGATGACCATTCAATGAAAACAGACAGAAGTAACCTGAGAAACCCAGAACTTTACAGCTACATAAACCAAATTAGACACCTCTCAGAATGGCCGGGATTCCTTGACATGGGGAATGAAAACACTAGTTACGTCAAGGCCCCTGAGGCCAGGCCTTTTGCAGATCTGACGTTGTAAGCCTAAAGGTTGTTGGACATAAACAGAAACATGCTCTCAACCCCACAAGCCTGGTTTCCAGCACCATGCCTGCTCTGAATCTGTATGCCTGCTTTGCAGTCAAAAGCATTCTGCATTAAAGCGCAACAAGTTAAGTGTATTGCATAATCCAACAAAGCACGCACAAGTCACAGAACGCACGTAAACACATCCTCTGGCCAGCAGCCAATAATCTTGTTAATTCATCTTGGCAAGAGCTGGAACTGTGAAAGCTTCTGGTTCTAAGAAACAAAACAAAGACAAGGGAGTCCAGCCTGCTAACAGAGGACACAAAGCTGATAAAATGAGCAGCAGGGTGAGACGCAAACAGCTCTCTGGCTTTATGATAAGAGACATCCAGTGTTTTATTCCAGAAACAAACTTTCTATTGCTTTCATTACCAGAAACCGAAACATTTTGTGGCACAGAACTAAATATAAATAGGTTACATTTTCAGAAGCATCACCGAGTCAGATCAGAGGGTTTGGATGAGTGGTCCCTGTGACGGAGCATTAGAGGGGATCCAGTCAACACTTAGACCTCCAACGAGGTCAGCCACAGGCCAGGAGTGGTATCTGCCTACAATCAGTCATCTGGACCTTTTCTCAAGCTGTCACCACTGCCACCCCTGTGGGGGTCCTTCATGGAAGCATTGGAGTCCTCAGATTTCTACCATCTGAAAAGGGAATGGCAGCGAGAAATTGGCGAGTCGAGGTCCTGGACTGAGCCGTCTACAGATTTAACCAGTAACATCTTCACAAAGGTGATCTTGCTTAAAATGGTTTGAGATTTGATTTTTGGTTTAGTTTTAAGGTTAGCATGACTAAATTTAACTAAATCACAGCAGCAAACTGAAAGTATGCCACTAATTATTGGTTTTAATAAATGGTTATCTGGTTGAATCAGACTTTTTTGTCCATACAACTACCACTCACTGCATACTTTCTCTTTTTTGGGTCATACAGTTAATCTAATAGATGACTGGATGGATTCTTGTTGGGTTCTCCCTGAGAAAACAGTCTCCTACCAACTTTTACAACCACTACACAAAACATAAAATGTGTGTCTGTAAGGCAAAATTACTTGTAATTTTTTTTTTCTCGAGTTAAAAGAGATTTTCTGATTATGCCTGCTGAATTATTTTGGTACTAAAATCACCAGCTTCTTCTGCACACAGATTGTTGAAGATGACCGTTCACACACACAGACCGTCTTGCAAAAAATTAATAGACCCCCAACGGACCACACAAAAAGCAAGTGCTTAATCATTCAATACAGCCATTTTTGTCAGCATGTTTTCTTTTAGTCAGGATACAAGATGGATGACTTTAAAGGCAGCATGTGAACTTCTGAAACCGTGAGACACGCTGAGTCCAAATAAAGGCTCACTGCTCAGGCCAGAGAAAGTGAACAAAAGTGAACTGGGACACAGGGATCATCACATGTAAGAGAGGTTTATCTAATGTAATCACCATAGTATTATATAGTGGAATTATCACTGGGCTGTGACAGACTAATCCCAGAGGAAGACAATGAATTCTGATGCATCTAAACCTACTTGATGACAGAAGAGAATTTAGGCCTAACCTGCCTTAACGAGCTCCTGTTTTAATGGATTATATCAGCTGTCATCTTGAAAGACCACCACGAAGTGCAAGAAAAACAGTCATCATCAAAAGAAAAGATCTAAATTAACCATTCAGTATCCAGCTACAAAGTATTATATAATTTTTAACATAAAACATCATAAGAAAATATGCGTGGGACAGTTATAAAAGACTTTTGTAAAGGATTGATGGACAAGTTAGCATGTGCCAATCACGCCAAGCAAGCAGCAGCCATTATTGTTATGTGCAGAACAACAAATAATTATCTAATTATTAGTAAAATAATGATATACAGTAACTTCTAGCTGTAAGCCTACTTCTGGGTGTTTTGCATTCTTTATGATTTATGTAGCCAAATTGTCTTACTGAAGTTTTTGCAGATACCTTCTCCTGCTGCAACCACTGCTCACGTTCTTGGAGTGGTGTGGGGATAGATGACAGCAATAACAAAAATATATAATTAGTAATGAGTCACATTATTGATCAGATTTGAATCAGCATGTTTAAATACAATGAAAGCAAGAATGTTAACTTGGACCATATTCTGTCAATTTAGTGATATTTCCACAGATATAGTTTTGATTGGTCTCCAAAATAACGCTGAGTACAAATCTGTCCGAAATTTGACCATCAAAAGGAGGCGAGACTAAGGCTGGTGTACTACTGTAGCACTACTGAACGCTGACAGGCATCACAAAACATCGCATTTTAATAGGAGTGTGTACACTTTGAAAGCTTCTGTAAATGAAATATATTCTTAGGGTTATTAAAAACAGAAAGGCTCAATAAAAGTTTTGTTATCTAGGAGTTTACACCCCATAAAAAAAGTTTACAGCAACACTGGAATCTGTTCTGTATTTTGGAGAATAAAAAGTAAATTTATTTCTGCTTCAAAAAACATCAACTTGCTTTCATGTATTAAGAAACACAAACACATTCATCTTTCTGCTGTCACTGTCTCATTTTTACCAGAAAAGCACAAATGTTCCCAGGCACACAGTGGATCCTGTGAGAGTCAGCTGGCGTGGGAAACCTTACACAAGCCCCGATTAGTCATGAATTTCTCCTACTCAGCAAGACACACTGATTTCATCGCAGTATTTACGGTTCAGTTGTCAGCAGACGTTTGCAGTAAAAATACATATTCAAACACAGTTATAATCAGCAATAAAATTATCATCACATAATAATAATAAAGTAATGGTCAGGCATATTCTGGCCTCCAGAGTTCTGTGACCACTGGTCTGTGATCAGCAACAAGAGGAAAATGTTTTCTTATGGTGTTTTTGGTGTCACACATCTGTCTCTGGAGATCAGTCCATCTCTCAAAAGGAACATATTGATTAGATTTCCAATATATGGAGAAAATATAGAGACCCCATGGAAGCTCAACTCAGTTTTACTCTCTGATGTTTAAAGGAACATCACTTGGAGCCAGGAAGACGTTTCCAAAAGTAGGTTCTGAACTTAACTTCATGTCTTTTTAATAAAACTACAGATAATTTGCAGTTTCTGCATGTAGATCCAAACGATGTTATAACACTGTTCTCTATGAGCATAAAAAGCAGGCTCATGTTTTATTGCTTGTGATTTTTATCACATGTAGTCCTTGAAGACTTAACATGTCTACCACACACTCCTACATCACCCACATGCTAGACTGTGCCATTTGTCCTCCGCCTCACTCACTGGTGTTATGTAGCTATTAGGCCGTGGGTAAGAACAGCTTGGGCATTCAGAAACAACAGCCCAGCAGTAAATTCAAATTAAAATGGAGTTTCTAACTTTGTGAAACAAGAACTGGTTTTTACTTAAAGACCTATAACATACATCCATAGCAAACACCTGGCATCTCATCAGAAGAGGCTGCTCCCTCTTACAAATCTGTTTTCCTTGGAGTCTAAAATGCCTGAATTCCAAAACCCAGCTCCTTTTTTTATCCCTTCCCTTCTCTTTTACTTCTGATAAGCTCTGGTGATTGAACAAAACAAATTTCCTGTGACTGACATGGACTTGCCCTCAGCTAAATGTCAGTTTTCCAGCCAGTCCGTCCCGTTTACATCCTGATTAGAAGGTGGAACAATGTTTTTGTTGTGGATTAACTCTAAGTCTCCATTGGTGCCGTTTTCTGCCACCACCTTTCCTTCCAACATTTTACCCCCGTGGATTGACATCTTGGGGCATGAAGGACAAAGGAGGGGCTTCCCGGTTTTAGATTAGGCAGGAAGCTGCAGAGTACCAACCTTGTTTTCCGCTTGTGAATCAAAACTCATTTTTAAGGGTGCTGTGGTGGCGCAGGGGAAAAGCGCAACCCACGTATTGAGGCCTTGGTCCTCGTGGTGGTGGTCGCAGGTTCGATTCCCGGCCTGGTGACATTTGCTGCATGTCTTCCCCCTCTCTCATTACCTTATTTCCTGTCAAACTACTTTCAAATAAAGGCCATTAGAGCCAACAAAACCTTTAAAAAAAAAACAACTCATGTTTAATACCCACCAATTTTTTAGCTATTCGTAAAAATTCTGAAAGCTATCTGTTGTGCCAAACGTGGTGATTTATCGCATACAATTCAAAAATGGTAGATGGTCGGGGTCTACCAGCTATTTTTGTATTCATACCAAAAATAGCTGTCAGTCTGGTATGCAAATGATTACAGACTTGTTTTCTACCTGAAAAGAAGTGTAAAATGCAATATTTTGTAGTCCCACTTTAGAAAGTGAGAACAAAAACAAAGCAGGGAGGACGCCCAGCTATCACTAAACTCTATTTGGGAACATTAAGATTCTCATACTGCTACACTAAGGGAAAAAAGTGATCTGAATTATTTTTCCCAAAGCAATAAGCTTGCTCTGAACTGAATTACTCACTAGAAACAAGTTCAGGTGGAAAGTAAAGGTCACTGGTACTGGAGAAAAATAAGTTTATGACCAAAAGACTTCCTGTAATATCCAATAAGCCAAAACTCTGTACATCTTATAAAATGCAAGTGGGAGGAATCCCCTTGATCAGGGGTGCCCAAGTTCAGTCCTCCAGAGCTACCATCCTGCAAGTTTCAGATGCATCCCTGCTTCAACACACCTGAATCAAATGAATGGCTCGTTATCAGGCCTCTGTAGAGCTGATCCCGGTCTGTTGGAGTAAGAATACTTCTAAAACTTGCAGGATGGTAGCTCTCGAGGACTGGACTTGGGCACCCCTGCCCTTGATGAACGGGGATTTTCCCAACAGCTGCTGTGCAGAGTACAGGTACAATTGGTACTTTAGGTTGTCAAAATACCAACGCAACTCCAAATAGATTTAAACAAGGTTCATTCTCAAATATGGGCACAGTTTGATTTAAAACATTTGTTTTCAAGTTGTTGTATTATTGTATAATCTATTTAGCTATCTATCCAGGCAGTGGGTACACCTGCTCATACTACTATATTCATTGGGGGAAAAAAAAAACTCCAGTGAAATCTCCAGTCAGTTCTATACTTTTCACATTTTTAAGTTTTAGATCAGTTTTTCAATTCCAGTCATCAGGGGTTTCTGCCTTGCATATTTTAGTTGTGTCTGTGTTCCAGAACATCTGATTCAAGTGATTGCATGACCTCCTCTGCATGTCATCAAGTGCTGCAGAAGCCTCTTAATCACCCACTTATTCAGGTCAGGTGTGTGGGAGAAAGTAAACGCCTAAAACATGTACAGGTCCCTGAAGACTGGAACACTGTTTATACCATAATAAAATCTAATTTTAAAAAATGACAAGAATTCTTTGTTTACTGCTGTGACTTTAGAACCCGGATACCAACTGAGCCGTGGTTTTAATGTACACCTCTAGAAGATGGATGGAGGTAAATAAAGGACAATCCTCCAGGAAAACCCGCTAGAACCTGTTCCACTGTAATTTTAGTTGACAAAATGTGAAAAACCAGTGAAGCTGTCAGTCAGCCGTTTATTCTGACTAAACTTGGGAAGTCTACCTTCTCCTTGCTAAAGAAAGTGTACAAACCTATTTGGGAATTTTTCTGGTAATGAAAAAGCACATTAATGTATCAAAGAAAGAAATAGAGAACTATAGTCAGATTGTAAATGTTACTTCACAAAGCAGAGTGGCAGACAAACAAATGTGCATATTAGGGATTTTAAGTAGTGGTATAAAAAGCTTCATTTTGCTCATTTTGTTGATTTTTGTTTTAAAAATATCTCAGCTTTATTTATCATGATTTTATAACAGTTGGGAGTCTCACTTGGGTTCTTTAATTGTCATTCCTGTGCATGCAGTGATTCTAGTAAAGGTGCTAATTAGCACCTTTACTAGAATCACTGCAATAGTTATACTTTTATTAATATTTTAACAAGAACCAGATATTCACCTTGCTCCTTAACCCTTGTGCGTCCGAGGACTGAGGCAAACGTGGAGGACAGAGGCAAATGATACAAGTTTTACGTGTGTGGGGTCAGTTGGACCCCATTTGTAAACACAAGGGTTAAAACGACAGTAAGCAGATGCAACAATGTAAGAAATACACACTGACCAACTCATGGAGTCCACAGAAAAGCACAACTTCACCATTTCTCTCATACCTGATGGGATTTTAGAGACGAGCTCTCCAAGAACCCGGATAGGAAACAAAGATCCTCGATGTCGACACTGGTTCTCTGAGCTAAGCTACTTAAGCAGCTGGGCTTTTCCATGCGTTTCCCCTAGTCTCCAATATCCTGCCAGCTACAGCTTTCCTCACGCACAAAACAACATCTACCCAGTGGTCACACAAGGAATGAAGTCAAACTCTGACAGACAAGCGGGCGCCCTCATGTTGACCTGGTCCATACACAGCTCATTGGCAGTATTAACCTGTTTAATGAAGGCCCAGTCCTGGGTTGGCCTAATACAAATATATGGCTGAGCTGGGTTTTAAGATCAACCTCTGATACTGTGCTGCTTAGAAACATCTCCAGTTTGATCTGTCATGTTAATATCAGAGGCCATCATGACCTTTTTTTTTTTTCCTTTAAGCCTTATATTGCAGACAAGATCTTAAAGTAACTGGACACAGTCAGCATCAGTAAGAGTCTTCTTTGGGCTCAGGATCAGCCTGAGTCTTCACAGACAGACTGTTGGATTTATGAAGTGCATGTGAATGTTTTCAGGATCACTTGACTTTTCTGCCAATTCAAGATCTTTAAGAACTTTAAAATGGCTGTCTTAGTATGACCAATCTCTACAGCGACGGAGCGTTGCAACAGGCCTCATTTTTGTCCCTCTGCCACATTCAGATGTGTAAAAAAAAACAAAAACACTTTGCTTTTGCCACCATGCGGTCATCAGAGTGTGGAAGCAATTTGCTGACAGAACATGACAAGAAACTCATATTTAAACCCATATTTGGTTTTAAACTTTGATGAAGTGATGAAAATGCAATTTCAAAGAACTTGCCTACTCTGTTGTTTTGTCTCTTGCTCTCACTTCTTTGTCTTGTATTTTTAAGCTATACTAGGAACCTGGGAATGATCCAGGTTCAGAATAGAGTAATTGTAGTAAAAATATGTTGACTTGAAATTTCTTCCTGGGTATTAAAAGTTGGATTTGGAGTTTATTCACAAGTGGCACAATGCTCAGAACAGTATCCTGGCAACAGACCCTGGATGTTTATTAAAAACAGCAATGACAGAAATTAGATTCCTTTCTATGCTGTCAATTTCAGAGAGCCAGGCAAGAACACAAGCCAAAACAAACCAAACCCCCCAATCTGTCAGCGTGAAAAAATTCTTTTCTTCCCTGTCTGCATGTTCTTACATGCTCTTTCTTCGTATCCTCACAAAGCTTTGTCCTCAGGTCTTATCAGGAGTTTCACTGACATTCTCTGTCAACAGCAACATCAAAGCAGGGCATTATTCAGGTTATTACAACAGATTTTAATCTAATTTGGACATTTAAGGCAATTCTGTCCAATAGAAAACAGTAAAAAGTCTACAACTTGGTCTCAACACAATGAATTTAACAGGACTGAGCATTCCTAAAAACACATTCAAGCTCTGGAACGTACATATTTCAGACAAACAACAGTTTACATGGACTGAATAGTCTGTTTTGAGTTGAATGCAAAAAATGGCTGTTAGCAAAGACATGACACAAGGATGCTGAGAGGTTTCTAATAAACTTCAAAACACATTTTCCTAACTTGTCTAGATTTGATACTTATTTATAACTTGGGCCTTTCTTCCTTGAATGAGTGACAGGTTTGTGTTATATGGCCTCAAACATTACTGCTACCAAAGGCCTACTCTTTTAATATTAATATTCTTCTTAACTGCTGTGATTAAATACTAGTTTATGCAGATAATATCAAGGAAAAACCATAGAAAGAATAAAATAGAGCACCCTTAGCATTTAGTCCATCAATGTGAAATGTTAAATGGCCTACCAAAGTTAAACTGCTTCCAGTATTCAACAAACAAGCTTCCTAAATTGCAGAGCTGGCAGTGAACCAGCTCTGAAGGAGCCTGAGGAGACCTCTGCCTGCTGCTGCTACACACAGCCTGACCTTCTGCAGCTCCAGAGAACAGGACTTCTACTGTCCAAGTCAGACTTCTGCCTTTTAAAAGAAGCTTTTATCCTCTTCACTTTAATGTAGCTTACGCAAACCTGAGTGCCGAAAAACCTTTCAAGCAGCAAATCTGAATGCAATGCTCTACGAAGCAGCTTTAAAGATCAGAAAAGAAGATCTTATCAGAGCATTAATAGCTTCATAGATTTTAAAACGGAAATGTAGATCCACTTCTGTTACAACAACCCGATACTATCTGACCACTTCTCTAAGCCTATGGAAAGCCACAGACACATATTAAACATTAAAGTAAGAACTACTTAAATGTGGAAAATAAGTCAAATGTAGGAAAAATTCCTGCATTAAAATGCATGTCCAGCGAGATAGAAAAGAAAAATAGTATTTCCAATAAAGAATGGACATATTGATTGTGAAACATGAATATTGGCAAAAATCTAAATTGAACAATTTTCACTGCGTAAAATTCTAGATTTGTTTACATTTCTTCAATATAGTCAAATTGGTCAGCAAAGACAGTAAAAATGATGCATTTTGTAAACCAGTCATTTTCTTACCAAAACAAAACATGAAAGCAGGAAGTGCATAAGGGGGAAATATTATAGTAAAGTTTTTACCTCTTTCCCCTCCTTTTCATTCATGACACAGATGCATGGATGTTTTTATTTTGGTATAATTTTATTCATGCCATTTCAAGATAAAGTGAAAAGGATCAGATAAAACTTTCTTTTATCTGATCCTTTTATAAAAGATGCCATCTGCCTGCATTAATAAAAAAACAAGTATATGTATATTTTGTCATCATGCAAGTGTTGGTCATCTGAGGCACGGTTGTGTCACTTCCCAGGGTCTGATGGCTGCACACATTGTTAATGAGGTGAAGCCAGTATTCGTGTGAGAGAGAGTGCATGTGTGTGTGCTGGTGTCTGAATGGGATGAGGACTAGGGGGTTTTAGGAATGTTGGACCCAGTGGGCAAAGAGTAATGTGTATGACACACTGTGTGAGGAACAATGAAAGCAATCCCACTCAGTTCAAAAAGCTCCCATTCATAGCAAACCTGAGTCATCTAAACCTCTCTGATTCAAAAAGACGACCTGCTACTTTAGCTTTTTGTTTCAGCAACAAACAACCAGAAAAGACTTATCTGGATGAAAACCATTGTCCCTAAAATTCCCATTATTTATGTTGTTCCTACAAGATTTCTCTGAACATACAATCTGTAAAAGAAATGACTTCTACATGAAGACAATGAAAACAAACATAAGTGCTGTTGTAACTATTCCAGGCCTGCAAGTGGTGCTATAACTCTGTCATGAAAAAGTACTAAAAACAGAGAAGGAGGCATGGAGTGTCTGCATAAAGCTTTCAAGTCGGGCAAAGACAGGGGTCCTCAAATCCAGGCCTCAAAGGCTGGTTTCTGCAGCATTAAGGTGTATCAATGATCCAATAGACCTGAAGCTAATAGCTGAATTATCTCCTCAGCATGCAGTCAAGTTCTCCAGAGTCCTGTAAATGACCTGATTATTTAACTCAAAATAAAACATCAAAGTACTTAATATAAACCATTTATATAACAACTCCAAATGTTCCGTTTTTAAGATCTCTAGGTTTTAAGTAACTCCTGTGTCACTTTCAACTTTTGCCAACATTGTGTGTTGTGTAAGAACAACAATCTGAAATGTATTCAGGGAATGGGTGGGAAGGATAGATTTTCAAGATCTGTAACCACTAGAGACATGTTATGTTTCTGTTTTTTTCAGTCAGTTGTAATACAGCCAATATTCTGATAAAAGCTGGTGTGTTTCTTAAACAATTCTCACGTTACAGCTTTATGACTGTCAGTCAAGTTTCACTTACTCCCTCGGCAGTCAGAAAGAGTCCAGCTCCCCAGAGTGCCGGCTTAGAAAACTAGGAAACCAGCTCATCCTGCATGACCTAATTAGAAACATCCCCTGGATGGTGATGAAACATCAGTCACTGCTTTTTCCCTCAGAAGGTCCCATTTAGCTGCTGTTAAAAGCTTCATACACCTCAGGATAGAGGGAGGTTTCAGAATAACACCTACTGCAATGGCTTTAAGTTTATAGCAAGGGTACAGCTGCATAAGATTATTTCATAACAACAGAAGAGTTGTTGCACATTTGCAAAGGTCTAATTATGGTTTCTAAACTGACCTGTATACAAAATGTAGGAGTCCATACAGGAATGCATAAATCATGAATTAAATCAGAGGCAGGCATGTGACCACCCAGCTTGTAAATGAGGACAATCAATAGTTTTGGCAGATTACAAGACGAGTGACGTAGAGCAACAAGGCTTGCATAACCTGCACATATTCCTGGCTCACTGTTGATTTGCGGCTCCTGTTTAATTAAATAGAAGCGGGGCGTTCAACTAGAACGTAAACACTTCTCCTCTGTAGTGTGTTCAAAGGAACAACTCAAAACAGCTCCAGAGGCTCTACTTTTCCTGTCAAAAGTAAGAAGGCCAGTAAATAACAAGAAGAAAACATGAATAGCTTTGCTATAAAAATGTTTTTAATCAGCTTTGTTTTGATTCTCCAACTCTGCTTACAAAGACAGATAAATAAGGTTTTTCTTGCTCCTTAGCTTTTGTGTTCCCATTAAAGCCTAAAAAAATGACTGTTCTGTAACTCAAGCAGGTCGAATTTCAACCAACTTTTGGCACTGGTGAAAACAAAGAAGCAAGCAGATTTAGGTTTCAGGTAAAAAAAAAATGCATGTTTACATAATTCTAACTATACTTAAAACCTGTGAAAGTCATTGATAAAGAGTTGGTTCTGTATTTTTGAAGTGAGGTTTTGGAGTAAAGGTATGAGGAGTTAACGTCTTAACTGCACTATGTAGCTTTTGGGGTGCTCAGCTAGTGTTAGTCTGCTAATTCTATTTTATGAACGCTTAAACATGTTCTTGTACTACATGCATTTACATAATAGCACACATTAGCAATTAACTTAATTGAGCCACCAAGTTGTCAACCACACCTTTTGACAGAGATGTGTATATTCTTCTGTTTAAAGTTACATTTGACTTGTTAACCAGGAATGTTACAGAACTGAAGTTAATTAAGGATGTATAACAATAACCACAAACTGAAATCAGCATTAAATTAATGTGGATCATTTCAAAACTCAACTTGCTTCTTTATTCTATCTCTGTTTAGATGGCTTCATTGCAAAGCACTTTGGGTTCTTCAAAATAAAAGCACTTCCTGCTTAATTCATCAAGAATTTTGACATTGCCATGTGGTAACCCATTTAATAAATAAAGTAATAAAAAGCCAAAAATGTCCCTCTTGTATTAATAACTATTTCTGGAAGTTTTTTTTTTTTTTCAATGTCTTTAGGCTTAAAAGATCAAAGCCTAACACTAGACACTTTATGTGTTGTCACCTATCAGTTTATTCTCAGGGTGACCCTTTTATTAGATTTACCTCTAAGCGTGCTAAGTAACAACCCTACCTAACAGCTTCCCTGCAGAGAATGACTGTGCAGCCTGGCACACGGCCGGCTGCCTCTCTTTTAGATGGCACTGTGTGTACATGTGTGAGTGCTGCAACACAGTTTGAATGCTAGCCTGCTTTAATCTCTCTTGTTGAAAGCTTTCTCTTTCAGAGCATGAACACACACACACACACACACACACACACACACACACACACACAGAGCAGTTGAACAAGATGACTCTGTTCACCTTGTCACAGGCAGACTTCAGACATCAGGCAGGAGACACACACTCTCAGGCGTACCCACAGACACAAAGAGAAACAGTGAGCAGATGACATGCTGGGTGGGTTGTGTTCTTCACAGGCATTTCAAAATTTAATTTATCTTCTTTCTTTTTTACTTTTTTAATTTGGTCATGCCTTGGTGGCATCAAGGAAAGAATTAGGAGGAAAATCAATCTGCCATAATAGAAACCTGATATAAGTACGCAAAGATTTATAAACTTTTAACTTCAGACATCTGGTGTGTACAGAGAGAAAGATCCTACACCATTTCTAAATTTCTGCAGAGCATCAAGAATAGTCTCTCTGGCATTCTTCTCTTCAACCAATAGCCTTCATATGATGTATGTTTTGGAACTGGGGAAGTCTGACAAACATAAAAAGGAAGGTATAAATAAAACAAAAATGTTTAGTTTTATTTATTTAGTAGATATTTTAAGAGGAATTGTGACACTTGATTTATTAAAGACAAATTTTCTTAACCTTCTATTTTTTTGTCACTTTGATCCAAGTTGGATATGTGTACTCATTAGTAGGATAATGCTACTGCAATCAATAAAATAGTTTAAAGCTTTTTAAACATCCTTACAAAATGTGACATCTAATGTGGCCAGAACAAATCATTTGAAATATAAAAAACAACCTTTTCCAAAAATACATTGTCCAAGTTGTGATGAGAATAACTGAATAGTGCTGCTGTCACCAAGTGCAGCAACCACCTCATTTAAATATATTTGGTTGTGAAATGAAGAACCTGTAGATGTCACCAGATAAGGTCAACCTTCCTGATTCACATGATCATCCTCCTCCCGTCAGACAGACAGAGCTTTAAAACATCCACATTGCTTCTACTGAACATGAACAGCAACCATTCAACTCTCTGCTTTATCTGGAGGCTCCTCGAGAACACGTCACTAAACAAATCAGCTTCAGGTAGAACAAACATCATCCTTACCAATTTCTAAAATGAGGCAATGCTTCACTGGTTCACCAATTACTGGCATCAAAATGTCACTGAATCAATAGGAGCTAGATAAGCATTATTAAAAATGCATTCAAAGTAACATTTTCACACAAATCTAAAATCATACTGCACAACTATTTTCAGTTTTGCACTTTATTTAGAAGCATTTAATCCACTGAAATATACTGAGATACATGAAAAGCATTACTTTTTTTGCATCCAATACGATAAGGCCAAGAGATCTTTACATTTGATTTAAATTGTTAAATTATTAAATTACTTACAGAAAGAAATTTAAATCTGCTGTTTTGATTATTTTAAGAAGTGATAAAATAATCACTTCTTAATCAAATAATAATCAAATGAGGACATCTATTTGTGTCCTCATTTTTCAAACATTAGCTGAACAAGGACTAGAAAGAGCCTTTTTACTGGTTCCCATAAACTACCAAAAAGAAGTCGAATGAAAGGGGTGAAAAGGTCAAACATTGATTTGCATTTGATTTGTGAGCTGAGTGAGAATATTTGCAAATGTTGATTTCAAACTTGCACTCAGACGCTTCACAGGAGCAAAAAGCCACAAAACAAAAGCAGACAATTAAAGAAAGCAATTCTCATTACAGACAAGGAAAAACCGAAGCCCTCAACAACATAAGGCTATGAAACAAACCATTCGATGTACATGACTTATGTTGAAATCTACAATCAAAAATATATATCACACCCAGAAAAATATATGACGGGATATAGTTGCCAGAAAAATAATCACTATCTGTGAGTGATCATAATGGTATGTCTAACCAGTAAATCTCCCTGCACTGTGTTCCTGTACACAAATTCAGAAGGAAATTGTTTCTAAAGAAGAAATAATGCTACACCAACGTAGCTCTCTGCCAGTGGTTCTTAACTGTGTCTTTTACAACCAGTGCAAAATGAGCTCTAACACAAGATCTGGTTTAGTACTTGCAGTTAAAAGTTGATCTTTCAAACACGTTTCCTCAGTGTTGCCATTTTCACTAATTCAACTGTGTCCAGACAGCAGGTATTTGCAACACAACTTGAAAAGATTGACAGGTTCTTACTGAGCAGAGGGCAGGAATTTGAATATGTGAGTCGGTGATTGCCACAGAACTAACTTTCATCTGTCACTTTCACAGGTCTATTTGAGCTGCACGACACTTAACAAGACAAAAAAAATAAAAATAAATCACATTTCTCAAATGACCAGCCCTTCAGCTCACACTACATCATTATTAGTCATAGCTCAGCTGTGCAGAATAAACATTATGCATTAGAAAAAAAA
The DNA here is from genome assembly GCF_051168715.1 of Poecilia mexicana. Lineage (NCBI taxonomy): Eukaryota > Metazoa > Chordata > Actinopteri > Cyprinodontiformes > Poeciliidae > Poecilia > Poecilia mexicana. The sequence continues at coordinate 7,246,715 of NW_028263379.1, forward strand.
ATTTAACAATTCTTGAGTTACTTTTCTCCAATTCCATGACTCATAATAGTTGCTTAAAGAACCACATTTTAGGAAATGACAACAACTAACTGCTAGCTCAGATCTTCAACAGAGTTCATATCTGGTTTGTGTTAATGTGTACTCGAAGATGCAAAGTCCTGCCCTCTGCTCTCTGTTATCATTGAAAAAAAAATGACACTACTGACAGGCAAACCTTTGGAATTTTGTTCTTAAATTTTATGTTTCAAATGTTGGCCTTCAACACTGTTTTTCTTTAATCTGATTTTAAATCAAATATTGCGGTTCTGAAAACAAGAAAGAAAATGCTACCTTAAGCAACATGAAAAACACTAAAAAATGGATGATTAAATTAGCGAGCACAAAAACTATGCACATCCTGATTTCATAAATCATGGTAGTAAAGATAGGGATGTCTTTGTACATCATGGGTCTAAACCTCATAAGAGCACTAAGTGATGAATGGAACATCTTTCAAGTGGCCTAAATCCTTCTCAGACTGACACTTCCTTCTAAAATTACATTCTTCAACAACTTGTAGTCATAGCAATGCAGCCCAAACTGCCAAGAAAGCTCAACCCTTAGCATTACGGTCCATTCTGTAGGATGAAATTACAAAGAACCTAAACTGCAAATGATATCATGCAGCAGGTCGTAACTAAACACAGACAGAGTAATTGCAGATGTTTGTTGAGCTCAAATAAATCATTTAACCAACTGCAACAATGAGGGCAAATTGGTGGAAATCTTATGTTAAAGTAGATTGCAAGATTTTTGCTTACATAAGTTCATAAACAAACCAAGTAGATATGCTCAAGATTTTATGCTTTTCGAGACCGACCTCTGCTCAAAGAAACAACGTCCTGAACAACAAAGAACTCTAATTACAGCTTAAGAGCCGGTCAATTATAATGAATTAAAAATGTTACTGAAGTGTACACTTGAACATAAAAGATACCTTATCAAGCTGACCAGTAAAAATATTCTTTTACATCTCACAGGAAACAGTTTGTGTGAGTCAACAACGAAGACTAAACACGGTGTGGACGGCAGCCTTGGTAAACAACCATGCATCATGGTCCGCCTTCTCTGACATCCCTCCATCTGGGCTCCTCTTCGTTTCCATAGAAAAAAAGTAATGGTGAATTCCTTTAATTTATTCCACTAGAGGAAAATGTTTAACTTAAAAAAAACAAGACCTTAAATGGTGTCTTTCACAAAGCCCTCAGAGAATTTCAGTGAAATAAAACCCAGTTATTAAAGATGAATGATTGAAATTTTAATTTCCGATTTGTGTAAAGCTTTGAGTTGCAACCTGGTAGTTTTTAGAGTAGTACATTCACTGACTGAAGAAAGGTCAATGAGTTTTTGATGGTTTGATGAGTGCATATAAAACTTATAAGAATTCTTTAAAATTGGTTAAGAATTTTAAAGAGTGTTTTAGAGGTGTGCAGAAAATATACTGTTCAAAAAAGTAAAGGGAACATTTCACTTTAATTTTGTGTGTGGCTCCAAATCCAGGCCTCCATTGGTTAATAAATTTGATTTCCATTGATGATTTTTGTGTGATTTTGTTGTCAGCACATTCAACTTTGTACAGAACAAAGTATTCAATGAGAATATTTCATTCATTCAGATCTAGGATGTGTTATTTGAGTGTTCCCTTTATTTTTTTGAGCAGTGTATAAATGCTTCTAAAAGCAATTCGGACAAAAGTATCTGTATCCAAGTATACTTTTGAATAGTTTTTAAAAGAAGAATATGTTTAGAAATCTTTAGTGCATATGAATTGCCTGAAAGCATGCAAATGCCAAGTAGAGAGTTCACCTAATCCACTTTAGATTATGGTGTTAGCAGAAGTTGATTATTTCTATACACATCCATCATCATGCCGAGTTATTCAGGTTTCCCCTTTGCTCCAGAAGGGTGTGCTCTTTTTGCCAGCACTCATCCTGTTTTGCACAGACTGTGCCAGAGCTGTTGCCAGATCCTGTGACAGAAAAAAGCAACCTAATACAAAACAAAAGACTGAATCAAAATCCATTATCAAAGAGCAACAATTATTTAGCCAAAGGCATGGATCAGGAAGCAGCAAATTGGAGTTTCAACAGGTGACATGAAATCCTTTGTAGGATTTCACAAGGCAATAAAAATGCATAGAAGTATAATCCAAGACTAGAAAAATGTACACATCTTATTTTCATATTCAACCTTTTTCCCCCCCATCAGTGTATGTCATAATTGGGTTTATGATAGCAGAAAGTCTAACTATACATGGTAATATAAACACTGACCTGTCTGCTGAGATCAGAGACATTGACATGTCAAGAATATCACTTTTCTGTTCAGGTATCTTTATATTATTCCAAAATTTCCAAAAGTGTTTTAACTTGGTAAGAAGAGGGAGACCCAACACGCTCACACATGCTCAGGAGAAGAAACGTGCCAAGAAACCTTGTTTAGACTAGAATGTGTTGGAGAACAGAGCCAACAAATAAACCAATCCAGACAGTTTTCACCTTGCTGATCCTGCATTAAGACTAAAATCATTTCACTTTGTAATCACGCAAACTCATGTTTGAAAGCTATCTGAACAAACAAAATTAACAGACTGAATAATCCCATTTTGGGCAAGATTTTTCAGCTTAAAGCTAATTGAACAGACACTTTTAACCCCCAACAGTAATCAAGCTGCCAGGAAAAAAATGGCTTAATTTCTGGGGCTTCAGTTCAGTTTAGATTTTGGATTAGATAAGGTTACATAATTTCCATTTTTTTCTTATTCTAATTTGTTTCTAATAATCCTAGTTGCCCGTTTTGCAATAAATTTGTCTTCAGCTCAGGGAAAACTGTACAACTGTTGAAATCATGCAACACGTCATTTGTTATAATTTCACATGATTCTGTTACAGGCAGAATTGTCCTAAACTCCCAATTAGAGAAAAGCCAATTCATCAAACTACTGAGACACTTCAGAGAAAAGAAGACACAATAAGGCGGTTTCATCAGGTTTCTGTTCAAGCAAAACGCCCCATGGCTGTACGACACAAATCATTCAACCTAACCAACTGGGGGCTTCTGCTCTCATCAAAGGGCCAGTCAGTCTCCTCTGAAGTTCAGAGGAACTTAAGCACCATCATTAGAGAGGGTTGTGAGTGTGAAGAAGCACCCATCAAAGACGTAATAATTGCAGGTGTCAATGCTTCACTGCAGTTCTGGATTGTTCCAAAGAATGCTGCTGGATGCCTTTTGTCTGGTAGTTGTAGCTAAGGAATATTTTACACGACTAGTTTGTCATTTCAATACGATAATTATTTTCAAACATAACATTTTCATTGAATTATGGCCTTCTGTCTAATAATGTGTTAGCTACCCTTTTGCTACCTTTGACGCAAGGCCTCCACCAGGCCCCAGAAGCTGTGCTGTAGTTTCAGCACCAACATGTTAGCAGAACTTTCATGTCATGTAAGTTGCAAGGCTCAGGAACTTCAACTCCACGTTAACGCCTCATATTTATTGTTGTGCTGCTTAAACTATTCCTGAACTATTCTTGCTTTGTAGCAGGGAGCATTATTGTGCTGAAAGAGGTCACAGCCATCAGGGAATACTGTTTCCCAGGGTGTACACAGTATGCAACAATACTGATGGTGGGACGTGTCAAAATAACACCCACATGGATGGCAGATGTCCAGGATTTCCCAGCCCAAGATTGGCCGATTGGCCATCACAGTGTCTCTACTTTCTTGTCATCTTCCCATGGTGTATCCTTCATGGTCCCATTTGTTCCCAAGTAAACAAGGTATCTAGCCATCAAACAAGTTTAAAAGAAAATGTATTTAGTCAGACCAAGCCGTTCCTCCACTGCTTCCTAGTGCAGTTTTGATGTCTGCGCGTCCATTATTAGGGTTTTCAGAGGTGGACAGGAGTCAGCATCGGCACTCTGACTGGCCTTTAGCTATGCAGGCCCAAATGTAATGCACTGTAACACCTCAGTAAATTCAGCCATAGTAGTTCATCTATTGGACTGGACCACAGGCCAGTCTTCACTCCTTCATTAGTAAAGCTCAGTCACCGGATGGCCTGTTGCCTGTTCACTGCTCCTGCTTTGGACCATGTTTGATAGCTACTGACCACAACAGATCAAGAACAAACATCTGTGCAAAATTACTTTCACGTCTCATCCTTGCAAGATACATCCCGGTAGATCATGGCAAGCCCTTTGACTGCCACAGCTTTACTTCAATTGACACACAACCCACAGCTGAAGCAAGAATCAGTTCAAGATTCAACCATGGTGAGACCACCAGGACATCATCTAACCACACAGGGGTCTCTGTGTGGTTAGATGATGAATGGCAGGTTTTAAATTATTCTCACCTGCCAAAACAAAATAAGTAAAAGCTGATCCATGTAAGGGGAAAAAAGAAGTCAGTCTAATTAGGTTTGGCATGAACCAGCTCCAAAATGGCTTTAGGAAGTAATCGTGCATGTCTCCCTCAGTCAAGTCTGCACCATGTGAGCAAAAATTCAAATTGTGATAAAATGAAAGTTAGCTTCAACCTCAACAAACTGCTGAGAAGATACACATGCCAGACTCAACTGTTTTTTATTGTTTCATTTGTCTTTGACAATAAATGTCAAACTGGGGAAACTGCTGGCATAACCTCTTGCATCAGGTGCTGACATTATACCTAGCGCAGCAGTTGAATATAACTGGATGTTGACTGAAGCTTTGTGTTTAGGTTCAGTCAGGAGCGAGTGACTGTCAACTGGTGTGTGGGGATAATGAAGTCAGATCCCAAGGGGGAAAGCTGAGAGGAGAACAACAAAAAAGCACTGCCACTGCTCTGCTCTCAGCCTCGTGAATTCTAGGTCAGTGGTGGCTTTTTAAAGATGTGACATGGTCCTCTGAGGAGTTTGGAGCTGCTAAATAGGCCTGCAAAGGCGCCTGACACTTTTATCTGTCTTTTTAATATAGATAACATGGTGTGTTGTGAGCGTATTAAAATATCAAAATAAGAAATATGGAACAGAGATGCACCAGTCAGCCAGCAGTGAATGGCACATATGCTTTGTTGCATTTGGGGATAAGTTTGTAATTATTTTTTTTCTGTTGGATTCAGAACTATTACATCTTTTAAGAAACTTGGAGAATATTTGTCACAAACAAATATATGTTGTTTGTGACAACATACATTGTTGTCACAAACAACAAACAAAAATTCCTTAAACAATTTTTTTAAGGAATTGTTTTATTCCTTATAAAAACTGGAATCTGTTAAAATCAGAATTAGCTAATCAAACCTCTAAGAAAGCCAGAAATGATGAAAAAAAAAAAGTGCATTCTGGCATAGAAAAAGCTATATATTTTCCCTTGGCAGGTGGCTCAGGTATGTCTCCTTCAAAGACATACTCCAACCTCACTAAGTTGGACAGCAGCTAACAGGTTCTGCTGGGCAACCCTGAAGACCACATGAACAGAGAACATCAGGTACGGTCCAAGACGGTCAAAAGTTTTATGCCACAGGGTAAGGAGATCTCCACTATTCCAAATCAAAATGTTTCCATTTTAATAATACAAAAAATAAGTGAAGTGAAAATCATGAAGCAGTTATCAATCACCTGTGATTCAACAAGATGACAGCTGAAAGCAGGATAGCAAACTAAAATGCAATGGAGGCTGACAAGTGTCATGATTGAAATTCTCCCTGAACAAAACCTCACTTGTGTGTGATTATTGTTGACTGGGCTTGCAATGGGGCAAAAATCCATTCCACATGATGCATTCATTGTTTTCAGCCAAACACGCACCAGGTCACTTTAAACAGCCACTGTACAACAGCAAGCCTGTCCTGCAAATTTGAGGAGGGCCTGGACAAAAATAACTGAAACTGTTCCTTTATGATTGGTGTTATTCAGGTTTTGTTTAAAGAGTAAAAGTTAGGATTTAGATCATGCATTCAGCTACAATGAACCTGCATAAGAATTTTTTGGAAACGTATTTCTTATTTCAACAGGTGAAGAAACAATAAAATAAAGTGCACTTTAAACAGGAGGCTACATAGAACCAACTAAAGGCCACGCTACATCAACAAACACCTGCGCTTATAGGAAGCAGGATCTGATGAGGTGATTCAGCATTCGGGTTTTTGAACTCACCTCTATCCATTTCTGAGCCTCCAGAAACGCAGAGTCGGCGGCCGACTCCGACCCAGGGTGATGCTGATGAGACTGTCCAAGGTCTGCAACCGGACTGGCCATGGACGAAGGACTTGGCTCTTCTCTTTAAGTATGAACGCCCTACAGAAAATTGTGCAAAAGCCGCGATATTCCTCCGAAATGAGTGGAGAGCCGCGTCAGTGTTCCAGTTCCCCTCCGTTGTAGCTGTAGATGTTCCAGCAGCAGCAGCACCGGCGGCCAGGCAAACGAACCAGTTTGTGCACTCCACAGAGTCGCTCTTGCTAGAGTGTTTGCAGCATTAAGTTAGACGTAGTTATCTACAGAACCGAGGCTTGAAGCCTTCACAATAAAGCTACCTTGCAGACAGACTCTGTGAAAATATATTGGATCAGCAGAAGGATGAAAAACAGAGATAAAATTGTCCATACTTAACAACATTTTCGTTCACTTTTGTAGCATTTGGAGACATTTTCAAACGGTTAGCGAAGTTGGGAGGGGAAGTTTTCGCTTAGCTTGTTCGTGAGAGGCTTTAATGCGTGCTCTTATTTTTGTAGAAACCTACTTCCGGTTTTAATCTAGCTGTTTTCCGTTCACTTGACGGTAGTTTAAAACTCGCACACCGCAGTATTGCTCCAACGGTCCAAAATACACACAGCAGCGCCGCTCCACCGGCAGCCAATGAGGGCAGCAGCACGCTGGGGATCACACACCCACTTTCACATGTGGGGCAAAAAGCACAAGAGGGATCTCACTGATTTAGAGCAAAGGTTTCAAACCTGAAATGTATAATCAACTAATGGAATTGACACAATGATCCACATTTATTGCCTAAATAGTTTAAAAATAAAGATTTATGTATAAAAAAAATCTAACTCTTCCAATTACATACAAACCGCAACTGCAATACACATAAGTATTTATTACTAAACAATCATAAAAATCCACAAAAAGGAGGCAGATAAAGTACATTAACAATATATATATATATATATATATATATATATATATATATATATATATATATATATATATATATGCCTTCAGTGTAGATTTACACTGAAGGCATCAAAACTATGAATTAACACATGTGAAAATATGTACTAAACAAAAAAGTGTGAAACAACTGAAAATATGCCTTATATTCTAGTTTCTTCAAAGTAGCAACCTTTTGTTGTGATTATTGCTTCGCACACACTTTGCATTCTTTTGATGAGTTTCAAGAGGTAGTCACCTGAAATAGTTTTCACTTCACAGGTGTGCCCTGTCAGGTTAATAGATTTCTTGCCTTATAAATGGGGTTGGGACCATCAGTTGTGTTGTGCAGAAGTCAGGTGGACACACAGCTGATAGTCCTACTGAATAGAGAGTTAGAATTTGTATTATGGCAAGATAAAAGCAGCTAAGTAAAGAAAAACGAGTGGCCATCATTACATTAAGAAATGAAGGTCAGTCAGTCCGAAAAATTGGAAAAACTTTGAAAGTGTCCCTAAGTACAGTCGCAAAAACCATCAAGCGCTACAAAAAAACTGGCTCACACGAGGACCGCCCCAGAAAAGGAAGAGTCAGCGAACCCATCATTTGGTTCGCTGCGGAGGATAAGTTCATCCGAGTCACCAGCCTCAGAAATCGCAGGTTATCAGCAGCTCAGATCAGAGACCAGGTCAATGCCACACAGAGTTCTAGCAGCAGACACATCTCTGCAACAACTAAGAGGTGTGAATCAGGCCTTCATGGTAGAATCACTGCTAGGAAACCACTGCTAAGGACAGGAAACAAGCAGAAGAGACTTGTTTGGGCTAAATAACACAAGGAATGGACATTAGACCAGTGGAAATATGTGCTTTGGTCTGATGAGTACAAATTTGTGATCTTTGGTTCCAACCACCGTGTCTGTGTGCGACGCAGAAAAGGTGAACGGATGGACTCTACATGCCTGGTTCCCACCGTGAAGCATGGAGGAGGAGGTGTGATGGTGTGGGGGTCCTTTGCTGGTGACACTGTTGGGGATTTATTCAAAATTGAAGGCATACTGAACCAGCATGGCTACCACAGCATCTTGCAGCGGCATGCTATTCCATCCGGTTTGTGTTTAGTTGGACCATCATTTATTTTTCAACAGGACAATGACCCCAAACACACCTCCAGGCTGTGGAAGGGCTATTTGACCAAGAAGGAGAGTGATGGGGTGCTGTGCCAGATGACCTGGCCTCCACAGTCACCAGGCCTGAACCCAATCGAGATGGTTTGGGGTGAGCTGGACCGCAGAATGAAGGCAAAAGGGCCAACAAGTGCTAAGCATCTCTGGGAACTCCTTCAAGACTATTGGAAGACCATTTCAGGTGACTACCTCTTGAAGCTCATCAAGAGAATGACAAGAGTGTGTGAAGCAGTAATCAAAGCAAAAGGTGGCTACTTTGAAGAACCTAGAATATAAGACTTATTTTCAGTTGTTTCACACATTCTATTTTTTTTAAGTGATCAAGTTCTTATATGAAATGATCGTTTGTCTTTGCTCTGAATTACAGAAGTACAGCAGGATCTAGTCACAGTTGAGGCTTAATTAGGCCACATCAAATAATCCAGTTTTAGTTTGTGACATATTGCGGATCTTTACTGACATCTTGTGGAAATATGCAGCAGTACAGAAAACGAGTCAGCAGGAAGTATTCCTCCTTCTCTTCCGTTTCTATGGATTCTGCATCCTGGATACCATAAACAATGACGGTTTCTCTTCCTTTCTCATGTGAATGCGGAGAAAAACTGAAGTTTGACCAACAGAATGCGGCTTATTTCGCCATTTTGCTTAATTTTGGTCTTTTTACAAACTATTTTTCCATAAATAAGATAAAAGAAAAAAAAAACGATCTTGATTAATTTTAAATTTAAATTCAAAAATCTTTATTTATCCAATAGGAAAATTAGTTTTATAACCAACATGAACTACATATTGACAAATCTGAGGCACATTTTTTATTCTAACAATTTTTTATTCTAATAATTTTTTATTATTAGAGGTAAACCAGGAGATAATTTTTTAGATGTTAATTATGTTGATATTTAAAACTAATACATTGTTGTTCATTTACCACAAAGCATGGTTCACCCACTTGTATTCAAAAGTTGTGCATTTTGTCTACAAAATTGTTTTTTATTCCCAATAAAATGTTTCAAGTTCAACCAATAACTCCTAGGGAGAAAACCATAGGAAAATATGTTCTAATATTAAAATGTGGGTGTGATGTTACTTTTTCAATGTACTGTATGATTGTAATGAATAGGACAGCTCTGAAATAAATACTGATGATTAGGTGAATGCAAGATATATTATTGATACTCATATGAATGAAAAATAATAATATATAATGGTACACTAGATGGCACTCTTTGCATTCATTATTTTCATTCCCTTTTAGATATTTAAAACACATCCATGTTGTTTTCCCACAGAGGAGATTCTAAATTAGGCTTATGTTGGTGTTTACTGTTAAGATGTTTTAAATAAAAGCACACAACTAGAGAGAAATTTCTCACATTGCAATGGTCTTTCAGAGATTTTCAATTAAGACTGGGAAGAGCCCTTGTTAAAAAACAAAAAACGAAACAAAACAAAAAAAAAACTTGCATTTTGATATGCTCAAACATTTTATTTCATGGTTTATGAAATAAAATGTAGAAATTGTACAAATTTACCCTGTTTATTCCATTTAATCTGAAAGATCTGATAGAAAGAACAGAAAAAAACACAGCATTAAGAATGCAAACATATCTATACACAGAAAACTGGAAAATATCTCATAAAATCAGACACCAATTACTGTGGATGCCTCAGTAAAACAAGTCTTTGATGCATCATTACTAGTAGTCTCTTCATGAACCACCAGCTGCTTATTTAAACTTGCTAAGTTAAAAAAAAAAATCCAGAAAATACAGGCTTACATTTAGGATATTTCTGGCTTCTGGTATGGTTTATGCTAAAGCTACAGTTATGCATGTTCTGACATGTCTTATTCAAATTAAAGACAATTAAGACAAAAAGGTAAACCCAGACAGAACAGATTATCTCCATTTACGTGACAATGGATGGATGTCTACACCCACTTGTTCTTGTAGGATTATGGGGAGGCTGGTGCGTATCTCCAGTGGTAGTTGGGCGAAAGCAGAAAGCAAAGTATCTTACAGTCATGTTTTGGACAGTGGGAGAAAGCCAGATAACCCACGCATGCGCAGGGCAGGGAGAACGCGGGAGAACATACTCGTTGCCATAGACATAATATAAGGATAGACGCCTCATGCCCCGCTGTCGCCTATTGTCGCTGACGAGATTTAGGGCGGCCATCTTGGAGCGGTATACCACTCCACTCGGTCCTATGTGTTTAACAGGCACAGTGACGGATCAGCGCATTTAATCGATCATAACACGCTTTTTTGTTGCTTATAACAAAAACAAAGCTTATCGCCCTTATATTATGTCTATGCTCGTTGCCGAAAACCAGCGGTTGTTTGAAAGCAATGTGCCGGGAGACGGTCATTCTCTCTTGGCTTAACGAGCCGCTCCGCCCGGTCACCTGACGAGCGGATAAGTCCGATCACGTTTGTAATTAAGCCATATTTTTAATAAACCGAGCACATAATTCAGGTTTACACAACTAATTTATCGCCTAATAACATTGTAAAAGTTATTTTATTTTCCAAAAAGCATATTATACCCACTTTATTAATAGCTCTGCTCACTCTCCTCCGCCATTACTGCTGGTGTTCGAACACGTAGACATAATATAAGACATAATATATTATGTCTATGTTCGAACACGTCGCCTCAGACCGCTGAGGATGCGCGCGCATATTTCACCAAGCTAGTGAAGTAAGCCCGCGAAAATCAGGAGACAAACCGTCAACTATCTTTTCTTTTTAAACTAAATCGATATTTAAAATTTTGACTATGTTAAGCTACAAACAAATATGATTGAGGTTATATTAAACAATTGAATTTAATTTACTTGACAATGTGTGCCCTACTCCTTCCCCTTCGTCTTTTTTAAAAACAGCCAGGTTGTAGCAACACCAAAGCTCTTTGTCAGAGCAGCCTACCGTAATAAACATTTTAAATAACCATTAAAAATAAATATCAAACATGTTCTAAATACATTCCATTTATTAACAAAATCCTATTCACATTGAAACTTTATCTTCTTTTACTTACCAAGTGTTATTTCAAAGTAGAGGAGAAGTCCGATATGCAACGTTCACAGTCTTGTTGAAAATGGAGGCTTGTGAAGAGCAATGTGGCTTCTTCCAAGTTTCGTCTTTTACCCAACCAATTGGGTAAATCTATCCAACCCCTGACCTAGCAGAAGTATTCAAGCTGTTTTTGGACAGTGGGAGGAAGCCAGAGTACCCAGAGATAACCCATGCATGTGCACTGCAGTGAGAACGCTGGAGAACATGCTATGTCACATCATACACTCTCCAACATGCAGCCCCTAATTTTAGCGATACCTTCCATTTTGGAGATGTTCTCATTAAGCATTTGCATGTCTGTTAATGTTATGTTTTTGATGCAATCACAAAGATGTGGTGTTAGTAGCAATTTTGATGCATTTAAGCTCTATTTGACTTTGTAAATAACATATTATTAATGAAGTAGCTAATTTCTGCTTGCATTTACCTTGTATACCAACAGAAAAGGTGCATTGACTTTCATTTGGTTGACTGTGTTCTTGTTTATTCTATTTAGCTGTGACAAATTGGTGAACAAATACATAATGGTTTGTTTTTACAAGCAGGCATTTAAAAACACTCACAGCACAATAATCATGTCTGCACCAAGTGATTACTCATTAGCCTGCAGCCTCTCAGCAAAGAGAGTCTGAACTTCTTACAGCAGTCTCAGAGCAGAGATGGGAGGAATTTCTCAGCTGTCAGAAGTGATTTAACATTTCCTTACCCTTCTGTGAGGGTATTACTGTACACACCGCTGTACAGCCAGATGTAAACACCATGCTCTGTGACCATGCCAACCTTTGGCCCTTCCTCCACCTTCACTCAGCATAAAAAGATAAATTTTTAATGGTTTCAATTTTCTGGCTTCTCTTTTAGCAGGTTGTGAACTGCAGTGTTTGCTGTAGAGACTGCAGAACGGATGTAAACACAGCTTTCAATTGCAATTATAAATCAAACTTGTAAAAGAGTTATGCTCTCCTGTCCTTGAGCTCTCTGCACAAAGGCTCAGCCTCCTCACCCAAAACACCCCGTGCTGTGCCAGGAAGTTTTGGCTGAGGGATAAATTCTGTATAAGACAGAAACTTTTGTGGCAACTTTGAAAGTTGGGCAGAGGTTGTTGTGCTCACTTGTACTGTGCTTGTTTCCTTGGTTGATCCCCCTAAGATCCCTTCAAAAAAATACAGGAAATGAGAAGATCTGCACTTCTATATATTTAGAATTATACAAAGAATATTGGAAAGATGAGGGCAGGAGATGTGCAGGATCTTTTTGATGTGAATATTTTAATAGCTTCATGTATAGCAGCATGCACTCCACAGTAAACAGCTATGAAACAGCTTGTTGATATGTGTGGGTGTTACTTCCATGTAACCCACTTCATTGGACTCTTCATTGGAACTATCATGCCATACACTACTTAGACCTTAAAAATCATTAAGCTCCAGCTCATATCAGAAATCTGATTGTTTCATATGTCCCTGACAGAGCACTTTGTACCGGTCCGAGGACCAATTGGTACCGGGCCGCGCAAGAAATAATTAAATATTCCCGTTTTATGTATTATTTGAGTCTGGAGGATCTTTTATTTTGAAAATCCTTTAACCGGATTCTCTCAGTTACTTGCGCGCCAACACTGAGCCCACAATCAGCAAAATGAGTAAGAAACGGATCAGATGTCTTTGGAAAGTTTCTTTGCAAAGGGGAAAAGGCCCAGAGAAGAGACAGGAGGATGGATTTATCCCGGACCGGTAGGTGAGTCCCACATTACAAGCCGCTCTGTGTAACATGCGGCGACCGGCTGCTAATGAGGCAATGAAGCTTCAAACTGCTTCGCCACGTAGAGACCAAGCAAGCTGTGGATATAAGCAACACTTCGGGTGTCATTGTCTCCCATCACTCCCAGATGGGACCATCTCGTTGCAGAGAAACAAGCTCAGGGCTCCCGTTAGTCATTATCGTGAGTTAAAATTTTCACGAAAGTAAAATGCTCGTTTTTGTGGCGCATCTGTATCTTATTTTGAAGGGATATGTAAACGTTACCATAGCGACCCGCGTCAGAGAGCGTTTGGGCAGTGGTCGAGAGGAGATGAGTAGAGTTTGTGAGTCTTAAGTCTGGTTTAGACGGCAAGATTTAAGGACTGTCGGCCGATTCTCCAAACCTCTGTGACCACAGAGCTGATAAAAGTACAACAGGTTCGATCGGTTCGTGTCTCCAGCCACAAGGCAGGATACACAGGCTTAGGCTGCTGGCGACAAACTGACAATTTTTCCTCATAAAGTAACTCTGGCTGGATATTTCAACACTACTCTTGAGAGAATGGGGAGAACTCATATCTGTCTGTTACTGCTATGCTTTTGAAAACAATCTGCAAATATCGTTATTGGTGGGGAATATTGTAGAGGCTATTCCAGAACCTTGTCTTCTCCTTTTCAAGACTAGTTTTGATGTATGTTTGGGATGACTTTCTTTCTGGAGAATCTAGTTGCATCTAAGTTTCATTTAATTCAAACTATTATCAACAACTGGAAATAAAAAAACAACATACAAATCAAAAGTTGTTTAAGGATAAATAAAGACTATCATTGAGCTTCTGGAATTGAACCCAAATAAAATAATATTTGGACGCTGTTTAAAAGCCGGATCAGTGCCAGAATATCAACTAGTTTAAATGGCATCAATCATCACTGCCAAGAGTGGTTAGAGTCAGAATTATGTCATTTGCATGTTGTTAGCATAGTTGTAGATGCAATGCTGAGTAAATAAAACCAATCTAGTAGTAAGAATACCATCTCCAGACATTATTTTTTTCAGCAAAGTTAGATAAAAAAAAAAATAAAACCATTCCTAAGGGATATCTAAATCAAACATAAGTTGAAATGTATGCATGTATAACTTTGAAAATATTCTACTGGTCAGACAGTTATTGTTTCTGTTTTCATGAAAGTTGTTAAGCCCTGAAAAAAGGACAAATTGAATTTATCCTCAGAGACCCAAAGCTGATTACATTCATGATGAGTAAACTTTCTACTGCCACTGCATGTATAGTAGCTGCTTGAACACTTGATTACTCTAAAGTTATTTGTATATTAAAACCACGTTTAGTTTCAGTCAGAGGAAAAATTAACCCTCATGCTAATAGTTCATCAGGCTGTTGTTGATCCATCAATCTTCTATATTTGATAGCTGTGATATACTGTGGTATTTTAGTCCTGCTCATCACATCAGCCCAGATATAAACCATGCTTCACTCTTTTCAAGGTGCTGCAACAGTTCTGTGATCACCTATAACCTCTCTTTTTCACAATATTTTATTTTTTTTGCATACACGTGACTGCTGCTCTCCGAAAAGTCCCTGTAATTTTTAATTAAGAGTTTATTGTTCGGTGTAGTTTTCTTGCATTAGGGAGCACCATGACTACTCAGTTACACCTTAATGAACCTTTCATTTCCTATAACAATTCAAGGTATTTAATTGCTGAGAGTCTCCCACCTGCATTCACAAACCCTGTTTTCAATTTGAAATAGTTAAAAGTAAAATCCCACTGGTCACTAAGTGTCAAATGTTCTAAAAAATTCTCTGCAGGCTGGAAAACATTTATTCAAGCAATGTTTGTTTTTTTGTTGCTGTGGAACACAACTTGGAGAACTTTCTTAGACAAAAGTAAAATGAGTTTCATTTAATCCAAAGTAAGATTCAAGAGATCAGTGACCTCTTTCTGTTGAAAAATTAAATCACTGAGGTTCTTTCTTAATCCTTGTAAGGATCTAAGAGAGTGAAGAGACACTACCAGCCTCCTCTAACCCAGACTTCAACCTACACACAAACAGCACACAGATATGCATCCGTACACACTCCTCCTACCCTGTGGAGAGAGAGAAGATTGAGAGAAACCTCCCACCATGGGGCGTCTTAAGAGTGCTAAAGCCTCTCAGAATGTACTCTCCCTGCATCAGGTTTAAAAGACCTCCCATACTTGAGATTTTTGTTCTCAAAGAAATATCTGCTTCCATTCCACATCTCAGCATCATTTCAGACTACAAAAGCAACAATTATGTTTTTCAGCATTCAGACATATTCACTAAAATTGTCTCTATTTAATATTATTTAACATGGACGTTTTTCAATTAAAACACATTACACATTAAAAACTGTATATTATCCCTAAATCCATGCTGAATAAACACTAATGGGCTCTTTGCACCTCAGCTTCCGCGTTCGGGGTAAAGCGGCTCGATTGTTTCCGATCCAATACAAATATCATTTACATTAGGTGCTTGCAGTGCTTGGCCAAGGTTTGTACATCGATCCGAAGCCCCAACAAGTCAGCTGGAGAAAGGTTTTACGATGTTCGCCTCGTTATACATTCACTGATACAAAGGTGAGTTTTACTTAAACTTTGTGGCTAACATTAACGTTAGCTTATGCTAGTAGGCAATATTCTCGGACATTGTTCTTGTAAAATGTACTATTTAAGTATCTAAACATTCTAACGGACAATGTATTTATCTTATTTTCAAGTATATTATGTGTGTTTATTGTCGTTAGTGTCACAGACTAACGGGGAGGTTACGGTTCGGGCTTTTTTACTTCCGAAGCCTGACGGAGCTCAACAAGCCTCATAGCTTAACAGTAGCGCAGCTCTGGTGTCAGAGATCTGGTTCAGCTGTTCAGGTTCAAAGTTGCTGCTTTTAGAAAAATATGACCGTGTTGCTTCATGTCTCCGTGTTATTTCGTTTTATTACCTTTGCATGTTTCTTGTGAAGAGCTCAGATAGGACGGTGTTTACAGCAGTATGTACAGGCGGATCAGTTGCTCGGCTGTCTGGCTCTGGTCTGCTCTCTCGTTCCCATAAACTCTTTCAGGCTGAATATAGAAGTGATTCCATGGAAATAACTCAGGGAGGCTCCTTTATTTACCATCCGTATCCCCGGTAGTTTTAGGCTGATCCGGAGTGAAGTGAAGGCTGCAAACTTTGCTGTGGGCGTTAGCTGGTAGCAACAGATATTTACAAGCCATCTTCTTAATTCAGGATCGCTTGGAAATTAACGAAAACTTAAAAGCCCATTATATTAGGAAGACAACAATGTTAATAGTATTGTTTTTTTGCATCTGAAATACGACTTAGTCTTTTCTACCAGTCATGGTAACTCAAAGCGGAAAAAAGTGAGCCGCATTAGCTCCTGGAGATGTGACGTCAACGCCTTAGGTGCAAAGAGCCCATTACTAATTGTTAAATGTCTAAATGCAAAAGTATTTAATTAACTATCATGAGGACATCACTGTCCTCATGGACCCTTTGACTGACAAGTAAGCATTTGGGGGGTGACAGTTAAGGGATTAAAACAAGACAAAGATAGTAATTAAATTAGAAAAGCTTGCTTTAGCTCCTCACTTTTCCAGTGGAGAACCACTGATGTTTAGGGGATTTCAGTCTTGCTGCTGCTTACTGCTTAATTCTCCAGATGTTCAGCTGGAGGCATTTTCTCCACATATCATGACACCAGGCTCTTTGCCTAATCCATGCATTCTATTTTATTATGGCTTGTGTCCAGCATCACTTAACAATAATGTTAGAACCATGAGTGGCCACAAAGTTGAAGATGTACACAGAGAGTACAGAAGTGCACCAAACACTCATCCTTGAGGTGTTGTCATGTGTTGTCATGAGCATAAATGCTCTTCATGTGTTTTTTGACAACTGCTTTTCTACATTTATTTTAAACTGGGTGATATTTGGACATTGGCGTGACAGCATATTGACACAACATTCAAGCAATTTGGAATAAAGCCATTGTTTATTCTATGATTGAAAAACAAAGTGAAAATATTTTGGTGTTAGAAAAAACAATTAATTCAAAAATAAGGTTAATGAAAAAATGGAAAAATAATTAAATAAAAAGATGGGACAAGTTCAATTGGTCCAATAAAATCTTTTTTGACCAAACATCTTATTATTATTGACCTTTGTTGTATTATTCAAGCAGAGGCAGATTGGGTGCTTGTACTCAGTGTGTGAACTTGTAGGCCAATCAATGCATGTGCCTGAGTGTTCATTCTTCTGTTTACTATAGACTGAACCTGAATGTTTTATTAATGGATCAATTGTGTTTCAGCATCATCAACCTTTTTAAGTCGAGTGAAGGCATATCGATTTGAACACATAATGCACCCCAAAAGGTGAGATAGTTGGAGAAATGTGAGTTCAGTGATCAATAAGTTAGCCAAGAAAAAAGATGAATGGCCACTGAAAAGTTTAAGCTGATTGTGAAAAGTGTGGGGAAATGCAGCCATTTTTAAAACGACAAAATCAGCAATTATTACCACACCATAAAAAGAGCTGAAGAATTTAAGCTACAATACTGAAGTAGTCCTTATTGAAAATGTGAAGCTTAACATTAAGCTTTTGAACTGCTGTTAATGAGAGTTAAAATGATGTATTCAAAACCAGTTTCTGTGGCTCCTGTGAAATCTATTTGTGTTCAGACATTAATAAGATAATAATAATGAGATGTAATGCACAGAACATGTCAAATTTGACCTTTCACCTACAATAACTGCATTCCTCCAAATAATTTCAATTTGTTCTTTCTCAACATGTTAATGTGAACCAAATCCATTCATTTCCTCCAGAGGTGTTTTCTATGTAAGCGATGCCATAAATGCAGCATCTGACTGTAGTTCAACAATGATATTAATTTAGCAACCAGCACAGGGCAACGTTATTGCTAACAAATTCAAATCTTGTTAACCAGAACAATGCAAAGTATTTATTTTCTCATAACTACAGTTTTTGCTTTCTCTTTAACTATGACCACATCTATGTAGTAAATTTTATTAAAAAGCAGATCTTGGTGCACCCAAGAATGCTTTTAAATTACTTATTAAAATACAGCAAGTGTTTTAAGGAAAAAGTAACCCAAATACTACTCTTATTGCTAATAATGAAAACATCTTTTATTATCTAAAAAAACACACACACACAGATTCTTTTGTCCAAAAGTATTTATGTCTTAGCAGTTTTGGCCAACATTACACTACTGCTCTGATTATTCAGCCACAATGGCTGTTGATTACTGAAGGTTGTTCATGAAATAATTGTCTGAAAATACTTGAAAAAGTCAAATTGAGGTTTGGTTTTAAGTGTTTGAATTCCAGTTTTCTCCTTCATTTCCCTCCCTCATGTTAGTACTAATCTCTTAATTTAAACTCTTGAAGAATCTAAGATTTGGGTCGATTTTGCTCAGATTCTTAATGAAGCAGCTTTGGTTAGGTTTGCTTGTGTAGTTGTCTTTTTCATTAAATTATTAGTAAGTTTAGTTTGATTAAGAGGAGTATTTAGTTTTTTTCAATTACATGTTTTCCTCTTGATTTGTTTATGAGGCACTTTTCCATATTACACTTTAAGTAAATCCCTTTGAATTTTTCAGTTTCACAGAAATGTAAATATCAGCAGCCTTTGATGTTCTGGTCACTGCAAATGTTGGAGTCAGCTCTAATTTCTAAACTGCAGCAGATGTAGCTCATGAACACATTTTAAATTGGCTTCCATTTAAGTCACAGGGTGCAGATGGAAATTATGCAGTATGAGGCTACGATTGGCTGATTGATCAAAACAAAGTAACTGAAATTGTTTCAAAGGACATTACTAAAAAGTTCTTTGTGAGTTTGTTTACTGGCAGGTTCCAGCAATGTTGAGGTTTACAACAGAGCAGTGAAGTCAACAGTGTGCAGTTACCATATAATGGGAGTTCTGATTTCTCTAAATGTGGCACATGGCAAAGAAAATACCCAGAAAATAAAACCACAGATGTTCCAGCATTCCCCCAAAAGAGCAGGCCATAATGACCTTCTTTCAAAATTGAGAGTAATTCCAACAAACTGCCATCGGTGAAGCAGAAACAGCGATGGAGTCACAGAGTTTATTTCCCATGAGTCTATTACTGTTGAAGCAGCCATATATATATTAGGCCTTGAAGCAGAAAAAAGTAGCATGTGATCAAGGAGGTTTTCACCAGAGCTGTAGCACTATGGCACAGTATGAAATTTAAATTGTATTATTATTATTTTTTTTATTTCTGATCAGCACACTGGAATGGAGGCAATTTCTATGAATCCCTGCTGGCACGAACTCACTTCCAGACCTCTGGAGATTTCCTCTGTCCAGCCTTTTTACTGGGGTCTAATTTCAGCTGAGACTCCCTTCAACCTGCCTGCTAATGGTTGCTGTGAATATCTAATTTGATGCATTGCCGTGGTCGTTTTCATTTTATCTGAGAACAAGTATTCCTTTAGTCCCTTGTGCAGAGTGCTAGCTTAGAGGCTAACATGGGACAGGGAGGCAGAATTCCTCCCTGTCCAAATGCACTTTTCATTAGGAAACAAAATGGTTCGGGTCACAGAAGCAGCACAGATGATCAAATCTCACACAATGGAGCTGCTGGCTCTCTTCCAGGTTTTTGTTTACTGATGTGAGTTCAGGGTTGTTGAATTGTGTGATTGTGTATTTGTGGCTCAAATTTTCAATGGAGGGGTGATCTGAAGCATTAAGCATATTACTGAGAAAAGTAACCCTCTGCAGGGCAACAACAAATGCAAATTTCTGAAGATCACATTCAAATTCACCTCTTTTCTTGTCCTACCAGCATATTGGAAGTAGATTGCCTCTAGAGGTTTTTATGTTGTTCATTAGCATAGAAAATTACAACTTGTTTCAATACTTTTGGTGTATAATAGGGTTTTTCTGCTTTGTGTCTTTTGGTAGCTTTATTTCCATTCCAGAGCGATTGTTGCTACTAGGAAATACCTCTGCACATTTTCAGAACCTGAGTTCACAAAATGCAAGACACAAATCTGACTTCTTAAACACCATAAACACATAGAGGAAGCAGAAAAGTAGCGGATTTGCATGGTGGCCGTTGGGGTTCGGTTGGTATGAAGATGGTTTTGTAATAGGCACTGTTGACACTCTGATCTCCCGGTTGTAAGGGGGGAGGGGAATTGAGAACCAGAGGGGCAGGGACTGGGAAGATAAATTGTCAATTGATTACCAATATAAATGAACTACAGAAAAACAGACAAAAAATAAAATGTTAGCAAAAGAAAAATCTAAAATATCTAGTATTATTAAACTCTGAGCAGGTCTTATGGGGAAATGTTCTGGTGTTTTTCACTCTAAGAAGAGTTGAAAGGCCAATTCCAAACAATTTACTAATCATTCTTCCACAGTCAAAAATATTTTTCATATTCATGACAGTTGCAAATGTTTCTAGGACTGGGTGCCCCAGCATGGCACAATCTGGTCAGACCATCTTTGGACAAATTGCAGCAGATTCAAGACCCTGAGTTTTACATTAAAAGCCAGAATCTGTGACAGCTCAGTTGGAAAAAGGGGCAGTAGTGCTTAAATTAACAAAATGAGATCTGAACAAACTAGAGATTTATGGAACAATGTACAACAGAAATAGACCTTCCATTTAAGTCACAGGGTGCAGACGGAAATTATGCAGTATGAGGCTACGATTGGCTGATTGATCAAAACAAAGTAACTGAAATTGTTTCAAAGGACATTACTAAAAAAAGGACATTACTGCTACCAACACACAATGTTCACACACAACAATTCACCTTTATGTTTGTATAAAATCATGACCTTGTTGAAAAGCTAGAACAAAATAATGCATGACTCAAAGGTCCTAATATGAGAAGTGAAAGTAAGTTAAATAATTTGTCTGCCTGAGTAGGGAATGTATATGTAAGAGTAATTTGCAAGCAAAATGAATAACAAAACAGAAAATGTCAGCAGGTCTGTGCAAGAGAGCAGAGAGGTTAGTTTGTAGCGAAGCTTTTAATAACTGAGGAGCTCCCCAAGTTCCCAGGTGTTCCATATAACAATAATCAAAGTGTTTACTGAACCCACACAGATTTATTTATGTTCTTTGATGGAATAACACAGAAGCACATGATGCAAATGTAGCAGTAGGTTATAAAGCATAGTGAATAAATCTGGGGTGAAGCTGCCCATTTGTCCTCAGTACAAAACACAGCAGAGGAAATTCCAGAAGAGTTAGGTTTAAACACAAACCCAGAAGGTACACCAGATATATTTCCATCTATCATAAATCATTAAAGCATTTGTTGTGACTGGGAAGAGTCATCCTTTGAACTTATTTTGCCGAACTTCTAAATGTGAGAGGATGTAAATGTGACAATAGACTGCTATTTACATACAGTGTCAACACACAACAATTCACCATGGACTTTATGCATGTATGAGCTTGGAACAAATATTAATTGCATTCAAATTGTGAATTATGTGTTATATGTATATAGATTCATTTCTATATTTGTTAATGGCCCATTTTTGCTTTGCATTACATCTAATGAAAAATAATTTATTTATTCAAGACACCATCTAGACTCTAGGTTGAATTGTAAATATGGATAAATGTTAAATTAGAGCAGCAATGTATTCAAAGTCACCATGAATCTGCTCTCTCTTCCTACTCCTGCCTTGTTGCATAACCAAATTTTCTTTAAAAGACTGAAGTAGAACCTGCTCCTTCTATTGTTTAATGACTTTTAGTACTCGTTGCCATGGTAAATAAATATAAATCAGTATTGTGCTAATGATTAGTTAGGCCTCTGAACACACTCTAAAATTAGCTTCTGAATTTAATGACACAAGCCTTTCTGAAACTTTAAACTCAGCTTCTTCAACTCAAAGCTCAGAGTTTGTTCTCAACCTATGCGATTATATTTCCATTTCTTATCTGGAACCAGTTTAGCTTTCCATGACCTACATCACATCCAATTAAATTTTAACTCCCTCTGTTTCTTTCTTTTTTTTTTTTTTTTTTTGCAAAAATCATATTATTTATTGCATTATCCCTGCAAATATTTGGCCAAATCACCTGCAGTACCAGCAGCGTAGAAAACAGGACAAATTAAAAACAGTAATTTTCACTAATATGATTAGAAATAAAAAATGTTTAAGAACTGAATCTACATGGCGTTCATGGATTCAGTAGTAAATATTGGCTTTGAACACAACTGTGGGTTCATCTATTCAAACCCTGTCAAAACAAATAGTGGGAAGAAACTGTAGTTCACGTTATTCAGATGCTATTTTTTTCCTAATAGTTGAGACTGCTCTTTTACAGTTACAGCTAACTTCAGAGTTTCAGACACATTTGAGTCATAACTTTTTGACTGGCTGTTCTCCTCCATAGGAGCCGCCTCTAGCTCCAGGTGAAAGCAGTTTGTCTCTCCAGCACAGAACAGACGCCAGAAAAAAAAGACTGTTTATTTTTACAAGAATTGGTTTCTAATGGTAGAAACACAAATAACTACAGCTAAGCAAGTTCTAGTTAAGCCTCCTTTCTGGAACACACCCTAATTTATTAAGATTTTAATCATTTGTCCAGTTTTTTGTTTTTGTGATTTAAAAAAATTCCCCTCCTGATGCAATTCATCAAGAAAATGCTTTGTCTTCTTTTTAAAAAGTCAGACCTGCCAACAGCAGTTAAAAACAGAATAGATTTTCTACATTTTTTGTGTCCCACAAAGTAAAAGGTTATTATACTGCCATTTTCAGTCTCGTCTTTAATCAAGTAGATATGGACATACAAAAAGAAATCTTTTACTGAACTGTTAGAGGCTTTACAATCTCAAATTTGTTATTAGTAAATGCCAAACAAAGTCCGATCTGTAGTAATAGGATATAAAACACAGCATTTAGTAATACTATGGGTAATTATTTATGTGTAATTACTTTTTCTGTAAGTGTTTTATAGCTAAAAGTGAGAGAAAAAGTGTAGCTACAAAAAATAATTTTGCAATTGAGTTACTGTGGTTTTGTGTCATAGTTCAGCCTTTCTGTGTTTAATAAAACAGCCCTGACTGATGCTCACACCGACCTTTTTAGCAGAGGTTGCTGCTATAACTGGGCGTCTCCATGCACCCGCATCAAATATGAGTGTATTCCAAGGTAGCTATGAGCCTCTAGTTGCTCCTCGTTGTGTAGTGGATTGTTTATTAGTTGCTCTGTATTGAGAATCACACGGTACTCTACCTTCATGAGTAAAATGTAGGGCATGACCTTGTTTTTCATACTGGTCTCATCGTCACACATTATCATATGTTATGAAGCTATTTCTGACAAGTGCAGGCACCGTTAAAATATGCGGACGCTCAGGAGGACAGGATACACTCTAATTAGACCAATCTGCATGCACGCTGTGTGTTTTGTGCAGTTACAGTTGTTAGATTTAAGATGCAAATTGAATCCCACAAAGAGTCACCTCACGAACCCTCCTAATGCAAGCTTTGATTGCGCTTCAGTTGTCCTAAAAAGTGATTTGAAAGCTCCTCTGTCTGCATTAAATCTCCATAATGAAGCAAGACAAAAATGCCACGGCCATTAGCATATGAGTTATCATTTGTAATTTTTTAAAGGCAGAAGCTCATTATGCTGAAGCCTGTGAGGAGGAGGGGATTGCTCATAAGATAAAGTATCATATTCCTTCAAACACTGAAAACAATACTGGTTGTTTACTCAAATTGGTGCATTGGACAGTAGATTAAGTTAACTAACTCATGAAAAATGGCAGATTATGACCTGGAAACAAACCAGGCCTATATTTATTATTGTCATAACACCATGTTTCTTATAGTAGACTGACACATAAATAATAAGGAAGGTCCTCTATTCATGGGATGTATATTTGTAACTGTAAGAGTCAAGGAAGAAACAACCAAAAATATGAGACTAAAGAATGAAAAAGAGACAAAATGACCAGCACCCTATCAAGAGAACATATTTCAAGCTCAGCACGTTTAAATGAGTGAAAACAAGTTGGCTTTCCGGCTAAATAAAGAAACCTAACAATCAGACAAGCAGACACTCTCAGCTGAACATTCCCTCTACTTACTTTTTCAAGTTTTCTTTTTCTCTTCTTCTCTTCGTCCCTGTGCTCTGGCTACAAACATCAGGCAGTAGCAACAGCTGACCTTGAGGGTCTTGCCTCTTGACAATGCACTGTTTGTCTCTGTGTTATTCCATAAATACGAGATAAGGGCCGTGCCTGATCCCATATGTGGTTGTGTGTGTTAATTGAGACCCCAGCACCGGTGACCCGCTGTATGCCCATGCTCCCTGGACTGCCGCCCATCACTCATGTGGGGTAATTGGTACCAGTGTAGCAGCAGAAAAATAACATCTGAAAGAACAGAATAACTCCGACTGACAGTACTGTTAAGAAAGCTTTTTGTAAAAGAAGAAAAAAAATAAAATGTTACTTTCAGATTGACATGGGTTGTTTATTTTAAGCTTTCTGTCATGTTAACTATATTATTATGTAAATACATTAATCTCCTCTGACTTTTCAGTTTGTCACTATAATGGACAGTCCAAATACTGATGTAACTTAACTGAATAAATGTGTAAATCACAAAGGTCAAGTTAAACTGAAATTGTCATATTGTTGATGTATATATTTTAAATCTAAAATTAAAACTGAATTACAGTCATTCAGTGTCTGAAGTGCAACAATGTTGTCAACTGCTAATATTATTGGTGAATATTACTTTTGGCATAAAAGGTGCTATGCTGGGTCCTAAACTTTTCATATTATGTGTCATTTTTACTAAACATTATGTTTGAAACCATTACCATTAAAGTAATGGTTTCATCTAAACAGAGACTCAACCCCTGATTGAGTGCGCAATAACTGATGGATGACACTAAAGTACAGAAAAATAAAATATCTACTAAACAGTGCATTAAATGTCAGTCTTATGATGAAACTGAAATTGTGCATGAAACCAGATTTTTGGCAGAGATAATTGATGGTAATTATCACCATAAAAAGTCAAAACATGGAATGGTTTTGAAAAGTTCATTTGTTTCAGTAATTTTATCCTCTAAGTGAAACATGTGTTATAGATAATTTTACACAGACAGTTAATACAAGCACAACATTCAAGATTATAATACTACATCTGAGCAGTAAAAAATACATTTTCCTGCTCAAACTATTGTATTTGTGCAGTACATTTCTTTAGCAACAATGCAGGTGGTTATTTTCAAAATGTCTTTGTAATCTGACAAATGAACCTGAACAGAAAACATATTCTGATTCACTGAATATGTCTGTATGTTGATGGGCAGAACATAAAACAGGTCAATATGATAGTAACACTGACTGAAATTACTTTCTCTTCTGACTCAAATCATTTATTTTAACCACTGTTAACGGTTATAAATATACTTTTTTCATAAAATTGTATGTGAACCAGAGCTGTACACATATATAAACAAGAAACTAGAATTAGACTGTGCACATTATCAGCATTTGCAGGATCTAAATGTACACAGCGACAATAAAAGAGACTGCAGCTTTTGTTTTATAGACAGTATTCAAATAAGACATTAAAATAATAATCAACTCTAACAAAGCCCTGAAGGTACATTTGTGTATAAAAACGTGATCCTTTCTGGCACCAAGCAGATAATGGATGTCAGCATGGGATTAAAACTTCTTTGTACAGTGCATTTAAAAAAACACAATAGACCAAAGGACTTTGGATTTTTCCAACCCCCCCAAAAAATAAATTTAAATAAATTCATCCACCATCCATTCTCTTGTTTACTTCAAATATTAATTAATCTGTTCTAAATATTTTAGTGTAGACCTCCAACTGCCTTTGACTGAGAATTACCTTTTTCAAAAGCTGTGGGTGAATTCAGTTTCATTCTTCCAGAATGCCATTTCCTCCCATGGAAGAGGTGACACAATAAGCAGCCCCATTTTTTCACCCTTTTAAATGGGTTGGGGGATGAAGAGGTGGAGGGTGTCAGTGCATGTGCGTGCAGAGAGAGATGGGGGTGTATTACCCCCAGGGGAGGGCAGCACAGATCCGAGGGAACAAAAATGCATCCATATTTGGCAAGGTTTTTGTCTCCTCTGACAGCTGAGTGTGGTGAGGGCTCGTAAAGTAATGAATTGGATTAAAATGTGAGTGTAAGAAAGCACAGGAGGCAGGGGAAATTTCTCTGTAAGAGGGGTTGTTGAGGTTATTGGTGGTGTGCTTGTAAATGCCCCAGTTCAACACCAGGGTGAATCAAAATAAACACCCAAGGAGACACATAAAAAAACAGTCTCTCCATATCCTCATTAAATGGTCTTGGAAAATAATTGGCTCTTAAATGCTGTCAGCGCTTCCCTTGTTGTTTCCTATTGAGGAACATGCGAGAAGGAAATAAATTCCCTCCCTAATGAGTAAAAATTAGGCTGGTTCTACACTAAATCAAGTTAAACATGAGCAAACCCCCATCACATTCAGCCTGCTGAGCTGATTAAAACACCTGATATCAAACTGTACGGCGCACAGACATAATTTAATGTTGCCTATTTCATATTCCATTACTGTACGCTCTTTCAACATAACCTTCTATCTCAGTGAATCCCATTGATTGATGCACTTTAAGGTATAAATCTTCTGATGTGAAAACAGCCGTAATTTTGATTTGCATTTTATTGAGCTTTAGATTGCTCTGGGATAATGACGAGCCGTGGAGGCAGCATTAATGGCGTTAACGTTGACCAGCACTGGGCACGCTCTTTGTTTTTGCAGCTCTATCTGCTGGTTGCTTTTCATAAATTTCCTACCCACGAGTTTAGTGAAAGATAAGAAAGTGTGCAGCTGACAGAAATAACAAAAAGACTTAACATACATTTCTGTTTGAATCTATCATGACTTTATTGCTGGTGATTCTGACATCATAAATATGTATTTAATCTTCATTTAATCAGGTTAGTCTCACTGAGATCAGAAATCCCTTTTACAAGTGAGACCTGGCAAAGACAGCAGCACTAATTACAATTTGCTCAGAGGAAAAATATGCACATTGTAAAAATTATATTGCTATATTTTTAACCCCATGAAATGTAGCGCAGGTGTGAAATCGAAGCCTAGATTGCAAGTTTTTCCAGATACGAGGTGCTGAAAATGTAAAAGATTTCTTGCAGTTGAGTTCATACTTTGGAGTCAACAAATTGCAGAACATCCATAGATCTAAGATTGTAATTTCCACTTTCCTAGTTAAGACAGGATGCATAAGAAGGAGAGATACCCAGGTTAGTTTTATAAATAATATCATACCAATGACTGAGTTGTACTCTATGTAAAGATGTCCAGAGTGCACAGTGATGCAGAGATGAAGGAGACCACAGGAGGTACTAAATCTCACTGTACCATGCTCATATTCTAAAATCTGCATAGTTCAATATAAAAAGAAGAAAAAAAGCTTTTATTCATGTCTACGCAGGTTTAAATGTTAGCAAACTCATAAATTATTGAGCTTCAAAAGCACAAAATTATTTGAAATGTTCACAGATTGCAATTTCAACAACTTTGTTTCTGAAAGGAAAGGCTCAAGAGACAGTAAGACAATATCAAAAGAGAAACAAATGTGGAAAAAAAATATTTTAGATCTTATTTGACAATAGCATGTTAGAAATTATTAATACTCTTTACAAAAATCAATTGAAAAAGCTTTGTTGGCATTTCAGCTTTTTACATTTTTTTCCACAAGCATTTTAACAATTTATCTTTGTTTATCTGTTCCAAGTCTTTGAGATTGGATGTTCTATTCACCATAACCCTAATCATTTGCTCCCCCCACAGATTCTGTCAGATTGATGACTGAATCAATCTGACAGAATCTATTTCTCCTGGATAAGCACTTGATGGATTAAACCTTCTGCAAAATGACAAATGTGTTCTTTTCCATGACTATTGAATATTTATTTCTTTTATTTTGTGAAAATACTTTTAATTTCATCTGTTTTCCCTTGCCTTAAAGGTCACTAGTTTATCATCTCTTTTTGTATCTTCAAATACCCTTTTTTGCTCTTTTCTTTTTCAAGGTACCGTTTGTAGCATCAAAAAATGAAACGAATTTTACATTACAGTGACAAAGCCAAGTTCACCCTTAGAGTGTTTATAGGATTCTAGGAGAGTAACAGCTCAACACAACTAATCAATTGTTCCTGATTGATTGATCAAACTCTTATATAGCTATTTCCACTAGCTTGAATTTTGGAAGTTTATAAGTCTAGCGCATATACACTCCGTGTGTTAACATAATGTCAATGTCAGTAGTGATCCTTGAGAAGTTATAATCAATGGTTATCAATCAGGAAAAGGTTGTAGATTTACGTTCAAACAACCTGAAGTCTATCACTCTGCCCTGAGAAAGTCTCGTTTTAAGACCTCCGCCTATTTCAAAGCAACATAAGTCCCATTAAGTTCATCCCAAGCTAAAATGATCAATCTGTATAATACCCACAAGCTCCATCTTATGTTAAATGTTTAAGTTTGTGAGTGGAGAAATGGAAAAAGACTGAAGAAGTATGTTCTGTATAAGCCTTTATACAGAACCTATGGCACGATGACTGTCTGTAAAGTTGCATTTGTGTAAACTACAAAACGTCTCATTCAAAATCCTACAGACAGATGAGAACAAAGAGCATAATGAAGTAATCAAACAAAGCATATCAGCATAAACACCTGATAAAAAATAAGGTGACACAGGCATAATGATATGAGCTGGTTTTGCAGTTATAGGGCCAGACAACTATCAAGTTACAAAGTTCCACAAGAATTAACAAATATGGAGTCAAACCAAAGTGAGCCATTAGTAGGACAATGATCTCTAACAAACCAGTAGATCTTCTGCCAAATGGCTGTAAAAGACAAGAATAAACACGATGCAATGGCTCATCCAAAGTCCAGACGTCATATTGATTGTGTGGTAAATTTTATCCATGACTGCAAAAGAAACAAATCCCCCATTAATTACTGCCTGATACAAGCAACTAATGTGAGACTGGAGAATGTGAGAGTCTTTTCTGCCAAGCAAATCTAAAATGTAAGTGTCTGTCTTAGGTTTTAGAATATAGGCACTGATGACCAAGATGAAACTCTGAATATTTAAAGCAGTATACAGTGCATCCGTAATCCACAATGCTGCACTTCTTCCATATTTTGTTCCGTTTCAGCCTTTTTCCAAATTGTATTAAATTTATCTTTTTCTTTAAAAGTCTACACACAAATGCTCCTTAATAATAATGTGAATACTTATGTAAATGTGATTTTTTTTTTTTTTATAATTCTGCAAAAGACCACCATATGAGGAAATTGCAATTTGGGATAAAGCTGAAAGGTAACGAAATGTGGAAAAAGTGAAGTGCTGTGAATACTTTCCTCATGCTCTGTATATTTGACAGGCCAGGAAACTTTCTAAGCCATTATACAGAACCTTGAAAAATAGAAGTCCTTGTTGTCTTCATCTGTTAAATAAAATATTACCTTCAGTCATAATTTAGGAGAAGTATTGAATACAACATTGTAAGCAGCAATGAATTATGTGGAAGCTGTTTTCATAATATACAGGAATGAATGGCAGCTAACAGCCTCTTGCTCAGGCAGGAAACAGTTCAGGGTTACAACATAAATTACAATGCGGAAGAAAAATATTTATATTCCCCTTTAGAGTAATCCATAACTACCATAAATCAAATCCCATATGCTTCACCAGAATGTAGGAACACTATTTTAAAATCAAATTCAAAAATACTTTATCAATTCCAAAGTGAAATTAGATGTTATTGTAACTCATATTATCCAAAGTGACAGGCCAGAGTTTCTACTATACCATAAATTTACACACAGTTTAAGTCTCTTAGGATGAAAGTCTGTCTGTGCTCTGATTACCTTTATGCAAGTCCTGCAAAGACAAATCAAAAATCAATATTAATTTGACACCAGGGGCTGTAAACAGTTGGATAGAGCACACTGAGGTCTGAGTCTACGATGCATTTTACAAGATCTGATCATTTCTACTGACAAGCAGCCTTCTTCAACTTTTAATTTTTCAGCTTGTCAGCTCACATGTTATCATTTCTCACTGTGTTGAAGTGTAAGACGTTATCTACTCTATTTATCACATCTTTTTATTTTTTTTTTCATTTTTTACATTTTTTAACAGATGATCTGCTCCTGAACTACTCAAACCATGAAGCAGGATGTGTTACTATGACAACTGGAATTAGCTGCAGGAAAACTGAATATTAAACAGAGCAAGCCATCTCTCCCATAGTCTGTTATTTATAAAACTAGCATTTTTGTTGGAACATAAAAAGCTTACCTCCAGGATGGACCTTATCACAGGGGTCGCATTTCATTGGCTAATGCCCATTTCACGTCACTGTGCAGCTACCACTTGCGCGACCGCCTCACAAACACAAGCTACAGTAGTTAACACATGCTAATGTACATTGTGGACTAGCAGACCGGCAGAAAGTTTTTGCGTCAGGACTCGAAAAAGAATGGTTCTCCACTGTCAGTGGGGAATCTGTACAGGCGATGTCAGGTATCCAGATCGTATTTTGGAACTAAAATTCACAGATTTCCAAAATCTGAAACGGGATGCCTTGCTTGGATCAAAGCTTGTGCATGACCGGATTTGCAGCTCAACCGTCGTAGGATCAATAAGAACAAAGGAGTGTGTGCTGGTGTAAGTATTATTGCTTTGCTTTCTTTGTGTTTTGTGAATATTTTGAGTGATTGTTTATCCATTTGAGATTCTGCTTTACAGCTTCAGAAATAAACACATCCATTATGAAAACCTTTTAGCTAAGTACAGCATAATGGCAGTACCGATACAACTTCTGCACCTTGAAGCCTGTCTGTTACACAGTCTTACGTTAGCTGAACAGATCAATATGCAATGTGTACCGTATCTGACACACATTAAAGATTTCATTTTACCTGAAAAGGCTTTTTATTAAACTGTAATCGTGTTAGCCACCCTAGCACCGAGTACAGTGTATCAGGCCTAGGCACACTCAAACATTTGCCAACAACAGAAATCACCGATTTCAAAAGTAACCCTCAAAACCATGAATGCCCGACTTACCCAGCCTTGCAAGAACAATAGGCATCAGTGATCTTGTCCACAGCTATATTTATGCTGAGGGTGTGAGGATCTGCTGTTTTCTACGCTAATCGACTCAGAAATACTCTGCAGAGAGTCGGTCGAAATGAAACGCTATGTTTACATAGAAACCAAGCTCCGCGAGGCTTTGTTTGTGAGACATGCAGCCACGTGGGATTTTTGGGGGCGTTTCTGGGCGGAGCTTGGTAAGGTCCATTAGCCTTCCAGTCTACGGATCTCTACAAAGTTCTATGATAAAGTTTAAAGACATTTTTGTATGTTCCACTTCCAAAGAATCAGACTGTTTTTTATTCTATGAATGTAGCTTTGATCCAGTGTTTCAAACTTTAAACATTATTATAATATACTATTTTTTGCATTTTTCTTTAGTTTGGACATACATTTCTAAAGTGGAGTAATGCTTGAAAAGTCAGACATACATATAGAGCATCTTGCAAAAATTTCAATCCTCCTCAAGATTTTCTACATTTTGTCAAGCTTCAAATACAAACTTCTACTTTGTACTGGTATTTCAACATAAATTGGTGCAAGGGCAAAGGTACCTGAACAGTGGAGCAAATGTAGCATCTAGGTGAAGGAGCATACAGGCTTTTGCTCTCCCATTTTTCCAATTCAAAAAATGTGGTCACCCCATGCATGTAGTATGACAAATTTATATAAGTTTTATTATTTCCTAATACAAAGTTTTTCTTTACTTGCAAACTTATATTATATTAGCAATAATTCAAATGTTTGTCCCTCTGTTTTCTCACCCAGTCCATCCAGTCCCAGACCAAACCAACAGCCTGGCTGATTATATTATTCAGGTCAGAATATAATCAAATTTGTAAATGTTCAAATGGCATGAATATATTTGGAAATAGATCTATATCCACTTTTACCCTTTTTTAAAACTTTTGTTCCCTCTAAATAAAGTATCAATAACTAAAGAGAATACCCGCTGAAGGTGTACCGAAACAACACTGGAACTGTGTGGTCTGGTTCTGAAAGTGTAACACTCTCCTGTTCAGGGCTCATATGAAAGTTTGAGTCTGTGGGGAGTTTTAAAGGTCATGGCAATTTCAGTGTCCCACTGTTTCTTTTCTTGTGTCTCTCTCCTGTGACTGAGAAAAGAACATAAGCTGAAGGCCTATGGAGAATATTGTGCACCATCTCTGGGCTCCTCCAGCACATTTCAGAAGCTGCCCTTGGAAATGTGTTAAAAGCCAGCTCACAGCATGCTAAAACACACAACACGGTCCTGTTGATGCCCTTGGTGCGTCTCAATATTCAAACCATAGATAATGGCATTCACTGCACAGCCGGTTCTGACTTCTTTTCATGTCTTTTGAGCGTGCACATGGCCTCATGCTGTGCTTTTGTACTTGCTTGGTAAACAATGAGAGCAACAGTGACAATAAAGCGACCATGAATCGTATCTGGACACCAGAAAACCCCAGGGAAGATGAGTCTGTGTCTTTCTGATAATGTATTCCTAAAAGATCATTGGGATATTGACATGCAGGACTCCATTCTAACATACAGAAGATGTATTTGCACAGAAAACAACCTCCTATGACCCCTCACTGCATCACACCAGATGATATCATCCAAGTCTGTCCAACTATCAGGTGGAGAAATTATTTACAGCAAGGGAGATGGTGTCATGTCCGGGAACCAGTGTTGCTCCATGCTTAGATTGGCTTCCTGGTTTTGTCCCTTTGAAATGAAATAAGCAGTAAGCAAACCAAGCAAGAAGTGAGAATAAGATTGACTGGGTGAATCACTTGGAGCATGTTGCCTGTATGATCCTTGTCTATTTGAAGCTGTAGATGCCTTAATTTCAGCCCAACCTCAGTTAATCTCAGCATAAAACTGAAACTTTTTCCAAGTATACCTCCACCCCCTCAGCAGTCAGACTGTCTGGCATCATTTTCTCTCTACTAAGATCATTTTTGAAGTATTACACTCTTGCATGGTTGTGTTTTTTTAAACCAATCATAATAACCTCAAGCCGTACAAAGTCATGCACAAAACTAAAAAACAGAGCTTATTCTGCAGAACCTGTGGGCAAACAAACTTTTCAGTTACATCACAAGGGTTGTAAATATTTTATTTAAAGAGTTTTGCGATTTTTCTCTTATGGAAGTCAGGGAGATTGCTACTGCATGATCAAATTATTGATGTCTGGCAGTTTTCAGTGCACAGGTTGCAGTTTATTGTAAGTATTCTCTTGTAAAGGGAAGTGCGAAATCTATAGAAGACAAACATCTCAAAATTTAACATAAAAATTAAAAAGAGTAGACACATGTTATCATTTTAACCACTTTTACTGCTAAAATGTGGTTATTATATTGGCTTGACCGAAAAAAGAGAAGAGAGCACTTTTTGGCATTTTAAAGGTGCCAAAAAATTGCCGATATTATGTATGGAACACTAAACTGTCCTTTCAATAAATGAAACCATAACCAATAAAAAGGAAAGTAGTAAAACCAAAAGCTCCACATTCAATTTGATAAAGTGAACACTCATTATAATTTATCCAGTAAATAGGAGAGAGTCAGAAGAACTGAGTCTGAATGTGTTAACATGGAGACCTAACAAACTGGAACCCTACTAAATGATTCAGAAGCACTCAGTCTGCCAGTGGTTGTGCACAAGAATGTTAACTGCAAATGATAAAGTTGTGGCAGCAAAGATATCACCCACGTCAAAGATGCAATGCTGCAGTTCTGAACAGCACCGTTATTCAGATGCCCTCCTACTTCTCCAAACAAATATCACACAAATACTTTAAATTAGCTAGTGAAGCAGTTATTGCAAAACTCTCATTTTTCCTTACATATTCAGTTCATGTTTTACAAACTCCTTTTTTAGACAGGCGTGTTTTGATGGTTAGTTCTTGCACTTTATTTTATTTACAGGTACTAGAAAAAATGGAGTTCAGCTGCACTAAACTAATGTAGCTGACAAAATGTTATTCAAAGGATTCTGCTTGTTATTCAGGTTTTCTAAGTCTCCCTGCAGTTCCTCCACAACAACCCAAACAAGTAACTTCAAGCTTATGCTTCATGTGTTGGTTGGAAGGGAAGTTAAAAGAAGGCATCTGCAGTCAAATGCTCTCTCTGTTTAGCTCATTTGGTTTAGACACAAAGGAAAAACTTCTAGAATAAACAAAAAACAAGATAATGTCTATTTTATTATTGGATGTCATTTTATAATGCAGCCTGAGGTAAGATAAATATAGAACATCATACAGTTTATTCCATATTTGGGTATTGAAAGCCTAACTCAGTGTGTTTGTTCAAATGAACCTGTTGTGTCAAATCAATCCAGAGAAAGACTCATACATTTTTTAAGTAAAACTCTGTAAGCAAAATATTTGTATTCTTTAAGTATTTTTAAAGTACATAATTTAAGACGGTAAAATTTAGGTCAGGCAATAGTGAGAAAGAATATTGATGAGGAATGTTGTGAACTGTGCTTTTCAAAGATTCAGATTGCAGCCGTTCATTCAAGCAGGCTGAGCTAACTAAAAATACAAGGTTATTTGCTGCAGCAGCCTGGAGGACAAGCTCCACTGGGACAGAATGATAAACACACATGCATACACACAACTGCCTCAATGCACTGATGGGATTCTTTGGTGGACCAGGTAGCTAGATTATTTTGTACAGTCAGGCAATATTTAATTCTCATATTTGAAGTTATAAATAAAACAATATTATCCTTGTGTATTATTTTAGCCTAATTAAGTTTAACTATTGTAATGAAAAAAGTAAATATGTCACCATAACCTCAAATGCACATGTGCAGATAAAGGATGTTCATGAATATTGTGGATCTGAAAGTGTGTGAAAAGGATTTGCTATGCCATGTTGCAGATCAATAAAGTCATTCTGACTCGCTCATGTCAATTTTGCAATTCAAATAACTAATAAAGATGAAATTAATTTTTTTCTTTAGGTATTAGTATTACAAATGTCCATTGACCTCTGTTTACCAGTCTGGATGCTGTTGCAGTGCAAGAACATCCATCCAAAGATTTACCAAAATGTTTTAGCATGTTTTTGAACTTTGAACTGCTTTGATGCTAAAATGTGCTTCAAATAAGCTTGACTGATGATTGATTCTGTTAAGAGAAAGAGTTAGCAGCGGAGACAAGAACATTAACAATATGTCTCCATTGAGAAGCAGCTCATATGAAGGGCTCAGCAGATACTAGTTCCACCAGGTGTTTGCTGATTGCTGCTGACTAGTCTGAAGGAGTTGAGTGGGGGTAAAGGGGGGAGGGGTGCGCTGTAAGGCAGAAGCTTGGAAACTTTAACCTCTGAAGAGGAACTTTATTGTCAAAGGTGCTCAGCCCCTCCAAGAATTTTGCGCAGGTGAATGGTTGCCATGGGAGATCCAAGGATTTCTCAACTATGCATGAAAGAATCAAAGCAACTTTATGTTTATGTTTTTGATGAGGGGATAACATCATAACATGATGTAAAGATAATACTGTGCCTTAAAATATTGTTTTTGCTTGTATTTTGTGTTTTTGTAGTGATTTTCTGTGTGACTCTTCCTTTATTTTGCTGCAAAGCCCTTTAAATGACAGTGTATGAACAGTGCTACACAAATAAGTCGTCTTGCCTTCACTGAGCACACATTGTGCTCGGGTATGCTGAAGCACATCTACACATTTTATGATCCCTGCTTAGTTTGGAGGGAGTAAGCAGGTTCACATTTAAAAGATTCATGGTGAGTGACATGGGCTAAATAGCTCCTGCTTAAATCTGCCTCTCCCAAGCTGATTGTTGACTGCAGGATTTAAATATGTATCATCTACATATTGAACCCCCAAGGGCAGCATCTGAGATTACAGTGCGTTAATTGCAAAAAACATCACACAAGCTTTGTGATCTAGACATTATATTTTATCAGTAATGAGCCAGAGAGAAAAGTAACTTTTATGTTGTGTCTGCAGATATAAACTAGAGGCTACACATTAAATTTTGATTATTTGAATTAAAAGTTGATTTCTTTTATTGAAATGAAAGCTTTTAATTTTTTATGACTAAATGCTCCATATTTAATTAGAAATATACAAATTATTCAGGTGATGTTCTGTTTTTTTCCACAGAACAGGTTATATAGATTTCATTCTTAAAGAAAAAAAACAACAAAATGAAACCTTTAAATGAAAGAAACCTAAATAATCCTCCTAGGAGTACTAAACACAGTCAGGACAAATAGGTTCATCCATTCAACGGAGATGTAAAATTCTTCTTTTTTTCTGCCTACATTCAAATCAAATAGAAAATCATTACTAAAATAAATTCCTTCTTTGGATTAAAATCCCCTCAGCGACAATCAGCAACTCAACACAAGTTAAACATTAATGTGATGAGAGAAAATGGAAACGGACCCATAAGCATGAACGAATGAATGAATGGATGAATGAATGGATGGATGAATGAATGAATTAATGAACAGGTTCTCAGTGGTGACTCTGAAAGCAGCTTACATCAGATCTGAAGCTCTTGAATATCACCAAGCCATATTTGCGTCACTGGATAAGAATGTATTCCCCAATTTAAAATCTGCTTTCTTTCACGAAACAGAAAACATTCACTATTATTTTGTACTTTTTAAAATTGTGATTGTATCATAAAAGTCCTGTTACTAAGGTTGGTGATCATACATCAGAATGTGCTAAACAGCATAACATAACAGCATAAGAGCATCATTACAGCATCATACGCATAACACATCCACCAAATACAAAATGTTGAGCTTTGTTTAAAATTGTACACCTTTGCCAAATGGTGAATACATATTTCTCTCATTCAGATCTTCCCATGGTTCTCATCTAGGATACTAAGAAATGGAACAGACTTATTGATTATCTAAAAAGACACTAGAATCTTTAAATTTCTTTCAACAATGTCAAAAAGTCAAACTGATATGTCACCAGGGCTGTTAATGTGTATTATTTTCATTAAAATTGTTCTTGAGCCAGTGGAATGATGTCAAGAGGTGTTGGTATCTATAGTTGTTTGGTTAAAATCATTGTAACTATTATATATGCACTTGTGGTAACTTTATCAAGCACATACTTTACATTTCTTGTTGTCATAAACAACCAATAAGCCAATCACATGGCAGCAACTTGGATCATTTAGGTATCTAGATGTTGTGTGGATAACTTGCTGAAGCTCAAACTGACCAAGAGAAAGACAAAGAACTGTGTAAACTGATGGTGCCTGATTGGCGGGTGTAAGTATTTTAGAAACTCCTGATCGACTGAGATTTTCACACACAATCACATCTCAGGTTTACAGAAGATGATCTGCCAGGAGAAAATACCCAGCAAATAGCAGGTATGTGGAGGGAAATGCCTTCCTGATGTCAGAGTTCAGAGAATAATGGGCAGACTGCTCCTTCCTACATTAGCTCTTGTTTTAACCAAGGTATGCAGGAAGCTATTTCTAAAACAAAATGTCAAACCTTGAAGCAGATGGGCTACATCAGCAGAGGACCACACTGGCTGCCGCTGCAGCAGAAGACCTTCAAATGGACATTATTACGATGTAAAATCTCATAAAAAGCATTGGTTCTTTTATGATATTGTGCATAATTACAACAAAATGAACATAAATATAAAAGTAAGTTGATGTCAAAGGGATGTGCTCACAAAATTTGACACTCGTTGGAAAGGGAAAAACATGTTCAGTGTTTTTCTAAGCATCAACATGTTGTTTGCGTGTAGACACAAACATTTCCTTCAACCTTTACTGTGCTCCAAGTACCACTAATGACCTAAAAACACATTACAGACGCAGTTTCAAGGAAACCCTGTTTATTTTTTCCCGTCAGACCACTTTTCTGAGTTCGCCTCTACATCTGCAGGCTCAGACCACAGTAAACATCCTAATCCATTCAGATTTGGATTCTATTTTCTAGTTCTAAAGTACTTGTATAACATATAGACAAATCAAGTTTAAAAGCCCTCTAATGGGGTTTCCTTATGCTGTTAGCTTCCACCACCTGAATTCCATCAAACCAGCTGAACAGAAAGAAGACATCCCCTTCTATAAACAGCTGCCATTAAAATTTATGCTGCAGAAGGCAGTATTAAAGCTTCCCAGGGATCCTGACAAGATAACGCGTAAAGTCCTGGCTCAGGGTCAAAGGTAGCAGTTTTGGGAGGAGGCGCTTTCCCCCACTTCTGTAAAGACACATAAATCACCTGGTGAGCTTCTGCTGCACTTTTATGTTCATTTCTCTCACAGGATTTTGTTCAACTTTAATTTTGCAAGCCCGAAAATTTCACACAAATAAATCCTTCACTGTATTTCCCAGAATTTTGCAGCTTGTTGAAGGGTGAAAATAAGGACAGGAGAGCAGCTGACATGGTGACACTGATGAAGTGCTACACAGAGACCTTACACCACTACAGTTTAGTAGAGATTGATTATCCAATTATCATCTGGCACGGTGGGGAGCTTCACATGTTTGGAGTAACATTAACAAGACAAAGCTGTCTGTACATGCCTTTCTGAGCACATTATTTCTTTCTTGATTAAGTTTAAATTCTCCATTACTTTTAATTGTGATACATTAAATCTGAATTAGCTTTTTCTTTGTATGGGGTTCCTGCCCATAAATTGAAAGCTAAGTATGCTTTATTTCCATAAATTAAAATTCTTACACATAATATGCAAATACTTTCTTAACACCAGCAGATACTGACCTGCTTAAGATGAAAAACATGTGTTTCCAGTCCATTTCCATAACAAAACCAAGATGTTATGTCACAATTTTCTGAATTCAATCTTTAATCTCTAATTTATTCTTCCATTTAGCTTGCATCAAAAACTGGAGAGAGAAAGCAGAAAACTGCTCACTTTTTAGCATCCTTTTTAAAGATGTGGAGAAAGTCTTACATACGAAGCAGCATAATCTGTCTTTTAAGTTACACAAAAATGTAAACCTTTAATCTGAGTCCATTTATTAACTTAGAAACAAAAATCAAATTTTAATAGATAGTAGAATTAATGGTGCTGCACTCTTATCAGTTTTGACAAAAGCATTTTTGAATTTATAGATAATAATATTTAGGACTTTTAATTAGTAATCATTGACATCATGTTTTGCTGGAGCATAAATAATATTTGTCAAAAACTTAAGACCAGGAAATAAATTACAAGTATTTATATTTTGTGCTGCTGAATTACAAGAATAAGCTTTAAAATGCAAAAAGACTAAACAGAAACAAGAGAATAAAAAAACAGGAATGGTCAGTTTTGAGATACGACAAAAAGGTCCAACAGCAAAAACTGTACTTTTAAGGGAAATTGTAGTATCTAATATCTCATCTTAAAATAATATTATCTTCAATAAAAGTGTTGTTAAATCTGTTTCAAGAAGCAACTAATGAGAGTTCAGGATGACTAAGGTCCAGCTTGTGGACTTTTAGAACAGGAAGGTGCTAAGGACCAAACTCTCACATGATCTTTAGTGTATGACTCATTAGTTTTTAATTGTGGTGCCTAATGTGTGGATATACTGCAAATCAATTTCACATTAGGGACAAAAATTACTTCAATGGTGACAGTCGGTTCCAGAAGAGCTTTCATAGTCTGAAAGTGAAGTCCATTTTTGAAGAGGAGAATGCTCTTTTGTCCTCACATCACTGATATAAATGTATGGAGTGAAGAAGACCAAGACGGAGCAGTTCAGCAGCAAACACTCAGGGTTTGTCTGGCATGAAATAAAGGATGAATATGAGAATAAAGCTTTCTCATTAGAAAGGATGCAATCATGAACTCTACAATACCAGGACATAAATAAAAACTTTGGAAGGCCTCTGCCAGAAGAACTGCAAATGGCTCATTATTGGGTCTTTGAGCAGGATAACAAGCCAACATAACAAAGAAATTGTCAGAAGCAAAATCAACCTTCATTTCAATAATCATTTCATTAACCAGACCTAAATCATATGGAAAACCTAGAAGACAACATAAGACAGAACTCAGGACTCTGGATGAATTGGACAGTGTGCGAAGAGGAATCTTCAAAGAAATCTCCCTCTGTGTTCCAACTTTGTGGATTCCTATAGGAGCAAAATAAAGGGCAACACACAAAGGTGATATATGATTGGCTTCACACCTACAGCATGCAGCAATACCTTTTGAAAATGTTCTGATAAAATCTATCTTGGACTGAAGTTCAGTGATTTGTGCTCTTACTGGAAAAATAGGGCAGTGAAAAATGATTTACAGCAAATACAGAACAAAATTTGTGGCTCCCAGGATTTTTAAAAAAATAATTTCATAACATATATGTATTCTAATTATCTGCTTCCCAAGATTATATTAAAAAGAGAATGACTAGCAAATTTAAGTAGGTGTTCTGCTGATTGAAACAAGTAGAATCAATGCAGATTCTATGCAGCAACACTTCCAGCATCAAATCTATCGGTGTTCTTGCTTTTGCATGTCTGAAAAATGAGATTAAGAGCGTTAGTCGTCATCACTATTCATGTCCGTAATTCCGTGTTACACAGGTCATTAAGCCAGCAGGATAACAGGTGATTAGGAGGTGACTGCATTTGATCTTTTCTCCGTGGCTCTCGTTGAAATAAATTTGTGTCAACACAATGGCAATAAGCCACGCCACATCAAGTCAGTGAATGAACAGCAGGATTTAAAGTCTATTGTTCTTCGGCACGCTTGATGTATGTGAGGGAATTTTGTTCAGATGGTCCTAATGGCTCCCTGCAGGGAATGCATGTGTGCACTTTTTGATTTCATGCCTGGCAGTTTGTAGGTATTTCCAAACAAACGCGTAACTGAGGAATTTTACCATTTCTAAGGCTGAAATGGATTTGTTCAGTTTTGGTTAATTACGTAACTTTTACTCTTTTTTTCTCATTAAAAAGTGCAGTGGAAAAGTATTTGTTCCTTTTAATTTCATTATAAGACATTTACAGTAATGATTCAAAGTACAAAAATCAACTTGGCCCTATGTTGAATAGTAGTTAACCCCTTTGTTAAATAACCAATCAGCTGTGATTAACTCCATCTTTTGAGCAGTTGAGTTCAATGTCAATGTTCAATGTTGGCTAATCTGTCTCAAAAGAATAGTTATGTTCAGATCTCTATGGAATTCATGAAGCGGAGAGAAACTAGCATCTGTCAGCCTGGAGATGGTTACAAAGGGCTCTGACACTCCACCAACCCGCAATGAGAGGTACTATCCACAAATAAAGGGAATATGGAAAAGTGGTGCTCAAGCTCAACTTGATAATACAGCCAGACAATGATTCCAAACACACCAGCAAGCTCACCTTGGATGATTTAACAAAACAGCATCAACAAATGAAGATTTATGAATGTTTCTGAAGCAAGTAGTTGGCAAAAGACTCATTGCAAATTGTCTCAAATCTTTGATCTCAGCTGTTCAGGGGCCACTGGCTTTTTCTTTAGTTTTGTTTTTTTTTTTACATAGGGCAATGTTGGTTTGGATAGTTTTCATTCAAAAACCATGAAAGCATAATTTGAAAAAACATTGTTTTGTATTTAGTCATGTCTGTTTAATATTAAAATTTAATTTCATGAGTAAAAATTGTAGACATAACATTACTTGTGCAATCAGGCAAATGAACCCCAAAGCAGATGTGATAATCCAACGGCTCAACTGGAGTCAATTAAGTTCTTTACAATCCCTATCACAGTACTGTTGCTAATATTTTGTATTTAGATTGCTATAATCACCTTTACACAGAATCTGGTACTCTTTAACCATTAACCTCTTTCTCTGGGAGCAATTAAACTAAGCAGTTAGAGCTTTGGTCCAACAGGAAGTATTGGCAGCTTTATGGCCTCGAGGACTGCAGTCCACATTTACCCCAGTGAGATGTGATGTGTGTCTGTTTTTCCTCTTTCACAAAAGTCTTTTCTACAGTTCACATTTGGGGAAAATTAAAAAAGTCTTAAGATAAATGAATCCCAAACTTACCAGTCTAGATGCTTATTTACTGGTAAGTAAGTGCTGCTTGAACAGCTTTGTAAACATTTTGGACAGACTGGCTTTAACTCTTTTCATAAAGGAACAGAGAAAAGCTGATTTTATTTGAAGAGGAGGAATTTGGAAGCACTGCTGGGTCTTTATTGTATTCACACATACTGCAGAGGCTCTGTTAATATTTCAGGTGTCTAGGCTTGTCTAGGTTAGGAATCACCAAAAAAAAAAACATGAAAACCAAATGACCATAAAAATGATCAAGGACAAACTACGACTCATATACAATATGAATCAGTGAACAAGCTTCATCTTTATTACAGTCCAGATCTGGCAGAAACTCTCCTTCTGTGTTACCTTGACAAGTTGATAGAACAAACAACCTTGATGTTCAGCCCGTTCCAGCATGATAAAAAACTCAGAATCTTTTAACGTGATTAAAATACTGATCAACATTCAACTTACTTCATACATATAATCTCTGCTTCTTGTTATTTCTCTACAAATGCAATTTCAAAGCATTTTACATGCCAATCAGTTGTTTTTGTCATTGGTACCTTAATGGGTTTCAGTTTGAACATTTTTTTTCACATCATTCAAGCTAAGCAACAAATAGATACATGGGTCAGAACATGGGAAGAGGTCCTTTTTGTCATTATGTCTAGCACCTCGAACTGCCCTGTTGCTGAAATGTGCTATACAAATAAACTTACCTTGCCTTGATGGAGTGGAAGAAAAGCAGACTTTAAGAGCCGGTATGTTCTCTGTCAAATTCATTTTTGTTTTATACTTCCAATTATCTGTGTAAAGGGATGCTAAGGTATAAATTAACCAGCATATTTTAAAATGTTGCTGTGAAAAAGTCTTTTACTACTTGTTCACATGTGATAAACTAATAGATATCATTTACTTTTCCTCCTTTAATTGACAATGGGAGCCTGACACATTTGTAGTAAAGAGAAAAAAAATGCACTTCCTACTCTAAAAGGTTTTGGTAGCTACAAAAAACAATTATGGTACGTTCTCACCCATTTTGTTTTGCCTTCTTCGGCCATAAAACAATGCTCTCACAGATCAGCCACACTGACTACTGCTCATCCCCCAACTTCTCCTATTTTCTCTCAAAAATCCTCTTGTGCCTGGACCATCAGTCTGTTTGAACCCCAAAGGCACTACATGCTACAGCATCTCAACTCAGAAGCGATTTTACTCTGAGTTATGTTTCAGTTGGACACTTATCCCCTCACTTCTCACATTGTTCACTTTGCAAGCTAGTCCACACTGATGTAAAAGGTTTAAATCAACAAGATGAGCTGAGGGATTTCTCAGAGAAGAGGTGGAGGGTTGCTGAAAGGCCTGTAAACAAATAGAACGAGGTTCACTTGTTGGGTAGACAAGTGCCAAAGTTTCTTCTGTTTATCGCTTTGGTAATTCAAACATAAAACTAGAACCTGCTCCTAAGGCAATTATGGATGCACAGTGGAGGGAGCCTGGAGTACAAAGTGAGACATGTGCAATCATATTTTAACAAGTCACCTTGCTACTAAACTTTCTTGGGAAAACTATTTATTTTAGGAAAAAAAACGTTCCACTTTTATCCTGAACCATAAAAACAGTTCTGCAGAGTAAAACTTGCAGCACCTGATTATTTTGCTGCAGGATAAAAGCAGAAGCATTTTTACTAGTGATAGAAGCTTCTATCCATTTAATCAAAGCATCTTTTGTCGTGTTTTAGGCGGTCAGTAGGGACACATGGAAATGAGTCATAGTTTGCTTGGTGTAAAGTAAGCAAAGGCACATTTTTTTCTGAACTAAATAACTGTAGACTCTTCTCCTTAAAAAAACCCTCCAATACAAAGTGGAAAAAAACAATCAAACCCAGCTAGTTTTGCTGAGATATCCACCCCCAGCAAATTTTTGTTGAATAGACAGAAACAATGGCATTGCCTTCTGTCAAAACAACATAAAAGTGCTGTTAAAAGGTGAAAAGAAGTCTGTAAGAAAATGTTTATATTTTTCTAAATGTGCTTCAA
This sequence comes from Poecilia mexicana, assembly GCF_051168715.1. NCBI lineage: Eukaryota > Metazoa > Chordata > Actinopteri > Cyprinodontiformes > Poeciliidae > Poecilia > Poecilia mexicana. Next base: position 7,291,180 of record NW_028263379.1, read on the forward strand.
AGGTGGTTAAAAAGTCAGTTTTCTTCTGTTCTCCGACTGTAAAGTTAGGTTCAACTTCCTCTTCTATCAATGTCTGTTTAAAGGGGGCATTCCAATAATAGCTAATTCCATTCTGCATACTGAACCTTAGTTTATGTGTGTAGAAGTATGGGTTGACTGGATTAAAGCTTTCATGTTGCTTAAACCTACGTCTGACACCACTCTGAACATTGGAGCTGAAATCAATACTCCTGGGACCAGGCAACATCAGAAAATCTGCCAATTTTGGAGAGCCTGTGTGAAATGGCATCTCAGTTTCCTGTTTTCTTTACTGACAGGAGTAGCATCCTGTTTAGTTCTGCAGCTGTAGTCCATTTTGGCACAACGTTTGACATGTTGCCGTTCAAAGGTGCTATCCTAACTTGGTTACAAGAAGTGGTTATTCTAGCTAGTATTGCTGTTCCATCATTTAAAACCAGACTATCCAGTTTTGTATAGAATGTATCTTCATAAGGAAACAAGTAAAAAAAAAAATCACTTATAAAAGGAATATTAGGAATTGCTTTATAAAAAAGACAATTTGTTAACTGGTTTTAACAATGGTCTACATGTATCTTTGAGAACTTCCATAACTCATACCCCTGATTGGTTTGCAACTATGATCACTATAATGGACTACCACCACTTTGCTAATTACTTATGCCATTAATAGACAATAGTGAGCTCTTTTAATCAGAAGCAAGAGGCAGACAGAATCTACTAATTGGATTTGTGAAATCCATCAGTGTTGTTTTGAATCTGCAGAAGCACAGAAGATTGGATTCATCTCATTAAGGCAGACACATAACTCCCAACACAAACAAGATGAGGTAACGTGGGGGATTAATGCTGTCATGCCATGCAGCTAAATCTGCACCAGAACAACATATCAAAGAACAAATGGAAATGTGAGCATACAGTGAAAGTGGTAATGCATAGTTTTAGGTTCACTGAGCTGTGCTGTACTCCTCGTCTTGAACATGGGTGCCTAAAACATGATGAATGGTGCAGAAGTCCATAAGTGAAATTATTTCACTACTTCCATATAGGCAGAGAGTAAGCTAAACCAAATACTCTGAATTTAACTACAGTAACACCACAGCACTTTAAATGATACATACTGTACATGCTCTAACATGTGAAAAGGAAAGATTACCTGTTCTGATGAGTTCAAAGGTTGCCTGGTCAAAAGGTGTTTATTTCATGGGCGTCTGCCCCACTGACAGGCTTTTCATATCTGGACATGATATAGAGCCCTGACCTGGGGATGTTTCCCTTGTGGGGAGGTAAGATAGCTCTTCCTTTTGAAATCCAGCAGACCAGCAAATGCATGAGCCGTGAAGCGACTAAACCCTCTGTCTTGAGTTTCAGGCTAAAAAAAGGAACCTATAGGTAAAGTGTCATCAAAAGCAGAGGAGAAAAGTAGGAGAAAAGTCAGAGATTACTGTGGTCCAAAGAGGTCAAGCTTGTCTGGCAGAAGAGGGAGTGTTAGGAATCCACATCACAGCCTACAAGGTGATTTATTTGACACTGGATATGGTCAGCAGTGCAAGAAGAGAGTTGAGTGGTGGGAAAGCAACTCAACAAGCATTCGATGGATCATTATGAAATGTGGTAATTGCACCAAGCACTCAAAGGTATCTGACTTCAGTTATGCAATAAGAATTTGACAAATGCACCACATCCCAGTTACAAAAAGCTGATTATAAATACAACACCTAAACCTTTTAACACTGCTTAGACTGTACACAAAAGTTTACAATGTGTTTGTCATTGTAAACGCATTGTTTTCAATGACAGTCTTTACCTTTGTACAGTAAAGACTATTTTGCTACTCTTACTCAGTGCAACTGGGCAGTAAGGACCTTGGGTTAAGGACTGATTTCATCCCATGTGTCCAATAAGAAGAATAACACTTCTGACACTCTGGATATTATGGGCAATCTAAATAATCTGTGTCATTTCAAGGCTTTTTAGGGAGTCATTAAGGTTGACTCAAAACACATAATCCTAAAAGGTCATTCTCAATAATCTTCCAAACAAACAATCAGGCTATTTTGCAATAATCTTTTTAAACATGTAAATCTAAGTCTTAAATTTATTTATTTGCATGAAGTTTAATAAAATTGTATTTGAACTTATATTCACATACAATAAATCTAGGCTATAAAGTAAGTAAGTAAGTAAAGTAAAGAAAGGCTATAAAATTCTTAATTTTATCAAAAAGGAACATCAGAGAACAAACCTCAGGCTAAGAGATCAAAACCAGGCATTTTTAAATCTGAACTGTCATTGGAGCATATACATTTTACAAGCAACTGCAGTACATTGTGGTTACCACAAATCAGAGGTAATGCACCATTAGACAGTCATGCTACAGGGCATACCACACAAATAAGTCTGCATGCTTTTTGAACTCTGAAACAAACAGTTCAAGAAAATCTGAAACATTAAAAAGTTCTGTGAGGAACAACTTTCTGAACATTAAAGAAACCAAGAGGCCTGCAAACAATAACAGATAAGGTTAACATGTGATTACGTCACTTACTATGAGTTCAAGAAAAAGACGATCCACAAGGCCAGAGAAAGTGTGGTGGTTTCCCAACCACCTCCACTTTTTCTCCTAGACAGACATGAAGAGGTATACTCTTTGAGTGTGTTTTTGTACTTAAAGCCACTCTTTACAGGTGCCATTACAGGATCTTTGGGCTGCAGTCAGCATCAGTGCAAGCCTTTATTCAAATTGATAATCACATAATGAATATATTCATAACATATCAGGTATTTTTTGGATGATGTTCATAAGAATGAAAACATGCTTTCTATTGCAGGGCTTCACAGAAGAATGGCAGCTGTAGAAGCTCCAAACCACACCATGCCTTACATTACAGTAAATGTCAAAGCATAAAAAGCTTCAGCTTCCATCATTGTAATCCAATTTTAATTCCAGTATTAAAATGAAAAATAACAAGATTAGGGAACAATTTATATGAATTGTCTCATGTTCGCTCAGTGTTTAGTCTCCCCTGGGAGAGAAGGGAGACCGTGGTCTCCATGGAAACTGTGTCTGGCCAAGGCAGAGTGTTTACTGTCTGACCATATGATGTGCTGCCTTTTAGATGGGTTTTTAAGTTGGCAGCAGGAGTGCATACTCACAAATTTTATTAGAACAAAACAACAATAAGCAGCAGTAAAAGTGCATCAAAGAGATATTGTTTTTGCTGCTCTTGCAAAGGCTGAAACTCTTTTCATGTTATGAGGTTTTTTTTAAACACAAAACCTCGCCAGAGTTAGATTTAACACTAACTGCTGTCACTTTCATTAATAACAGGAACAGCTCTTAGCTGAAATGACTTTTGAATAGTTCAGTTTTATGATTTAAAAAGTAATATGCCAGTGCTATAAAATTGGATCTGCATCATTATATCCAAAGAAACTGCATGCACCTGTGCTTTTATTGAATACCTCTCTGGATTTATTGTTTGTAAAGCACTTTGCTGCAATGTTTTTGTGAATACTAGAAAAATAAAGTTTATTACATAATTTAAAAGGCAGATACAGCTGAGCCCTCAGGAAAATGTGCTTCTCCCTGTTCTGGGCAATATGAGCAGAGGCCTTGAAACTACCTGTCCACATTGATCAGTCATGCGGCGGGCGGGTTTCTCAGAGATGGGACTTGCAGTTATTAGAGCGAGAGGCTGTTAGATGGAGAAGACTGTCGTCTGCTGCCTCCGACAGCTCAGGTAAGCCCAGAGGAAAACTGCCCTCCAGAGCACATCAGCGCTTGCCATCACTCCAATTTCAGGTGCCGGCGTGATGCATCGACTCTTACTGGTGGGGTCTCTTAAAAAATTGCAGGCCATTCAGGAGCACAGCTGTTAAATTAGGCCATCAAACTAAACTCTTGGTGCAGCTTTTTTTTGTTGGAGGCCTGTAAGTAAGCTCTTTACCACAGCATGATAAAATGTGTGTGATAGGATTGCTGACGGTTAAAAATGACTTTCCGCAGAGCAGATTTTATCAGGCTTCACAAGAAAAACCTGTCCTGTGCTAAAAAAATAAAATTATTACTTTGCTTCTCACATTTACAGCAACTTAGGGTAAGAGCTTTTCCTAAATGGCAAAGCTTTTAGCTGCAAAAGGTACAAAACCCAGCAGAAATAATACTATTTCTCAATTTTTCATGGTGCCATATCACCTTTTCACCAGACACCCATATTGGCTCCAAGACTGTAATCAGTTTATCCGTCTCTGGTGATTCCACACTCCACATCAATTACACACCAAAACGGCTCGAGGGCATTGAAGAAGTAGTTATAAAAAAAGATACTGCTGTTAGCATTCCGTACATCTTATGAAAACAATAGATTATAAAATGCACTTAAAGTGTAATGAGTTTTGGAGAGTCCTCAATTTCACAGTTACCTTGTCAATTTGATTTGTGTGCCTGTTTGAAAGTGAAGCATTTAGATTGCTTTTGTGGGTTAATATTATCTGTGATATGTAATGCAATATTTCTTTGATATTACTTTTGGACTTCGATTATATTTTAGATGTCACAGGTCTTTAAATTAAACACAACAAGCACACAGATGCCTTGATATTAAGTTTCTACACGACTGATGTTTGATAACCTTTTCATGAGAACAATTCTGCAGTAAAAATTACTTTTCTTTGCTAAAACAGTAAAGTTTTTATCAGCCTTCTGATGTGAACTTCACTAAAGGAGCAGAATTACCTTAAGCAAAAATTATGATAACTAAATAAGAACATTTGGAGGATCTTTGCTGGACCTCTGCTAATTCCTTCCAGTCTAACCTAAATTTGCAAAACAGAACTGACTTGTTCTTCAAGGTAATTATATTTCTCAACCATTTTTCTCCCAGGGTTGACTGAAAACCTTGTCTTGTCCAATTCCTGTGAAATATTGTTTCAGGGACAAATGGAGTCAAGTTTAATTGTATAACACTTCAGCAGCAACGCAGTTCCAACTGCTTTACATGATAAAAACATCATGTCATCAATTTTGAAATAACCAATAAGCAAATACCATCATCAAAATGATCAAGCAAATATTTACAAATTCTCATTTTAAGCAAAGCTGTATTTCAAGGTTATTAAGCAAATACACATCAATCACTATGAAGGTACTCACATTTGCTAGGAATGGATAGACCAATCAGAAGACAACATGAAGATTCATGATGACCATAAAACTGGTGACACTAACCACACAGTGGTGAGCTCTAGTAGTTAGAATCCAAATGCTGACTTGCATTTTTTATTTGTACTTTTTACTGTAGCATGAAATGATTAAACCACAGGTCTGGTTTCAACTGATTGGAAAATGACAAAGCCTTTGCTAAACTTTTTGACTTTCCAGTGAGGTAATTCAGCCTTTTGATTCAGGTGTGTTGGTGCAGGGATGCATCCAAAGGCTGGAGTTGCAGACTAAAGAATGACATACCTGCTTGAAAGGTTGTTCTTTGCCTAAGAAAATATATGGCAGGATTATGTTTCCTGAAGCTGTATGCCACAGTTCCTTTCTGAAAGAAAATTAATATTTGTGATAATTTCAAAGAAATAACTAAGTCTCTGTAAAATCTTTAAATGAGATATTTTTGTAAACATGAATATATTCAACTGTAAATGATTTTTGCAGTAGCTGCTGATGAAACACCTTTATGTTGTTTTACCTTTGTGCAGAACCTTGTTTGCAGAACAGTACACTTAGAATGCAATGTTTGCATTCTTCTTTGTTCTCATTGAGTGGATAATGGGCCTGTGCACTTTCCTCCACCTTTTTACTTTTTATGTCTATACCTTTTCTAGGTATTCGAAAAATTTCTTAATGGCTTTATAGAAAGCGGCATTCAGCAGTGCCTCCATGCACACGCTTGCGAGTTGTCAGTATTTCTGTAAGCCCCTTTTTGTACTACCCATCCGTCTCCAGAAATCCCCTCCTGTCCTATAGACCCACACAGCAGGTAATTTCTCCCGGGCTGCCAGTACCAATGTCTTTCATACCGACATCCCATCAAACAACATTAGTAAGCCGCGCAGGGTGTGTTCGCCCATTTGTCAGCTCCTTCCTCTGTGGTCCTGCTTCATGAAGAGGCGGGTACCAGCTTGGGAACCCATTTAATCAACTGGAGAGATGACAGTAAATTGGCGCCTGCTTCACTCAGATCTCTCTGGTCTCCTCGTAGGGGTCTGTTAGTGCCCTACCTACTCTGAAGCCTCTTAAATCTGAGGGCCCAAAGACCTCCAGCAGGTTGCAGTCAAACACTGTGCCTTCTGATTGGCAGCACCGTTGTATCACATCTCATTGAACAAAGGTCACACAATAGATTCTAACAGAGCTGTCTTGCAGGGGATTGTGGGAGAAATGTTATGAGCCTCTATATCAAATTCAGATAAAGCAAGTTCAAATTTGTTTCCAGCTCCAAATGTTGCTCTGTTTGTGCCAAGTTTGTGTATGCCAACTATTAGTCTGACATGCTTTACCACAAAAAGCTTTTCCACATACTAAATTTGTGATTTGATGCTACTTTCACTTGTGCTGGTTTGAGATTTTGTCTTGCCGGCTCCCTGCAGTCTGGCTTTACATATTTCCCAGCACAGAGTAAAGCAACTTTCTGAAAGAGACATCTGTGTGTGTTAGATTTCAGCAGCAGCAATTCTTAAAATATTCACAGTCGTATTGGGTAAACCAAGTGCAGCATGGTTGCCAATGAAGTGTTTATGGAATTTGTTTTCTGCAGCAGCTGCTCCTCTGAACTCAGAGCGCTGAACAACATCACTGTTGGCCTCCGTTTCTGGAGCTACTGTGAATTGTGGATTTTTTTTCCAAATGCTCATTCAGATAAAATTCTGCCAATTCATTTTTAATGAGTTCTATTGATTTCAAATGGAGTTATTTGGAGAAAGAAAATAAACTTATGTTTGTACTTTAAGTTGAATAAGCTGTTTTATGAGAAGAATTAATTCATTCTTTTTCTGATGACTCAGTATAAAGACTTAGAATATATATTTTTTATTATCAACTGTAGTACTACTGATCTGACTCTTGTACATGACAAGTTTTTGTTATACTTGGTGTTGTTGAAGGGCATAAACACTGGATTTTTACAAATTTTCTCTTAGTCATTTTCTTCTGCCTTATTTAAAAAGTAATTTATCATATATTTCTAGTAGAGAAATAAAAGCTTGACAAAATGGCCATGAAATGGCAATGATTATATCATAGAATCTCTTTTGATTTTGTTTAGAGCGTATATAGACAGTCTCCGTTTTGTAGTTGAGGAGCCAAATTTGAACATTCTAAATCATAAACAGCTACAGACTTTTCCTGTTTCTCCTGTAAATGTCCTTGCACTAGTGATGTAACAAACTCTCCAGAGGGAGTTTTCGTGTCAAAGAAAGCAGTGGCATGAAAGAGCACCTTGTCTGAGTCAACATCTCTCAGCTTTTCACTTTCATGAATGTATATGCTATATCCTCTGCCAGATGAACTAACAATCCACTGGCTGTTTCCGACTGGGTTTTTTATTTACCCTCACCTTGTAGAGGACCAGTTAATTCAAAGGAATCATACAGAGCTTATTGGTCACTACTAATCCTTCATCTTGCTGCTTCACCACCAAAGTATGACAGAGCACCTGGTCAGTTTGAGTTTAAGGTGGACTTATTTTCTCTGGCAGAAAAACAAAGAGTACACACAGGTAAAAATGTTCAGCTAAAACTGTTTGACTTGATCAATGAGACTTGACAGAATATTTGAAAACTGAATGATTTTTGAGGTTTAGTAGATACACTGACTTTCACCCTCTGTATTTTTTTTTACCTGTTGTGCCTTTATAGATGAAGATTGATGGCTGCACATTACATGGTTGGGTGTCTTTAGCAACTGAACTGATCATGTTTGATTGCATATTCTTATATGTATCTACCATTATCACCTTACTGAGAAATGGATTGAATATACACAGTACCTTTCCAGTCATAATGACCTCTCACAAACACTCATTTAATTGGTAGGTGATTTGGGGTCAAGGGCCTCTCCAGGGGCTGACATGTAACAGAAAGAAGCTGGAATTAAACCTGCAGCCTTCTAATTACAAGACGGCTACTCTAACACTGAGCCACAGTCGTCTCCTAATGCAAAGTCAACAACATAAAAACAACAAATGCAGAATATTTTTGTCACAAAAATATCGACTGAATTACAATAGACTTTGGTTAAAGAGACATTCTGCTTTTTACATGACAAACTTCAGGTTATCCAGACATTATGTAATGGTGCTTTATTCAGGAGTGAAAGATTTAGTAGAGAGAAGAAGAATAGAGTTTAAATGTGTTCAAGTTCTCTAAGGGCCTCTTGAATTTATGCATTTAGTTTACATGGCTGTGCAGTTAAAATAAATGCACAATAAGTGAATTCTTCTGCCATATTAATTTTCAGTATCTGGCATTTCTTCACCGATAGTGTGTTTTTGACTGTGCAATGCAGTTTAAAGGGCAAAACGATGACATTAGACCAAATCCCTGTGCAGGTATGATGGTAATTAGAGGTTGTTAACGAGAATATGTGAATAAGAGTGACTGTTTTGGGAATTCAGAGATTATAAAGTACAGTATATTGGAGTAAAGACAACAGAGAAGATATGCTAGGGATTGCAATAATCAATAAGCCAATTTGTGAATTAGTTTTTGCATATTTCTAACAAAGTGGTACTAACAGTCATAATCGTGTTATCAGTATTGTAACATACCTACATGGGACGTTTACCTGACCAGCACCTTTATAACCTGCAGGTCACTGGGCCTTGATGATTAGAGTTGGACAATCTTATCTTAGATACAACCAATAGACAGCCAACTTTAACTGAGAAACACTGAGCTCAGATTTAAGTTAACAACAAAAGTCCAGCCAGTTGTTATTCTTTCCAGGTGCTTGAATGGTGGATTTCTGCAGCCTGACTGTTTATCAGTCCCCAACCTGCCTAAATTCTTGTTTTCTCAGCTCTGTTTTTATTCTACATGCTCATTGTATTTCCACTGATTGTCTCATTAAGTTTACCTACGTATGTTTTATTATGCACACCTGTTAGTGATTACTCCTGGTATACATTAAAGATGAACGCAGAGACAGAGTGTAGTTTGTTCAGCGTCTATGGTTTTATTCATACTGTTTTGACACTGTCTGTTAAATGGCTACACCTTGGTTCACTGAGCCACTTGAAACCTTTGAACTACCCTTACAGTGAAAATCAAGAATTTTTTTCTAATGCTGCCTCTCCACTGTTTAATGGGTTTGTCTTCTGGCCTCCCAGCAGCTGTCAGACAGTATGTGGCTGATTGGACTTTGTTTGTTCTCATCCGTTTTGTTCTGTTGTGTGAGGAAACCTCTGAGACCAACATAAGGAAGAGCGATGTTATTACATCTGCTATACATGACCCTGTATATGGGTTATGAAAATCAAAATATGATTTTTATAACCAACTTCCCCTAAAAGTGAGTTGTTAGCGAGGTCAAAATCAGGACTGTTTCAATCATCAAAGGAAAACACTGCTTGCTTTATTCTGGCATGATGAAATCTTTTCTCCACACCATCTCCTAAATTTATTTTCTCACTAATTTTCTCACTGCATCAGCAACAGTTCTAATTTATATCAAAGAATGTCTTTCTTTGATATAAACATTTTATATTTCTAAGTCAGACCGAGACTTTGACCAGTTTCAGATTTGTGCTCCTGCCTGAAGACATGAGTGGAGCAAAAATGTATTTTATTGCAGCATTTGTCAGCAGATCTGAGCAGTGTGCCATCGGTAGGTGGAGTTTGGACTCCATTTTCTGCAGTCTACAAGCCGACCGTGTTTTGTCCGTGTTGGTCATTGGATTCAGCTGCGACCTTGTTGCTATTATTCCTTTTACCAAGTACATGACTTTTATCAGTAATAAAACCAAAATAATTTCCACCCTGTCTGCTTCTGTGTTCCAGTGTAGATCCTGTTAGAGTACAAAACGGATGAACAGCCTCTTCCAGTTTAATGGGTGTTTGCAATAAAATGCTTTCTCAGATTTTTTTTTTTTATTTGTCTCACTCCCATTTCTTGTTTTTGCATTTTAAAGCTCTACTTAGAATCTTCTTAAGATCCAATGTAAATTCTTTCCATATGTCAACTAATCTTAAAATTTTGATCAGGAGTGCATTACTGTCAAAACTGGTAAAATTGCAGGTTTATACATGTCTCAACTCTACTTCACATTTTAAATATTAAAGCACATAGAAGAGTGAACAACAAGAATAGACAAGAAAGCATACTATAGACTCTGTAAAGTATTACACATCCAGAGAAATTATTTATCCAGGTGTGCATCCAGTGTAAACACTTGAAAAACTAACCACACTGTTGTGGTCTCTTGCTGTAATGCCACAAAACAATAATTAAAAAAAAAGCCACAGGCTCAGACATTATTGACGCAACAGACCAAAAACTAATCTAATACACTTTATATAAGAAAGCAGTGAGGAATAAAGCAATGTTTTATTTGATGAGATTCAAAGATCCTGTCTCTAAGCAGACCATTGAACAACATTAACCGTGCTGGAAACTGAGCTTTAATGGTGGACTTGAGACAGACGGTTTGATGCAGCTCAGATTGAGACAAACAGTGGTGTTGGTTTTATAGGCGATATCTCCCTGCAGCAAATGGTGCTGGTCTCAATAACTGCCCTGTACATTATTTACACCCAGGTTTTTTTAGGGCAGTCTTGACATATGTGCCCATGATCGATGGCTGTGCTTTCTTATAACTTTTTCTTTTTTGTTAACCAAAGTGGGCCATAGCCAGTGCCCTGGAAAATTCTGTTTTTTACTCGGGTTGAATTTTTGAGCCGAAAGGACAGCTGAAATCTTTTGTCTGTTTGTAAATCTAAGATCAAATTTGAATGTAATTCTGTTGAGACTGAATCGTGTTGCTGATCTAATTCATTTCTGAAAATGATTTGGACCCATTTGTCTTTAGTGCTTCAATATTGAACAATTTTTATTTAGTTAAGAATATAATTTCAGTATGTTTACAGCAGCTTACAAAACTCTTAATCCAACCTTTTAGAAAAAAAATGAAAACGTAAACTTAATATGCAACACTCATGTTTTTAATAATCAGATCAACTCGTCCACATAATACAGCCAGGAATTACATTATCCAAATGTCTGCACATTTATTTATGGTGCTCCGCTCATCCTCCATAGATCTCTGTCATTGGTTTGGCAAAGATAGAACTTGGAGAATCTGTGGCAAGGTGTGAGAAATGATTTCTAACAACTCCCAGGCTTCTGACAAAATCTCAAATGGTGCTACATTTACTAAATTCAATGGTGTTAGATATGATATGTTTGCTGTTTTTCTCCCGTTATTGGTAACTGCCCCTTCACTGTGGCACCATGCACATAAAATGGTGCTATTTTTTAAATCCTTTCTTGTGACTGATATCTTGTGATTATTTGTAGCCACTCTGCTAATGATGTCTTTAGCTAAAGAAAGCAAATTCCTAAATTGCAGGAAAATCGACCAGAACAGCAGGGCTTTATTTCTAATTGGAGGTTTGGATTTTTGGAGACTGAATCCTGAAACCAAATGAAAGAGCTTGAATAAAACATTACTTCAGGGGTCTTTACAATCAGGTTACATTAGATTCATATGGCTATACCGATTTTTTTTAAAGGGGTGTGTATACTTTTGACACCGTGTGGTTCTAAGTGTGTGTGTGTTGGTATGAATGAAAACGGCAAACTTATACCATTAAACACATATAAAGCAAATCATTGACAAATAAAAAAAATTAGATCCGAGAAGCATGCTGCTCACCTTAAGAGGAGATATATGACACTTATTATGCAGACAGAGCGTATTACTGGCTCTCTGCTGCTGTCATGACTGACATCCATACAGTAAAAGGAAAGAGTGGAATTCTGAAAAGCTCACCTCAATAATACATATTTATATTAGTTATCGTAGAAATGCTATTGAAATAGATCTGACCTTCCCTCAGCTTGGGAACAAAAATGAATTATATATAACCCACACAGACTTCAGACTTCGCAAATAAGGGGGAATAATACATACTATGAAGCGCTGAAGATGCACTTTTCAAGCTGTTAAGCCAGGGGGACATTCTCATTGGTGAAATGTCAAAGCCAGGAATCCACAGGAGATGCATTCCTGGATTTGTAAAGGGGTTTTCTTTGAAGCAGATGCTGGTGAATATTAATGTCCAGTGGTACTGTGGATGTCTGGCTTTGTGAGGCTCAAAATGTTCACGACAGCATGCAGGGACACTGCACAGGTTGGATGCTTCAAATCAGAGGAAACAACATGTTTTATATCTAAATCCAAACCTACATTTGCTCTCAAAATGTAGCTTAACTAGTTTAAAATGGATCCAAACAATGTTTAATGCTTCTGAAACCTTATGAGAAAACTCATGCAGTGAAAACTAAAATTTAAAAGCTGTTGGTGGTTTAAACCTTATTAGACTTGACCCTGTCGGTAATGCCTTTCTATTGGCTCTGTTGGATTAAACAATTTTATTTCACTAAACATTTACTTTTTTTTATAGAGACATAAACTTTATTTTCTATGTGTACTAATGTTACAGGCATTGCATTCATTTAGACATTTGTCTCAGTAACTCTGCTTCAAACCAATTAATTTTCTGGGATCTTGACCTTTAAAAGGGCCAGATTCTCAAGTTTACAACGAGGGCATATGGCAATATGCCAATTTATACCAAAATCTGTTGAATTATATCAACATTAAACATGTGATGTTACAGATAAGTGCATTATGCTACAGTCTAGCAGCCAAAATAAATACCTGCTGTCTGAGAGACCCATCGTGCTTCAGTGCTCTGTGCATTACTCTTCTCAGAAGGAGGTCTTGAATGTTTTCCTTTGCTTGTTGCTCAGTGTGTGTCCCCTTTCATTACAATACCTCTCTCTGTTTTTTTTCTTCATACTCACATGACTATATTTGTCTTCATTTTTCTGTTCTTGTTTTTTTACCATCTTGATATCTATCTATTGTTGTTCTTTCAAAACTCCAAGTGTTAATGCATTTCATTCTGATTTTGTTTGCTAGACCAACACAAGGCACCTCACAACTGTGAGGTGGAAGGAAAATGCTTTCCAAATCTACTGCTTTATTCTGACACACCTAAAGAAAATCCAGTGTGTTCAATTAGTAACAGAAGTACTAATTATTTCAATTCAGTTTGGTTTATTTGTATATCTCAATTTACATCATATGTTATCTCAAGACCAAGAAAAATGTCTCCAATTCTTATCCAGGCAGAAATACACTACAGGTCAAACGTTAAGAACCAAATGCATGATTTTGCTAACAATGTCTTTCTTAAAAACTACAATTTTGGGATGTATTTTCTGAATTATCAACATTTATATTATTTTTCTCAGTTTAACTTCAAATATTTGACCAGACCATTGTTGAATAAATGTGAAAAGAAAAAAAGGATTTAGATTCAGGGTTGAGAAAAATTGTGAGATTTATAGCTAATGCACTCACAAATGGTAGCCAGAATAATTTAGCATGATTCATTATTATATATATAACTACAGCAATTATGTTGAACTCAAGAGCAGCAGGCTTACTTTCCTTAAGGACATAATAGAGCCCCAAAACAAACTAACAGAATATGTGAGCAGAGCAGATATACTCTATTACACACAGTGATATGCTACTAATTCATTTATTCATCTATTGAAATTTATGTGAAAAAAAGCTCCAGGAAGGTTTATTACTTTGTAAAAAAAAAAATACATAGATTTCAGTACTTTCCTGGATGTATTACAGCATCTCCATCTTCACATGCACTATGAGCAGCATGGTGAAAGTGCAGACTCATTGGTGGACAGCTAAATGTAGCTCCCACTCTTCTCTGAGTTCAATCCCATGTTTTATGTTCTCTTTTTATCTATTTTGAAGAAAGTCACAAAGTCACAGTGCTGCAAGGATGAAGTCATGACCCCATTTTATTTTCAATCACTCTTTTGATGCAGTATTTTTCACTGATGGTGATAGCTCAGCTGCAGCACTTTCAAATCAGAGCACATATTTTAGAATCAGGCATGAATCTTTCAGGCTTATTTACCTACTCAGATAAATAAGCCTGAAATCTTATTTATTTGAATTTTTCAGGCTCATTTATCTACTCAGAGTTTTATACAATAAATATACAAGTATAAAACACATCACTAAGAAAGCCAAAAGCCAGAAGCTAATACTAAATATAAAAGACAAAATAAGTAACAGGTACGTGATCATACGGAAAAGCATTTGATTTCCTGGTAATCAATACCGCCACAAAAATATAATATTTCAGTTTTGAAGATCAGAACAAAACAATCAGTGTGTTTGGTAAAAACAAACAAACAAAAAAAACAAAAACAAAACAAAAACAAACAAAAAAACATAATTCTTCTAAATCTTTGTTCAGAAAAGCTAAAATGAAAATAATAGTCAACTAATTTTCTGCTATCAGAATTTTAGGTATTAAAGCCTGCAGCAAAAGAAATAAAAAGAGCCTGAATATGTTAAATGATTTAGTGGTAAAACCCTTAGGTGAATCAGACACATTGTCTTTTTAATGAAATGCAGATCTGGCTGCTGAATGCTCCTGAGTTTTAAAAACAGACAAAAAATGAATAGATCTGGCTGCTTTCCTGGTTCTTTGGCGGTTGACTGGAATATTTTAGCACTCAAGACTTTATTAAATAATTGGGTGAAAAATTGAAGTAACTGCATACTTAACTGGATAATGTATCTGTTCATCTGAACATTTTTTCTTGAACATCAATATGATTTAAACGCAGACGAGTGCCTCATGCTGAGCTGGAACAAGCAGAAGTTCTTCAACTCATGATTTCTTTATAGGAACATGCCAGTATCATTAAAACTGAATTTAATTTCCACTCAGACATCTTGAACTGTTCAATCTGTAGAGGCTGTTACAGATTCTCATTTGACATTTTTAACTCATGTTTGTGCATGAAGACTTAAAATGATCCAACCACTTTTTGTTCTAATAATACCGACTGTGTCCACAAATTAAGCCTTTTCCAAAATCAGACTTGCCTCCAACCCAAATCTATTTGCAGTATTCACAATGATCAATTCTCTTTTGTTTGATGCATCCCAAACTTCTGTGATTTTACATCTCTTCTCAGATTGTCTTGTGTTTGTTTCTGTCTCCCTTCCTTTCACTTAACGTAATCAAAAGCATATTGTGGAGCCTCAATGACGGTTCTTAGGGACATGACTGCTGAATAGTCTGCACTTATTTAAAATAGGGAACCAAACATTTTGCCCCGGTGCTTTTGTAATCAAATCATATGAATCTTTCAAAAATTACTTAATGTGCTTTATGTATGAACTGACTTTTTCCATGTCAACAGTGACTCTTATTCCAGCCATATCACTAAAACCTGCACCGTTCACCACCTGTTTCAAAGAGCCAGCTGTTGGTTTATCTCTGTTCCTTCCTTTTGATGAATATTGACCACTGCAGACTGGGAACACCAAAAGAAAAGTCGTTTTTAAGAGATCTGTCTGAATAGATGTGTTACATTCTGGTTGCCCATCTACTTCAACACAAACAAAATATTTACTTGCTTCCAAATTTATTTTATTAATTGAATAATCAACAGATTATGGGCATTATTCATTTCTCCTGTCAGGGGTCATAATTTTATGCCTCATCTCATCCATGTATTTCCACAGAGGAAATCCTCCCCTTTTGCAAAAGAGCTGAAGAGAGTTTCTCTTGCTGATGGTTTCTAATGAAATGCACCTTCTGAAAACGGTGGATCTGTTGTATGATATTTTCATGACATTTTTAGTGAATGTCTGTTTCAAAGTTCAGTGCAGGAAGGTTAGTAGTACAGTCTATAACCACCAGCAGGCCACTTCAATGGCTGGTTACCATGGAGACTGAATGCAGGTCAGAAAAGAGACATTGCTGTAAAAGTAGTTACACTGAGTTCTAAGTGCAACTAGAACTCAGTGGCTGAACTTTCAAAATATCAGAGGTGCTGCTCTCTTCCAAAGAGCTGTTTCATACCCTGAATCTAAAATATAATACTTCATCAAGTTCCTTATAAGAAACACACATTTTCTTCATTTGTCAACAGTTTTAACATTTTTTCCACAGCATATCTATATCACGCTTTAGGTTTGTGCAGCTTTTTTCATTTTTCTTTCCAACTATCCAACCAGTCCTTACATGTTGTCCCTTCTTGCAAAATGAACACACGTCTTAAAGCCAGATATGAATGCTGTACTCTTAATAAATAAAAGAAGAATTCAAAAAAGTTCAGAAACATTGAAAGGTGTTTGAAAGTCAAAACCTGGCAGATACTGTACGCAGCACCATGGGGGTATTTTTCCTCTTGAATTTTGAAGTAGGACCCAGAGAGTGTCTAATCATGAGCTGAGCACTGCTGCGGAGAAAGAAATAATGATGAAGACGAGGCTCCACAGACATGAAGAGTGCTGCATGCCTGGATTAATGGTAGGAGAAGAGATGAAGGAGAAGGGCTGGGATTAGAATACCAGTGATTTCTTTTTGATTGCTGGAATTACTGAAGAACAGTGTTTGATATAATTGTCAGCATATGCAGAAGGAGCTCTTGAAATAGCTCTGGTTCTGGGTTCTTCTTTGTCTTCCATCAGATGCGAGTGTCTAAAAAAAGTCATTTCTTCCAAGATTTAGAACCTCATGCCTGTCTCTGTCTTAAACATCTCCTGCTGCTGTGGACAATAGTGCTACCATTAGAAGCTGCTCTGGAAAAATACTTCCATATGTCGTGTCTGCATGCTTTCCTTTCAAGATTTATGAATGAATGAACTTCAGTTGCTCAGGAAAAGAAAAAACTGTTGACATGCCTATGTTTGAAAAAGCATTTGCTTTTACAGGCTTATTTGGACTGCATTATAGCAAAAGTGTTTTCTATTATTAGTTGCGTTGTTGGAAAAGTGTGACTGATTCTCTTCCTTTTCCACAATTACAAAAAATGTGGCCTTAATTGTTTACAGCAGTGAATGTAAAAACATGTGCACAAGGAAGGTTCTTCTTAAACCAGTTCTATAAAAAGTCTTGTGGGTTAGCTGTTTTTGTACCCTTTTTTAGAATTTACAATAATCACATCTTTTACTTTAATGTTTGCAGTGGGCCACATTTTACAAGGAGGTGTTCAGCTGTTGTAATCAGGTTTTTGTTAAATGAACTCCTAATGCATTTCAGCCTTTTTGTTACTGGCAGATGTGTCAAGCAAGCAGCAGCCAGTTGGTCTGGTAGGTTTGGGGATTTAGTGGGATAAAGACTTTCGTGTGGATGAGGCAAAATGTGGATGTCAGAAAATACAGGAACTATATGGTAAAATTTGCCATTAATGTTGGTCATTTCTTTGAATAACATGAAAATATAAATTATACTGTGCACCCCGGGTATTCACAGTGGTTAGGGAGCACAGTCGCTCACAAATATTTAAATTGCCTGAAAACTTGAGTAAAAATATTTAGACTGCCTATTTTAATAATTCAAATACTAAATATACCATCTTAGCCCTACCAGAGAAGCTAACATCCGGAGTCTTCTTTATCTCCATTCTGGGAGGAACGGCCAATCAGCACAAAGGGCCATATATGCATCCATCTTCTGTATTGGACAATATGACCTTACCTGCACTGAAAGCCTGGATCTACATTCTAAACAATAAAAGAGAATACTCAAATTGAGAAATTATTATGCGTGCCACTTTTTAAATGAGATACAAGAACATTTAAAAACATTTACCAGATCCTATGGCTAAATGCCTCACTACCCCTTGTTGCTTCTTAGACTTATTATTTTAGTTGACTTTCCATTGGAAACGGTACAAACAAATGCTCCATTCTCTTACAATGAGAATTCAAATTAAAATTCCTTTTTATCTCATGTTTTGTTCCAGTGAATCTAAAGCTACAAATTCTTTGTGTTTCACCATAACACAGTATCTTCTGCTTTGCTCTCCTTGGCTAACAGGAATGTTTCCTCTGATTGGTCAATGGAGACTGGAGTCCTTTGGTTGAGCTGCAAGACAGGTTCTACCTTCTGCTCCACAGCTGGGCAAGATTTAATACAACTGGCTTTTATTAGCAACTTCAATGTAAAACATCTGTTTTTACTTGTAAAACATTAACAACAGCAAAAAACACAACTGCTATAAATGTTCAACAAATGAATCTTCAAAAGAAACAAAGAAGGCATAATTTTAGTCACCTGTCTAGCATTACGATATCCATTTTTATCCATATATGCATCCTGCAAAACAATTCATCAGCATCTCTCACTCTTTGCTTTGCAGAGTTACTCAGACCCTCATGGGGGCAGTCTAAACAGCAAACTTTGCAGATAGCAATGGCCTCAGTCACTTCAGGTAGACTCTAATTTGCCCAAACTGACATTTCCCATCATGCCCACACAGTCCGCATCAGTATTCACAACCTGAGTGGAGGAGGCCACTGGGGAGAGGAGGAAAGGGAGAGTGAAAAAGATACAACACAGTGCAGGGATACAGTGGGGCATTGAGCCTAGCTGGATCATTTCACTCCCCATCTGTGCTTTCTTACTGCAGTCCCTGCTGATATCTCTTTGCTTAGGGTTTCACCTCAGAAAAATATCAAACTGAGACTACTCATTGTGTTACCAAAAGAAAAAAAAATGAAGTCAAGGCTTCAAAACAACAAGACAAAACAAAAAAACAGGAAGCCTCATAAAGGCAAATACAAACAGATTGCGATAAAGAGAGAAATGTGGTTGGCTTTGGGGCTGCACCACAGTACAAGGTCTCAGGAAGTGATTAACCCTTGTCAAAAGCAAGTGGATGAAAACTACAAGCATATCTGTCTAACAGCATGTTTTTGAGTGTGTGTGTGTGTGTGTGTGTGTGTCCGTGCATCTGGAGGAAAGCTGGTGGGAGTCGGGTGTGGGCAGCCAATCTCAAAAGCTCTTCTCCTGAGGCTCTCCCTAAAAGTGGGGTCATCACCTCCTGATCTTGAAATTGAATTCCGATGATTCTGGTTTCCTCTGTGCAAATCCTCCTTCCTCAGGGCTTCCCACCATGCTGTGTTCCACAACACCTCTATTACTGCGCCTCCATCATAAAAATGCTAAAATTTCTATTGAATTTTGGCATACTATAGAATGTGTTCAAATGTAGTACATTTTAAAGCAGTTGATGCCTCCTGTCGCAGAGTCTGAAAAATATGAAAATTCTCTTTCATACTTTAGTCATTCTTTGGACTCTGTAATCCTCACCAGATGAAAGAGCTAATCCAGCAGCCAATCAAATTACTTATCTGCAAGATGATGTTTCTGGTGAAATTGTTTTGTTTTTGAACAAAAGTCCCAGCAGCAATTTGAATTATGATCAAATAACATTCTAATTTAAGCAGGAATTTTGGCTTCATGGAGAATCTCAAGGCGCTCTGCAGACAAAGCAGCACATTTGGTTGCCGTCTTCTGCATTAACGAAGGGTGGTGCAGATGTTTGTTGGGTAAATCAGCCAGACGAGGGAACACAGCCAGCGAGGCGGGTGAAAAAATGTGAACAGCAGTTAGGTGCACACCACAGCCCCAGGACCGCATGCCAGAGTGAACACAACAAAGCAGATGCAGCAGACGGGTTCACTCCAAGCAGCCCTCCTAGGCATACTTTGACCTACACCAAAAAAACCTCAATAGGCAAATAAAGAAAAAGACCATTGCACAATAATAACCCCAACCTGTATGAGGCTGATCTATATTTCCAGGGCTTATAATGTTACCTGGAAGTTTTGGGTAAAAACATAATTTTACATGATTTTGGAAGCCTTTCACAACAATGACAAACAACTACACTGACTATCTGCTTACTCTGTGCATATTTAATTTGATTTTCTGTCATTTACAAATGATGAGCATAACCAAGTAAACAACAAAATCAAATCAGAGTTAGAAGTAGAGACTCAGAGAAATCATTCACCTCATTAGTTCTAACCAGTGAGAGTGGAAACTCAGAAATCCCACCTTTTTCTGATCAGTGAATGCATTGTGTCTAAGCATTAACAGGTCATGCCAATGCCAACGTTCTATATATGGTGTGTTCAGTACTGAAAAAGCCTGGAAAGGTTGGTGACACTGTTTTTGTTATAAAGTTATGGTGAGGTTGCCAACCCGTTCCAAACCCTTTTTATTAAAGTTTTCAGGAACTAGACATGTTTTATACATAACATTTATAATAATGAGTTGGACTCAAGTATGAGTTGGACTCAAGTATGACTTGAGTTGGACTTCTTCAAAGAAAGGAGATCAGATGACCCACATAAAGCACCATTTCTAAAATTTGGGTTTTTAATCACAAGGAACATTAAGCTTGTGTGTAGTCTTTTATGCAGCAGCTTGAAATCAAAACAGAAATGTTCTTGAATTACATTTTTGTCATTTAGTGAACAGGATCAGTAACAATGAGCTGGAAGACTAAACCATTACAATCAAAAGGGGAGCTTAACGAGTCGGAGCATATCTGAATCTTTTACTGCATTTCATGATGTGGTTTTACAGACAACCTATAGCTCAGACGTTTTCAGTTTGAACTTCAACGCTGTGTGTGTTATCTATTTGATTCTGCATTCCTTTTGCCACTCGATGGTCCCTTGTGGATTTATTCAAGCCACTTCAGAGAGAACAGTAGCGGTGAGATTTGATGCAAGCCATTGTTTAAAAGGCAGGCCATAGACTTAATAGATTTTTACTTCACCTTTGACATTTAACATGTCAATGCAATGCTGAGCAACTCTCCTCTCTCTGCAGCTCCTCTCCTTATTACCTTCTTTGGCAGAAGATTGTGCGCCAAAGCTTTCTCTTATTCAACCTCATAATCTTTTCCCCTTTCACTCCCTCCAGCATTCCCTGCTGCTTTCACTTACCAGCAACAACCATTTCAGTCTGCAAAGCACTGCACCCAAAGTCAAGTACAAAGCAGAAGTTCTGCACACATACTCGGACCACTACGGTTCTGTCTGCAAATCAGAAGAGTTTCACTTTTCCCCTCCTGCATGGTCAGTATTCTAGGGCCTATAAGGATCAGACCCATTCTATTGCAACCTGCTTAAATATGCTCACTGTCAGCACTTTCTCCAGCAGCCTGGCACTCTGTTTATTTTTGCCGGACACAGGGTTGAATAGACTTTAATAAATACTCTGGCCTAGAGAGTCAGGGAGCCAGCTAAGCTTGTCACAACTTGTAACCTAGCTGGTGCACCAGTTCAGACCTGCTATTGGATGTTCACTTAACGGATGAGTGAGTGTAAAACACTCTCACCCAAGCTCTTTCGAAATTGCACCGGTCAGGAATCTGCAGGAGAATCTCTGCACACATCGACTGAGCTTCACACGAGCGAAAAGAGACACAAACGCCTGCAGAGTTAAGATTTTGGAAAACTGCATCGTATAGAAAAATGGAGAAAAACAATAACTTACTAAAACACTGGGACAGCAACTGAGGAGTTATTTGTTAAGGTGATGCAAAAGTATTAATATTTTGCTGAATCATTTTAAGTCATGAGCATTAGGCAAGGGGAGCATTTCTGCTTCATACTGGATGGACACATCACTTCACGTCAAGCTTTGTTGCTTCGACTGACCTTCCTTCAGGTTTCAGGATTTAACTGGGAGTTACTGAAAATTCCTCAGTGGTTTCATCCGGTGTTAGTCTCCAGAGATTTGCATTAGTGTCCAGAAACACCTTTGATCATTCTAAAGACTTTGATTGGATGTGCGAACAAGGGGGCCACTTTCCCATCATGGATCCACTGGATTGAAGGAGAGGGGCTATTTATAATTTTGGGACTTGTTTTCAGGTCAGTGCAGGCTTTCAGTAGCAATCACACAAACACATTTCAGTGGCAGTGGTGCAGAGCAGAGGAAGGAGGCGGGCACCTGGGTACGGTTTCAAACTCAGTGAACCTATTACGACAGCACTCTCTGTTTTCAGTGGCTAGTTCCAGCTAACTGTGCTTGCATGAATAAAGAGTCCAAGCAAAAGGATAACACTGGAAGGAAAAGGGGGGAAAACCCAGAGACTGTGCTGTATGAAAAGCCTGAGTAACTGAGCGGGTACAGGTGAAATCTCCTACAAATAGGCCATTCAGAGAAAAATGACCCTCATGGATTATATTTATGACTGCAGATTACATGTTGCACCCATGGATTTTCCAATTCAGAGCTTTGAAACTCATCCTTGGCAGCAATCATTAGGAGCAGAGCTTCTTTGCTGAGTCAGATCCATCAGGCTTCACTAACAGCTGGTCTGCGCTCCCCCTTCGTCCATGCGTCACCTTTCAGAAGCCATCAGAGCTCGTAAACATGGCCTCAGTGATGCCTGAAACAAGTTTCCATGGTACATTAATGTGTGCAGCAGTGACAGAGAGTCTCTAGTTGAACAGCTGCCACCCCTGCCTGCCTGGCAGCAGCATCACTTTGCCATTAATTTGTCGCACCTGACAGCCGACTCTGTTGGGCACCCTCTGTCTACACCTCTTTGCTGCTTTGTGCCTTGGAGGGACATCTTTTGCCCGAATGAGAATAAGCCTGAAATATGGTTAGGGAAGAGAATGGTATGGAACAGAGGCCCAAGGCTGTTACATTTTATGGGTATCTAGGCCAGGCCACATAATTTGGTGTAAAGTTAGAAATGTAGGACTGAAATCCATGTTCTTAACTGTGCTATGCCATGTTTGACACACCTGGGACTAAATCCAAGTCCAAATCAGCCAAGCCACAACTTATTTGAGGTAACTGAAATCTTAAATCAGATTAAAGACAATCTCAAGTTTGTGTTTCACTACTGACATCCAAACATTCCCATTTGTGTCTCAATGTCTGTGGTAAATCTTAAATTAAAATCAAATTATGTGCATTAATCAAAATAGGACCGGTTTACAACAAAAGCGATCTCAGGCTACTTAACTAAAACACTGAAGTTAATTTAGGTAAAATTAAACACACTCAATAGAAGCATGAATAAAGCAGAAATGTTTCTATGTATGGAACTCAAAGGGTGACGTTTTAGTGGATGTCAGGAGGCTTTAATTAGAGAAATATGTCTGATGTATTTCTAAGGCACCTTAAACATTAGAATATTATATTATGTTAAACCACCTTTGTTGGGCATGGGTCTATATTTTTTTTATTTAATTTAATAAAACTTCAGACTTGTACTAAATGTCATAGAAAAAATATTGGTTACACCAAATGTTTGACAGGAAAACTAAGCAGACAAAACAATGGCCTACATGCTGAATTCACATTATAATACAGGTTTGCACAGCGGAAAACCAATAAGTGAAATTTTATATTACAAGTGTTATTATTTATTTTTTGGCTTTAGCCTTAGATCATAAACTGACAAATGATTTTTCTAGAACCACTGAGCCATCTCATCCTTCCATTAGCAAAAAAATCACATACGTCATTAGGGAGCAATAGTAAAGGAAGTAGTTATGGGTTCATTAAAGACTTGTGGGATTTGTCCCGTCGGAGAGTTTGATCAAATCTATAATGTAGGAGGTAAATAGTGATTAAAAAAAAAAAAACATTAAAAATGCTTGTCTCTTTGGGAGAAGATCAAGAAAAAAGGTGAAGTTTCAGGAAAATGTTTGTTGCCCGATACTTTTTTGTTTATTAAGAATAGATTAATGTAATTTGACCCTGAGGCATCAGGTACATTCAAACTAATCTGTCATTTTAGCAAAGACAGGGATGTACCATGCCATATACATTACCATTATCTGAGATGATATTAATCATCTTCGCAGCTCACTGACATTAAGACCCGTTTCAGGTCACTGCAAACAGACAGACGGTCAAAGGCGTGGAAATCTAAAAGTTGAAGACGTTACTGAGAGAAAATATGCTGCTGTCATTTTAACTCATTAGGGATCCACACTGTTATTGATGGTGCTGACATTCACCTCAGTAATGGAACTTGTTGCAAGTTTGCCAAAGTTTAAAGCAGAATTTGCATCTCAGAGGGTTGAAAACTAAAAAATCGATGCAGATGTAGCCTCAAGCAAAGCACTCTCTCTCTGAAGTATGGTCCTGCTGTAACACTGTTCCCATCATTAACATGCAGGAAAACTGCAAGCACACATTACTGCACACATCAGCAGGCAAGCAAGCGCACATGGTGGCCTTGGCTTGCAAATGGGCAACGTTTAACAAAAAGCTCCAATAAATGAGGTGTGAAGGCTGGGCCTCTCACCTGTCAACATGTGACACTTAAAACCGTAATTTGTTTCCCTGAGGAGATGTGCTTTTAAACGGATTGAATTTCCCTCAAGACCCAAGTTTACCCAGCTATTATCTAGATAAAAACCTTTCCTTTTAAAGATATTTTAAGTCCAAGGCCATTGCTGAATGTTGAAGCTTAAACAGGCAAAAGCAAATTTACTAAATCAAATGTCCACAAGGTCCTTATACGACATGATTTGTCAGTGTAATAAAGCTGTAGCTGAAGATAACATTTCATAGCTGTCATCATTACATGGCTAATAATGCTTTTCTCTTTTACGCATATCCCCTCAAAAAAACATGATGTTCACAAACAGGCTCTCCTTTGTCACTGTTGAATGTCAACATCCCCGTTACCCTATCAGCTCCCTCTGCCTGAAACCTGAGGCCACCAAACACCTGTTCTTTTGTGTGGGCTGGCATTTTACTGCAGGATTTCTCAGACGCGCAGTGGACCCTCTCTTTTGGTTCATTTCACCTTCTACTCTCCTTGTACAGCTTGTCAGCCCTTTTTCTCTCACTCTCTTATGCTTTTCCGTTCTTTGTTTTTAACCATTATCATTTCTCACTCACCTAGCCCATTTATCACAGCATCCCTGTCCTCTTCTTATTTCTTTCTAAACCATCATTGTTCCTTTTTTCTGTCTCTGCTGGCTTTCTTTGATTGTTTTCCTTTCTTAGCAATCAGACATTACTAAACTCTCAAGTCCTCCCTCACTTTGACTTTTGTCTCTGTCAGTGCATGAACTTTCTTCATGCTGCCTTGTTGCTTCAGTTTTCCTCATCTTTTTTATATTTTGGAAAAGTAACAATTTGTCATCTATTTTAAAGTCTTCATTGAAATGGCAAAACTAACAGTACTCAGTCAATGTCAAAAGTATAGCACTAACTGTAAGACTGAACAGTATGGGGCTTTTTGCATTGCTTAGCTTCCAGCAGACACTTGAAAAGAAATTCACAAAAGCCTTTTTGAAGTTCATGCTAAGGTTCTGCTTGGAATAAAGCTGAGAATTATTTTCTGCTAATCAATTTCTGAACCACAATTTGTTTTTCCAATCTGAAGTGAGAATCTACAATTTGATTCTATTGAGTTGATCATACATGTATATTGCTAAAAAAACCAAAACAAACAAAAAAAACTTTCTAAGCTTGCAGTGCTTTCTGTCCTCCCTCCATGTTGACCATTCTGCCTCTTGGTTAAACTGAATATTATTGGTGAACAGTGCTCTGAGTCATTAAAACAAGGAAAATACTGTTAATTTACCATTTACAAACATTCCAAAATGAGGTAAACACAATAATCGTTTGCTGTGCTGCAAAGGTTTGGCCCCAGAAGGGCCTGTGTAACACTAACAGTTTACATTTTTTCTAAACAGTTTTAGCATAAATGCACATGCAGATTTTGTGCATTTACTTGAAATTGCCTTACCCAATTGCACTGTAAGCGTGTTTGTAATGACTGTAGAGTACCATTTTGCTAAGTAATTCTTTTGTTTCCCCTTTCTCTCTTTTAGTCAAATGAACTGCATCCATTAGGAAACCAAAAGAAGTAATCCGTCCAGGAAGTTTTGTTCAACAGATACAGCAGCAGGAAAGGTCAGAAGGAAAAAACTGTAAAATATTAATGAAGAACATCAAGTTCTGTCGGTGCAAAGGCATCACGGAGAAATACTGTTTAACTCTCAGTGCAGTGATAAAAAATGAACTGCAGCTCTTTATTGGTTATAGTAACTCACAGCTCACTTTAATGTGGGAAATGACCAATAATGTATCTCTGTTTCTCTCACCTAATATAAACTATTTTCTCTAATTCAAACATCAACATTCATACCATCCTGTCTTTTTCTTTCCAGCTATATACCAATCTGTCTTTGCTGCCTTTTTTACAACAGATCATCCCAGTACTCTCATTCTCTTTTTTTCCGAACTAGCCTTCATTCTGCTTGTATGGAAGATGAGGTAAAAGAAAGGAAAAGAAACCCTCTAACCCTTCCCTCATCTCTTTCTTTTTTTGAAAGCTAGCCTTTGTGAAGCTGCTGGGAGCAGCTCCAGTGTCTCCAACCGCAGCCAGGGCTCTTTTCATCGGGAAAGGTTTGAAATCTAACTGACCCTATTCATGGACTGCCAGGCCTCTGCCTGCACTCATGCTACATAATACGAGGCAATGCCGAGACTGGGGAATGCGAGTTATTCAGAACAGGGGGAGAAAACAGCATAAAAGCACAGAGGGGAAACTGGATCAGATCAGCAGAAAGCAATTAAAATGCAAACATTTTGATGGACCCTGAGCCTCCCTTTCCCTTTACAGGGTGTCCTCATCTGAAGGTCAGCATTTAGTTATTGTATATTCATGGATCTGTGAAGGTTTTGCTTTGACCTCACTTTCAATATGAGGTTTAAAATTGGCACTTATATTTCTTCTCAGTATGACTTATCTTGTTCATTAGTTATGCTGTGGTTGGTCTTTTTGTTCTGCACTTCCCAGTGAATCCCTGTCAGTTAAACAGTTTGTCTGCTGCTTTTTAGCTTTTCCCAGTGGGAATTTTTTCTTCTACTGACGAACAAAGAAGGCTTTTCTTGAGATGCCATTTTTCTTTACAGTCATGGAACAAAACAGAAGAACTTCCAATGACCTCTTAAAGTTTCTAACATCCTGTCAATTTCACAAACGCTCAAATCACAGGCTCTATTGTGTCTATTGAAAAAGAAACGAAAATAAAAAGGATTGTGAAAAATTTAACAGTTTTGTATAAAACATGAAAAATCCTCCAGCTTAAAAAACCGAGCTTTTTCTTCACTGTTTCGTTTGCTGTTGATATTATCAACATGTTGCATCATTAAATTGTAAAAATACTAACCAATTTATGTTTAAGCTCAATTTTAATCTTATGGGATCAATTGTTGGCAGTTTAACTGACAGATCCCAGTATGGGGGTGAGGTTTCTAGCTAGCTGCATTGGTTTGTAGTCACTCAACAATTCAGAATATATTCTGATTTTTATGAACGTTAAACTGTCAAACTGTCACTTTTTTCTTAGTATTTGTAAAGTAAAAAGAAAAAAAAAAATATATATATATATCAAATTAGACTGCCTAGCATGCATGTACTGAATAACTACTTTCTAAATGTTTCATTGTGATAACACATGAACAGCAGGTACACATACAAGGTGAATTTATACAGTACTCCTTGGTACCAAGGACTGGTCACCGTTAACTTTTTGCAAAGTCATGAAAGTCAGAAAAGTCCATAAAGACCCTTCCATCTCTGCTGTAAGATTTTACAGAATGGATGGGTTCATTAAGATAAGAAATTGAATATTTCTCAGCATCAAGTGTAGAAGTTGAGCTGCATTCTATTTTAGTATTCAGTCTTTAATATCTTCTGGGTGTCTGCAACAGTGTAAACTGTGAAATAGGACCAAGGAGAATAGCTCTACTTGATTAACTGAGGATTTGACTAAATGAAAAAAAAAATTAAAAAAATAATGAAACTGAAGCAGAAACTGAATATTTTCTCTTAATAATTTCTTAAAGATGCTGGGCCTACAGGGATATATTCAGACATTTAAAAGCCTATATTACCTCTGAGTATTACATTCCAGTGGCTTCGGTTTTGATTTCAGAAGAACGTTTTAGCTGTATTAATGTATTTTTCAGATAGAAAGTCAGCTCATTAACACAGTCACTTTCAGTTCTTTAGTAAAGTTTTCCACTGCAGCTGTGACTGTAGAGTTCAGGTTCCAGCAGACTTATTTTTATTCAGAGAAAACTACTCTGACAAATAATTTTAATATTCTACTCCGGTTAGGTGTGAAGCATTTCTAAATGTAATAAAATCTCCATCTAGCTGACAAAAGCTTTTCTAACCTTTTAGAAAAAGGTTAAAACTGATTAACTGTCATGAGGACATGGACACATTGAATAACATACAAGTGTATTTGGGAAACTGAAACATTCATTAAAATATTTTTGTTACATTTTGGAGAGCATCGTCATGGGCCTCAGAGTTTTCACAAAGTCATGGATATGTACCTCAGGTCTGGAATATTCGGAAATTATGTTTTATTTCACTCTTACTGCAATATTATCTTTGAACATATTTTTAAATAATGTAGATGCTCTTTATACATCATGGTGCTTAGACAACATTCTTTAAGACGCTGTGTTCTTGCTGCCAGTGATGTTTTTTTATTAACATGCTGCCCTCATGACCCCAACATTGGTATTTACAACTCAGAGTTTACGACACACCGTCTTTGACCCTGTTGCTGAGCAGGTAAGATTCTTGCTGTTTGACTAGTGTTGACCAGTTTTAGGGACTGCCAGTGGGTGAGGGAGGGGTGTTTTGTGACCACGTCTTGTTTTATACACTCAGTTACTCCTTTTAAGAAATCTGCTTCCTGAAATTGCAGAGACTCTGGTGTGTAGTTTCCCCCCCTCCTCTGCAGAGTCTAGGACTGCAAATATACAATCTAGGGCTGTAATCAAGCAACCGATTGAGGAGCAGCAATCCAGTCAGGGACTAGATTACCTGTTACAAGATGAACTGTCAACCTATTCTGAGAACGCTCTGGGCAAGGTTATCAAGGATGCCTCTCTGTTGTTGCAGTCACTTTCTTTTGGCCATGACTCGTCACCTAACTCCTTCAGCTGCAAAATCCCCACAGCGTAGTGCTATAACCAAAGTGTTTCATTTTTGCCATGGTACTGAGTTGATCTGTGGCTCCTGGTTTAGCATTTGTTTCATCTTGCCAGTGCTTGTGTGTGTGGTGTTTTGTTTTGTTTTTTCCAAGTGAATAAGAGTCTCCAGGTAAAAAATATTTCTGGAGTTATTTAGTTATACTCAACATCTTAACGGCAATGAGAGATGTTGATAAATGATAAAAAAAAATGCTTTAGCAGGAAAGATCCATAAAATTTCTTCTGCAGTTGAGAACCTTCAAATTGCATTCAACATTTAAGTGATCTTGAGTCTCTACATTTGCCAGGTTTCAACTAGCAGCACCTGAGCTCCTAAAACTGTTCCAGAGCAACATTGATGCAATAACCACCAATCTAGGTGCATTGGTTTTAAAATCACAACAGATCATTTAAGCTGCAAGAAGCTTTACTTTTAATTTTAAGTGATTTTTGCTAAATATTCATTACTGAACAGCAGCATGTGGAATTGAATAAGAGCCTATGCATGAGCCTGCCTAATTAATGTGAGTTTTAATGGTTTTTGGAGGTGGTGCCACACAGAAATTATAATCCACTCATCTTTTAATCTCATGCAACACACTCTTATGGTCATATTAGCACAGATCAAACTGGCAGTCTCTGTTACCTAATCTATCACTCATAGAACCAGAGTAAACTGAAAATATGGACAAAACGTGCCTGTGTCAATACAGACAAGCCCAATGTTCTGTGTTTACACTGCTCAATGGGACGACCCTGAGGCTTTCCTGGACCATAATGGGAACACCAAAGTGTGAAATATCTTATGCAAAGAAACCAGGCAAGTGATGGAGCACCGAGCCACCGTTTGGCACTAAGCTGAGAGGGTCAGCAATAAATGGAGGATAAAGAAAACAAAGCACTGACAGTCAGTTTTGGCTGCTGTTCTACAAGTAAAGTGGCACCTTTCCAAAGCTGGCTGAGCGAGGCAAAATGTTTGCAGATTGTTTTTTTTCCTTTCCACGCAGAGAAAATAACACTCAATATGTCTTTACCTTATTGAGGTTGATTTGTTTTGTGCAAATAGGAACATAAAATCACAGCAAATAAGTTCAAATGGAAAATGAGATGGGTTTAAGTCTTCTTAAGGGTTTCATTCAGTTCAGCTGCTGACACCACCTATTGGCACCTGTGCATACATGATTATTTCAATAAGAGTTGTATGAAAACCTGAGCTGCCACTTTGATACAATTTACTGTGCTTTGTGAACCTGAAAAAACACTCTTTTTAATCATCTACGTATTATCAATGAAAAAGTATGGAGTAGAACCGTTAGTCATAATAATATCAAAAGCCATCTTACTTTTTCATAAGTAAAAACATATGTAAAACTTTATGTTTCATATTTTCATGAAAAGTGAGATTTGGACAGAAGATTTGCTCACAACAAATTTTTGGAAACTTACAGAAAGTCTAAAAATCACAATATCAATTAGTCCCAAGCAAACATTGTCTTTTAAACCTGTAAGACTAATGGCTGTAACTGTAACAGCATAATTAAGACCGGGGTCCAGAGAGTGTGTTGAGGGATTATTGAGGGATAATACTTTTCAGCCTGGAGATCAGACTGGATGATTCAAACAATCTCTTGGGTTGTCTGGTCCACATGCGTTTCGTAGATCTGAAGAAGTCTGAGAATCATTTCCCTTGAGGTTGATGACTTTTGTGGAGGGGGATTTTGTTAAGTTTAAGGTAACTTAGTTGCTTTTAAGAGCTATATAAGGATTGTTTACCCAAAGCAGGACCTGCATTCAGATTCTCAGCATTGTTCCCACTGTTGAGTTTAATTGTGCTTCTGTTGGTATATTAAGCCCTGACCAATAATGTGCATTAGACTGATTTGTAGTTGATCGAGAAGCAGAAGCAGGTCCTCTTTGTCTGAGACCAGGACTTTCAAACTAAAAAAGGTGGACTGCTCCTTTCAGTTTGGAGGTCAGTCTCTTCTGACCTTCACGTGTGGTCATGAGATATGGCTCCTAACTGAAAGAACAAGATCCTTGACTATAATAGGCTTTCTCAGTAGGGTGGCTGATTAGAGCCTTAAAGATACGGTATCTACTTACGATACACACTTCCCTTTTTGAGCTTTTCCAGACACATCCTGTTGAGAGCAGACCCCACGGCGGACTCTAACCTGTTGGAGGGAATACAATAAATCTTCCTTCAGGTCTGGAATCCCCAGAATGAGCTGCAGAGTGTTTCTGAGGACAGGGATGTCTGGATCACCCATGTCTGATCAGTGGAAGATAATTAATGAATGCTTAATCAAATGTAACTGATTTGGGAGTCCTGAATAGAGAATAATTTTACAATTATATATTACTATTTAAGAAAGACATTTACTGAAGATCAAAAACACTACCATGCAATCATTTAACAACAAAATTCTGCAAGGTTTTGCAGAATTTTCATATCTATGATATTGGATTTGTTTGAAATCCAATATCTTGGATTTCAAACAAATCCAAGATATCAACTTTATGCAGTTTCACAACGCAAACATTAGATTTCCAATTGTAAAGCAAAGTCTGGAATGCTCTAACAAATCAGTCTGGATACCACACACTGAATGAGTCTAAGTGATCAATTACTTTAATTGTGTCTTGCCCAAGTTCATGTTCAGAAGGAACTTTGCTGCTGGAACCCTGATGCAAACCATGAGGGCTCAGCAAACATCCCAGCACAAACGCATCCAGGCACATTCAGTTACACTAGTGTGACGCCCAGATTTGCTCTGTGACCACCGTCATGGCTTGTTGAGCATGAAGAGGGCTGTAGGTGGTACCAGCTGTAAAATAACAGCGTGTGTGTTCTAGTGGGATGTGTGTGTGGGGGGGGGGGGGGGGGGGGCACTTTGCCAGCAATTTGTTGTTGCTGCAATTAATAAAAAATTTCAAAATTCACTTGATATTTGGCATCACATCGTTGATCTACTGTCAGCCTTTGTTAATTCACAGCATTGTTTCCTTTTCCATGCAGATAGAAGGACAAAACGTGTGAAAGTTTGAAATGAATATTGTGAATGAGTAATCACTGGAAAGAATGGAAATGATCGTTATAAATAAGATATATCACAAGAAAATAGTCAAATAAAAAAGGAACTACAAAATGTTTACAGATTGAAGTATAACCTAAACAAAAGTATTAAAAAATGTCTCTGCTAGAGAAATAATTAGAAACTAGAACCTGTGTTTTTTGTGTGATCAAGTTAAGGTTCAGAGTTCATGAAATGATTAACTAAATGAAACATTGTGGATAACAGGTCCAAATTCCAGTAAATACTGGTTAAGTTTCTCTTCTAATCTAACTTATTTTAGTCTCAACACACAGACAGATGTGCGTAATGGAAGTAACTATTTAGCTATGAAGATATATCTCTGTATCCAATTCTGCAAATGACCTTGGAATGGCTGCAGATGTTCAATGTGAATTTGCAAAGTAAGTGAGCAACAAAGACCTGCTCTGCTGTCTCTGTAAAGGAGAAACTCATTTGTCCTCTGAATGTTAACCATCGGATGTTTTTGCATCACAGCAAATAGAAAGTCAATGAATAAATCCGGCTCTGGTGCTTCCAAAGCATCACGTGTTACATTCCTGTTCAAAATCCGTGAGAACACCTTCCAGAAAGTGTGATTCCTTCCATCTGGCTGTGTTTTATTCCTCACTGCCTCTTTCTGCACCACTTAACACCTCAGCTTCAGTACAAAGAGCAAAGTCAATGAAGGTAATCTGTTCCCTTTGGAAATTATTCTTAGCTGTCAGATTTTTTGTCCTTAAATCGAATAAGAAATATCATTTATCAGGTAATTTATTTTCAAACAAACCATAAAGAAAATGTCCTCATAAAAATCTGAATTTTACAATACAATGATATCATTACTTTACAATGCTATGCAAAAAGTATTCATATCTCTAGAACTGTATATATAGTGTTGTAGCTCAAACCAAGGAACGCAGCTGACAGGTCAGGGAGAAAGTTGTGAGGAAGTTTATAGCAGAAATTAAAAAATAATAAACAGTAACCTTTAAGCATGCCATTGAGGATCATTTGATCCATCATTCAGAAATGTACATAGTATAGCACACAGAAGCTCTCAATCCAGTCTGAGCTATTTAACAAAGGACGACAGCTAAAAATGTCAGTCACTAGTGACATTAAGCTACTGACAAAATCCTAAAACACATGCAGCTGCCACTTCAGCCAAAGGAGGGTCTCCAAAATAGTTACTCTAATGCACCAAATCCCAAATGCATGCCACACCTTTCTGAATTATATTTGGAAAAGATTTTGCTATAATTTTGACACATAGAATGGCAATAAAACATCCTAAAGCTTGTGGCTGTAGTGCTACAACTTATTCAAGAAACTGTCTGGACACATTATACAGCTGCTTGCTCCTGGAATACTGTGCTGCCAAAACATTTTCCCTTCTATATGCATAAAAGATCATTTTTACTTTAGCAGTTAATGAGATTATTCAATAAACCGTTACTCCACTATTATTTTTTTTAAGTCAGACTGCTTACAGTACACTACAAACTGTAGTTATTCAGAAACAAAAATGTGACTTATAGTGCTTCCTAGTGACATTACTTGTGAACCCCTCAATGCAAACTGACATAAAAAAATAAGAATGTAAAAATAACTACTGGCAATAACTAACTGATGTATGCATTTTTTGTTTTTGCAACTGCAAGAGAATGTTAAAGTTCATCCTAAACTTATTCTGTGTAAATATTTTTGTGCTTTTCATTCATAAATATCTAAATGACCACTTCCCTGTTTTCTATTATGGGACGTCGTTCTCCAAAAGAAACAAAAACCTGTCGTCGTATGCTACAGTGATGCTAAAACTATAACCATATGGACACAAAGTTAGCTTTAGTCACCTGTCAATCCAGTTACTTGTGTTTTTTGAAATTCCAACTTTGAAAATTTGTTTCCAAGTGTTATCTGTAGTCTGCTCTTCCTCTGTAAACATCTCTTTTTTCGAGCATTTGCTGAAAAAACTTTTTGTTCTTCACTGGTTTCATCCATGAAGTCACCTCAGTGATTATGTGTAATGGCAACTACTCTTGCATTTGCCTCATTCTTTTCCATTTAACTCTTTTCTCTAAGCTGGAATCTAATACTGGTTATCCAAATAAAAGAACTTAATTAGTCCAGCTGCTAAAGTAAATCAGCCCATGAGATTATTTCTGCTTGAACAGCTGAGAAATCTTCTTAATGCTGGACTTTGCTCAAATGTGCAGCCCTTTCCCATGATTCTCTAAGTGCTCATTTAACTGGAGTTGCATTTCTGCTCCAGCTTTTGTGATGCTTTAAAATTGAATTGGTTCTGGAATGTTTTTATTCCTACTGTTGATTTTTGGAGGATGAAGAGGTCCAGGGCAAAGAAAGAATGCAACGTGAGCGTGAAAAAGAAAAGAATTATACAAGGGAGAGAAAGAAAAGAGACAGAAAACAAAAGACGCCTGCACAGGCGGACAGAACAGTGGATCCATCTCATGACTTAAACATTCTGGGGGATAAAATATTCCCACATTGCATGGATACTTTTCGCTGTAAAACATGAAGCTTCAGCAGTGTGAGAAGAATGCATAAATGAGCTATTGTATCAGTGTATTGTAATCACTTCTGCTGCCTTGGGTCAGATGGAGCTTCTGTGGAATGAAGTGAAAAGCAGGGAGTAAAAGGAACAATGCCAGAAACTGTCCTCTAAGCTGATAAAACAGTTCAAATCTTAATGCATCTTCTTCTTGTGTGACACCTGCATCTTTGCCCAATAAACTCACAAGATCAGGGATTATGTATAAGAAATGCACTCTTAATTTGAATCAAATATGCACGTTCTGAAATTTTGGATGCACTTGTCATTTATTCCAAGCTTATGAAGAAAGGTCATTCTAAGTAAATGTGATTTTCCTCAGTATTTTTATACTGTCAAGGCTTGACTGTTTAGAATATTTCTATTTTATGGTTAACATCTGATTTGCTTCCGATGCTGTAATAATTTGCTGTGAGTCCATTCTGGTTTCACTTTTTGATGTTAAATCAAACCTGAAGTTTATGGCTGGAGCTTTCTAATCTCAAAAACATTTGAATGTGATGTTTCTCTTCTAATGACCATCTACTGTGCATCTTCTGCACCATGCATGTTAAGGCATATTAAGATCTAATTTTGTTACATTACAAAATTTTGATCAGTGTTTGCAGTTAGAATATTTTTTGTAATACTTCTGGTTATACCTTTCAATAGATTGTTGCATCTTTGGTAAAAGACTATTTGGATTTTTTAAATGTGCAGCTTGGAATGTCAAAAATATACACACTATGATTAATCACCTGGATTAACTGATCACTGATGCAGAGAGAAAAGCAACATCAAAAAGATTTTCTTGGAACCAGTTGGAACATTTTTTTTTTTACTCATTCAGTTTTCACAGAAACTAGACCTGATCCATCTACCACTCTAGGAGATCTGAGACATGCAGTACCATCATCATGCTTCAGGATAATCTTTTCTTACACCTAACAGATTTCTATGTAAAGTGCATAATAGTAGTAGCAGAAAACTCAAGTAACTTTTCAGCTAGTTAGGAGCTTGCTTTAAGTAAATAATCCCTTCAAATTGATAAAAAGTATCAGTTCCCCTGGCAGATTATTTTCACTTCTAACATGAGAAAAGTCTTGTTATATGTGAATATAATCTACCAGTGGAACTAATACAGGTTATCAATTTTCAGGATTTCTTGACTTAAAACAAGCTCCTATGTCTTGCTGAAAAGTTACTTGTAAGTTAGATTTGGTTTAGCTGAAGTGTATGAAGATTGTTGCTCTAAAAATACACAAAAATACCCAAGATACTGATTTTGCAGTGTAGCAGGTTTTATTTAATCAAAACATACAATTTCATTCATGTTTTAGTTAAGAAAAATATGACTTGGTTTTGAACCTAAAAACATGCATGAATTTTCTATATAACCAACCAGCAGGCAACGTGACACATTTAGTACAATGAAGTTTGAAGTTTCTGCATTAAATGTTTGTTAATTAGCCCCTTCAGTCAGACTAGAGTAGAAGGTGGAAAGCTATGTTCTGGAGAACTGAGTCATGTGGTGCGCTGCTGGCGCTGCAACCAGCACTGAACACAAACTGGAATGCAGTGAAGGTCAGATTCCATTAGAAATGTTTTACGGCTCAGGGCGAGTGGAGGGCCCAGAGGAGGGCTTGCACTCTCGCTTGCCTCGCTGACTTCAGAAAAACCACAAATTCCTCAGGGTTATTTATCTGTAGCCAGGTGATTTCCAGGCCTGACAAGCTTCACACTGATACATGACAAGAACAACAAGAGTTTATCTGGACCCAGATGATTTAAACAGTTCATGAGGAAATTGCTTAGAAAAGCATTATCTTTTTGAAAAGCATTATCTTTTAATCTGAATCCTAGAAATTCTAAAAAGATGGACTTTAAAGGAAGACAGACATTTTGTGGAATGGATTTTCAGTAGACCAGAAAGAGAATATCTTAAAAAAAATCAATTGTGACATTGGCATTCAACAAAATGAGATGCATTTCACATTATTGTCTCTCATTCTTATGCCAGAGGGTCCATCATTTCTGCTGTCTGATGCTCAGCAGTAACTTACAAAGTTGCTTATCTAAACTGCATGGGCTTTGTGTCAACTCTTGTGTTGATTTAGCAAATAAAACAGGGAATTGTGTGAGATATTTGTGATATCTTAATCTTTCAATAGAGTCTGCACCCACCACCAACTCTGCGATAACACAGATGTTTCTCTGGTTTGTGAAGCCCACTCTGCTCTTTGATACGCAGAGGCATTAGCATTTAGATAACTCTCCTGAACATGGGACTCAGGTGAAGAGAAAATGCTAGAGAAAAAAAAAAAACCTGAATAATCAGAAGTTACATTTAAATTAATATTAGCTTGTCTTTGATCAGTATTTACTAAAATGTCTGCAACCACAGCTGATGTTTAATGGAGGTCATCTGGAATATTTTAATAGCACGAGGCATACTTTAAGGATCACTGTCTATTCTTCATTAGATAAATCACAGAGTAAAATTACAATATGGTCAAAAACAGTTTTTTCTTAAATTTATATTTGTGTAAAATATATTATTTACATTTTAAATAGAAACACAATTACTGTTTTGTTCCAAGTCGGGTAAAAAGCAGAGAAAGGGATCTCTGACCATTTCTCTTCATGCAGTCTCTCTGGGTTCTCTCATGCCATAGTGTCCAAGTAATCTCACCCCACAATTTTTGTGTAAAATGAGTTTTGAAAATGTAATCTTGTCTGCTAGAGAATTAATTAAGTTTGCAATTTATAATAGCTGCGGTTGCAGCAAAGCAGCTTGTTTTGGTTTATAGTGAGTTATATTTTTGAAGTAACTGATCACTCATTTGACTAAATTTCCTTTGTTTGGGTAATCCAACGCCTACAGACGTACTTGTGCTGTAAGCACCTTCAAACACACACATCTTAAACGGGGGCTTCAGCTGATGCATGTTAAAGATGGCTTACTGTATGATTAGTAGATCATTTTTGACCGGTCACCAGACGACCAGAAATCAAGGAAAATAATCAGAGCGCATTTCTTCAAATCATCCTTCCTGTTTTTGAAAGATGAAGTGACTTGGATGTTGATTATATCATTTTTCAGGTAAAGGGTTAAAAACCCAAATGTTTTATACTCATGAAGGCTCTGCAAGGCTGTTTAGATGTTCAATTTGTCCCTCAAAATTGGGGACAAATTGAACAACAGAGACTTTTTATGGATCCTATTTTCTCTCATTCTTCAAGTAAAAACATGCAAAGCTTCCCGTGACTCCGATTGCCTTAAATATTTTTGCCATCTTGTAACAAATTCTGTTCTTGCAAAAAGTGTTTTGCTTGGCTAGTAGATAGAAATAAATCTGTCAACATGGCCCACATGCAGAACATTATTTTCCATGCTTTTTTATTATTAACTGAAAAGTGTCATTCTTCTGAAGCAAATAAAAGAATCCAGATTTTCCGTCCATTTTTAAATATATTTAAACTGCTCCCAGAGGGCTGCCCTTTGATGAACACAATGCTATTTGTTTGTCTTCCCCTCTGACAAGCTGCAGTGATAATAGGCAGGTGAAGTATGCTGACAGTGCAGAGAAGTCCAATAAAACCCCATGAGTATAAAACTGATGGTTCAGAAAGCTTCAACATGAAGTAAGGAGATATTTTCAGCTGCTTTCATCTACAGCTACTATGCTTTGCACAAGAACTGCATGCTTGCCAATATAAATTACACCATGTAGGGAGCTGATGCAGGAAAAGTCCAACTCTGATGATTTTCATATACTTCCTCATTTAACTATGTGTCCAATATTGCATGGATAATGGATTTTGTGAACTCTGACTTTCACAGGCACGTCTGAATGAAGCATGAGGAACATCAATGAAATTGTGACCAATGTTAATATCATGTGTTACAAGGCTCAACTGACTGCTGCATCAACTGTCAATACAGGAAAGACTCCTGGATTTCTCTGAAACTAGAGAAGAACCAGGATTCATGGGAAAGCATTCCACACTTAACTGTTAAACTACTCTACCCACAACTTTTTTCCCCCCAAATATGGACAAGTCACTTGATTTTATGATTGGCTGGTCAAAAGAAAGGGTCCTTTCTGATCTCCTTCCATTGACCTCATCACCTATTCAATGTGATTAACTGTCACCGTAGAGTCGACGCTTGATATCAGAATTTTCCATCAAGAAAGCCACCAGGTACAGTAGCAAAAAGAGAACAACAGTCCTTAATAACATCTACAAAACTCATTTCAACAGCTGATCATCAGACAACCCCAGCCAACACACTGGGCCACTATGGGATCACTAGTAATAGCTCCATGTAAAACTGGCTAGTTTAAGCTCCTTTATGATTACAGTAAATTAATGCTTTTACCCCACCAAGTGTGTTTTGCAATAACCCATAAAGAAATCTCCATTTTACAAAAATACACTAAACAATGTGTTTTGTGAGAACCATTCCAAAAAGTGAAAAATATAAGTTCAGTGAATTCAGCAGTCATTCAGCTGTTTCTCAGCTAGCCTAACACACATGTACAAAGTCCACTAGCTTTAGCATATTTAGCCGCCAGAAATATGTCCTGTTTTCTACAAAATACTAATCAACTGCTGTGACTCACTAGTTGACTCTCGATTCAATAACCTCTTCAACTCTTAAAGAATACCAATATGCATCAAATTACATTTTTACTGACCTGTGATGTAGAAAAGATGAGATACACACATTAAGCTTCCTTTAGCATCTCAGGAAGGTTTATTCTTCTTCTGTGTGCCTGACCTTCTTTATGCCACCAAAGCGACAGGCGCCCCTAGCGGTGGTATGTGGAATCTCACTAAATAACTGAAGAACTTATTTATTGTGAGAAATTAAAGATACAAAAACAAAAATAATCTCGGGGTGCCTATTTTTATACTTAGTGTTTCCATTACTTATAACAGCTTGTTTTCACCCCTCTATATACATTTTCAAGTCTGATTTAAAAGAAAAATAAAAAAGCAAATTTCAAGGGCTATAATTTGTCTTGCAAAATAAAAGAAAATATGTTGTAATTCTTTTTAGGCTAGATTTCATCTGTGGAAGTATCTCTCTCCCATAACACTGGCAATTTTATTTTTATTTGTAGATCTTCAATGATCCAGAGACAGCTTTTTAATGGTGGCAGTTCAGATGGAATCAGTTACTGAACATGTTGCAAAATCTGATTGGAGCATCTCCACCTGTTTCCCCATTTTTAAAATAGCTAGGACCCAATTAAAGTATCCCAAATGGTTTTGCCAATATTGGCTGTGTTTAATCAACCAATGTGATGTGATGCGTAGCATCCTCATGGGGCCCACAGACACGTGTTGCCAGGGAAGATGCATAAAGAAGACAGAAACCAAATTTTATATTTGGTAATATTCTTTAGATGAGAACAATACAATATTTCCTTTAGAAAGACCACATTCTAATCCTTATAATATAATTCTAATCCTTATAATATAATTCTAATCCTTATAATATACATAAAAACCTTTTTAAAAACAAAAAAGTTAATCCAACATACCTGTGTCTGAAAAGGTTTGATAGAAACCTTGCTACCTCCTGTCAGAGGTAGCAAGGAATAACAAAATCTGTATGCTGAGCTTTAAACCTTGAGTCGGCTTACCCGGATTCATCATTTACAATTCAGCCCCTGTTCTCAGGTATTCTTTCCACATTACACCTTTTAGTTGATGTGAACCTCCAGACTGTAATAAATGACTAACCCGTCACAGAGATCAATTTGACCTTTGGGATGAGAAAGACATAGCCCAAATCCGTGACAGTGCAATGACAGATGCTTTTAAGCTTTCAATTCTGTTTTTTTTTTAAATGATAGAGTTGCACACAAAAACAAGTCAATCTCAGTCAAAATTCATCACATTAACTTTAATTATTTTTTTCTTAAATAAAAGTTCACAAAAAAATACAAAATCTATATTTTATACACTAAATATCATTCCACAGAACCTAACACTGCAGTCATGCACACAAAGGGACAGACGGTAGCACTTGCTTTTCAATACCTTCATTGAAATAAATGACAGTCTCCTCAGCAGGCTGCACCCACTGCGCTTTTAGCTTGAGTGAGAGGGAGAGTAGCAGAGAGCAGGCAACGGATGATTAAAGCCTCACAAAAGGTTGGGAGACGTGACAACACGGCTGCAAGTCAATCAGCGAGCTGCAATATGATCACCAGGTTCCAGGTAATGTGCACAAGGTTAAGATGAAGGAGGAATGAGAGGGAGGAGCAGAGGAATAATAGGCTTATGTTGCTCAACATGGTGACCCCTTAGAAGACCAGACAGAAAATGTTCTCCCCAAACATAAAAGGGTGTGTTTTTGTAGGGTAACACTGATGATTAAATAGTATTTTGGGATTCCCCATTTTTAGTGCTTAAGATGCAGAGCATGGAATAAGTAAACCTGCCTGTGTAAAAGATCTCAAGGTTTGGAGGGCTTTTATCAGTGGCAGGTGGTAGTTAGGATTTCAAAGCACAGGCTCTCTAAATTCCTCAGAAAATTTGTAAAGACAGGCGAACAAATAAACAAAAAGAATGTTCCAAGGGGACAAAGACCTCACCTGAATGGTAGGTAGACCTGTGGTGATGGAAAGATGAGCTCTGGAGAAGAATTTCTGAGCTGTCATGAAACATATGAAGGTGCAAAAGCAGCTCATTGTGTTATCACAAGGGTATTTTGTCACTGAATCCGACATGGTGGTAAAACTGAATCCAAGTCACTATTTGCAATTCATGACCTGTGGATGCACGTGTGCGCAAAAGAACAGGAATGTGATTCTGAATATTTGTATTCATACTTGTGTGCTGGTAAAACCATAAGAAATGTGTGTGCTTTGTGTCTTGCTCTTACTTCCACTCACCAACACCCTCCGTGCCCTCCCACCCCTCCCTGTCAGGAGTATGGGCCTCTGATTGGGGGCCAGCGGCTCAGTCGCCACAGAAACTGCACCAAAGCAAACAAAGAGGTGGACTAGAGCTTAGGGAGTACGAGGACACAAAGGGGCTACGGAGCACAGTGGAAGATTTCAGAGGGGACTCTACACAGAGCTGCAGCTACACAGCAAAGCCAGAATAAACACTGCTTGTTGTGCCTCTCATTAACAATGTGGCTTCTTAAAACTGGGCACTGGAATCTGTAAAAAGCCTGTTGTGCACAAGCCTGAGGAATTCAAATGAATGCCATCGTCCTCCTCTCCTGGATTTGAAATCAAATTATTCACAAATGCAAATGACTTTGGTTGAGATGTGATTAGTTAAATTGAACAAATTTTTCAGGCAGTGCATAAATTAAATCAAGTCATTTCAGTTCATCTTAAGCCAATCTAACATTTTATCATACTGCACTGACTTTAATGCTGATTATTTCTGCTAAAGATCCATTAAAATACAATTAAGATGAGATGAGCCCCCATAACATGACAAACCAGTCAATACTGTTATAAAGATAAATGTCTAAAGACTTTTATTATTATAAATTAAGCTTCATCAAGAAAACACATTGCTATTGCTTCAATAAAGATTTTTAATAAGCAAAGTAGTACTGGGTATGTCTTTTAAAACTCAAATAATGTTGACCAATGAGAAATAGAAGCTGAAACTGGAACAAAAAGGAAGTCAGTTGCCTGAAGAAGAGGATTACATTTTCTTTGGGGGCCTGTGGTTGCTCCTATCCTAAGGGACTCATTAAAAATGGCCTTGACATTAAGGGTCCACTCTCTTTCAACCTGTGTACAGCCATGATGCTGAGATCAAACAGAGTGCTATAGGTGAGGCCACTCTGAATGGCCTAAAGCTGGTCATTCATCCTTTAAAAAGACAGGAAATCAGGCTAAATGGAGGCCCAGCTCCTCCTCTGTCCTGCTAAAGACGCTTCAGAAGTTGCAGAGTTTTTGCAGTGAAGAATTTCAAGTGGTCATGGCCCTTTGATGGAGAGTCCAGAGCCAATAAAACCCAGGATTACTTGTGCCAAAGAAACACACCTGCACTTCATACATTGCCTGGCTCTTTTCCTAATCACTAACCCCAGGCAGGGCAATGAAATGCTTTTCCAACAAAGAAGGCTAAGCACAAAACAATTTTGTTTTCAAATATTTCTAGCATGTTTTCACTTGTCCAGAATGCATTTCTCAGTAAATTTTCTTGAGGTGGTCAAATTCCTCTTGGGAAACAAAAGCCTTTTGTTTGATTCTACAGTAGAAACACTTATTTCACTTCAGACTTACAATTCTTTTCAAAGAAACTCAGTTTTGTAATTCAATTTTCTCTTAATCAGTAAAAGCAATTTAGACCTAAGATATAAAAACACCTGCACTTTTAAGAGAAAATGCTGTTATGGTGTTGAATGACAACAACGGCAATAAATGCAAATCCTGATGTCACTTGCGATCATTGTGATCGTCATAAAGATTGCAAAGT
Organism: Poecilia mexicana; assembly: GCF_051168715.1. NCBI lineage: Eukaryota > Metazoa > Chordata > Actinopteri > Cyprinodontiformes > Poeciliidae > Poecilia > Poecilia mexicana. Next base: position 7,334,377 of record NW_028263379.1, read on the forward strand.
AGTAAAACTCAAAGTACAGGAAAAATAAAATCTAAAATAGGTCGATATTGAAATTTTTGTAAGGACTTGAAAATATTACATTAATATTTTGCTCGCTCTGTTGATGAAGACTAGAACAGGGACACTCGACTTCCAAGTGGCTCTTCCCCTGTGTGTATTCTTAAGGTCTTGTACTGATGGTCAGACTTTCTCCTTAATAGGTTTGTGCAGGAGAGCAAAACACATGGCTCCATCAATTATGGTAAGTTGTTCTGGTCCTGAAGAAGCAAAGCAGCCCCAGACCGTAATCCTACCAGTTTTATGCCAGATGTAACAGTTTCCAGAAATTTTACTTTTGTTTTGTTAGTCAAAAAATATTTTCCCAAAAGCTTTGGGCTCATCACAATTTTTTTTTCTTTTTTTTGAAGGGGTCAAATATAAGATGCACCTTTATGTTATTTTTGGCCAACAGTGGTTTGGCCTTGAAACTCTCCCACGTATGCCAGTTTTGCCCCGTCTCTTTATTGTTGTGGAGCCATGAACCCTGACCTTATCTGTTGTTCTGGATTATTTTGTGATCTACTGGATGTGTTGTTGATATAGGAAGTAATTTTGGTAGGTCAGCCACTCCTGGGAAAGTTCACCGCTATTCCATGTTGTCTCCATTTGTGAATAATGACTGACTGTGGTGTATAAATGGCTTCATAACCCTTTCCAGACTGTGCCTTTGTTTCTCCTCTTGAGTTTCTTTAGATCAGGGCATGACGTCTTGCTTTTCAGATCTTTTAGCCTACTTCATGCAGCCAGACAAGTTCTATTAAGGATTTTCTTTAAGCTACAGGTCAAATGGTAATCAGGCTTGGGTGGGGGTTAATTAGTTAATTTTAACTTTTTTTATATTAAAAAGTGAATGATTATGTTTTCATATAAGGCATTTGGATGGTTTCATTAACATGAAAATTATATGTTGTATTTACTCTGATTAGCTTTTCTTAATTTCTTTTTATGATATACAATGTAGAATTACTGTGTAAAAACGTAAATGATAAAAATCTCTAAGAAGGCAAACACCTCCATGGTACTAGAAGAGAAAATTAAAACAGCTTTTTATCCCACTCTAAAAGCCGAGTTTCTGTGTGAACAATTAGGCCTGGAGCCTCAAAATGAAGAGCAGCTGCACAGCCCTCTTTCTTCTGTTGGCCTTATACTCTCCATCAACCTTTGCCTCTAAGGTCCACAGCAGATACATGATTGATAACCATGGAGCTGGCTGGCTCTAATTTTAGCCCTTTTTCACTTGGAGACTCTCAAAGCAACAGGTAAATTGGACACAGAAGTCAGAGTTGATCCATGGTGTAAATAAGCCCTAATCAATTATTTTCCATTGCAGTATGAATAATGTGCTTTTCACATAATGGTACATAGTCTATGAGACTGCAGGTACTGACTTTGCTAATATTACACCTTTTTAATTTCAAATTTAATCTATTTAACTCATGACTGATCATGATTGGTTTATTTTAAGAATCACCTAAAGTTAGTCTTCTAATGGACACATATTCACATTTAGCTACTATACATTTTTCTATAGTATTTACTATCTGAATTTTTGCACCCTTCAGTTTTCAGGACTCCCTGTGTGAGGATTTTAAGGACTAGAAAAGAAAAAATATTTTTCTGTGTTCTCACACAGCCCCGAAGAACAATGAGGTAAAGTACTAGCTATCTGAAGAACAACCTGCCTTCAGGGTCTTTTTATTGACTGAATTTATATCCCCTCATATGGAAGGTTGCAGTGATGCAACTATCAGTCAACTTTTATTTTGCAAACTTCAGCTTTAACTGCGTTTCCTTCCTCTGTGTTTTGTTTAGGTTTGAAATAAATTGTTAACAGTTAAGTTAAAGTTTGCACAGTTTCATGGGGGATGTTTCAACTTCAGAGAAGTCAACTTTCATTCTGGATGCTTCTCACTTGGCTGTGAACTCTTCCAGCGTATGACCTGAGGGTCATGACTTGAAGACCCCGGCAGGAGTTGTCTTTAAAGCAAAAAAAAAAAAAAAAAAAAACATACAACCATAGATCACCCAATATGTCAATATTCCTTATGCACCAAATAAGACCTCTGTGCTTCAAAAAGTGTTTAGAAAAAATGCTTTTCTACAAGATAATTGCTGAAATGAAAGGCAAAATGGTCTAGGAAAGTATCAACCACTCCTGAGACATCAGTAAAATAAGGATTTATCACATTTGTATGGATGACAAATAAACCAAATTCTCTATAAATGTTGAATTTAATGTTATTTTTAACTAAAGTTCTCACCCAAACACATTGGGCAATACATAAGCTATTCAGGACACATGTTTGCTCCCTTTCTAAACTCTCTGCCAGTCCCAACATTTCAAAACTCTCCTCTATTTGAATAGCTAAAACTGAATAAAGTGGCACAAAAATTTCAATTCAGTTTTCATATTGACCTCATGAAACATCAGCCACAGCATCAATAAATGACACTCACTCAATAATGATTGGCACTCCTAATAACATACAACATAATCTATTCAGCCTTTGAGGTTTTACTTTCTGCAATGAAAATCAATTGAAATGATTTTCTTTTCTTATGGACTGCATCTTTGTTTTTGCAAAGATGGTATTAAAACTTCTTGCACAGTGTGAAATGTCTAATTCAATATCTGCAGAGATAGCCTCAAATCACAAGTCGCGATTCAGGGCATAAAAGTTGATCTTTTTTATATTCAAACTAGACTTTTCTTTGTTCAAAGAGAGAAAAGCCAACTGGGTCATTTTAATTATTTGAATGTCATGGTGTTATCAGGCCAGCAATCTACTCTGTACATGTAGGTCAGGGTCCATTGTCCCTCCCATGTGTGTTTTTTTTTTTTTTTAACCACAGCGTTTCCCTGACTGTCACTCATGATTAATCTCCTAATGTCCACATGCAAATTCTCAAAGCAGGCCTTCACAGTGTGACTGTACAGCTAATGGGTGCCAGAGGAGTCTTTTTAGCCATGACATGCATATGTATGAGCACGTGTATTCCATAGCAGCAGTTTCTTTTGATCACTGTGTGAAGATTGAGTGGGCCAAGATGAACGATAGTTCAAAGCGGGGGTACATCAGCGGCTGACCACCTGCCTTTCATTCAACATGGGGATAACAGATGGGCACAACAGACTGCAACACACCATTACCACCCTGTAAAGTCAGGATTCAGATGGCCTCATGTTTCATCAAATAAAGGCTTGCATAACCTTAATAAGACCGTTGCACATTCTGGCATTCACTAGGGTGGAAAGAAATGGGATTTGTTTACTTGTAATAAGGAACATTTTAAAGTCAGAACTCGCAGCTACATCTTATTTTCTTTTGATAAAAACAAGCACAGTTTGTTCATAGAAAAACAAATCTTGCTCATCTGTTCTGTCAGAGCATGCAGCTGAGATTGCAGAATCAAAGGGGTGGAGCCTGAAACTTTTCATATTCATCAAGCGTCATGTATGAAATATTTTGGGGGTTTCTCCTACACCTGAAAATATTTGGCTGAACTCATTACATGATTTCACATGCAGGCTGTTTAAATATATCCAGCTCTTTAAAAACAGGTGTGACGGACAATGGAGGAAGACTTTGAGGTTCTGCACCCTTATAGACCACGTAGCGGTGGCCTCTGCTTCCAATTCCTCAGTACAGGAAAATATTGACTGGAAATCCCAAAAGTTTCTGTGGGTCCGTTGACGACACCAAAACCTATCTGCACAATACACAATCTGCATACATTTGTTTTGCCTGACAAATGACATGAATAATGTTTTGAGAGCTGAATAACATCATGAGAGGAAAAAAAATTGATTAAAAACCACAAAATCTGAATGAATACACTTATTCTGTCATTTAAAAAATATACAGATTACAAGACTAAAAGAGCAGGTGTAGATTATCAACTGAAAGGATCATCTTAAAGAGTTGAGAAATGTCCATAGTACACTTTCCCAGAGAAAATAATTCAGTTCTTCAGTGTGTAAACTGTTCTTCTGGAGATTTCTTGATTTTAAAAATAATTTAATAATTTTGTCATTTGTTGCCCACACAAAAAGGAATTACTACAGAGTCAATCATATGATGGAGAGTGAAGCATTAGAAGCAAGGAGAGGAGGATAAGAGAGAAGTAACAGCTAAGGAAGTGAAGATGACTTGGCAAAAGAGAATGATGGACAATATTCAGACGTCTGTCAGAGCAGCAGTCACACTGTATGATTTATCTGGAAAAAATTAACACAGACTCAGATACATCTGTGGCTGTGAGTGTAAATATCAGATGTCCGTGTCTTTGTTCTTGAGTGACGATAGACTAACTTAAGCTCCTGTCCAGAAATTGTCTTACAATCCTTTAACAATTACAGAGTTTGTCCCAGAATGTTCCACCTAAAATAGAAACTACAAATACACTATTGTCTTGTTCTATTTGTATTTTTCCTTCTGAGGTGTTCTCCTAAGGTAGATCATACGTAGTTTGAAAATAAAAACTTTATATAAAAATCATATTTTAATAAATAAAGCAACTAGATTCAGAACACATTTGCTATGCTTCTGTACTCGTCTTCAAAACCCAAATATGCTGGAGTCTTCCTGGGGACTCTGGGACGCATCTGGTGCCGCTGCGCGCCTCCCATGGTATTTAGTAAATTGTAGCAATGAAGAAATCTTTCTATTAGAACTAGGAAATTGCTTCTGTCAAGACCACTCAACAGGGGGAGATAGCTCTTGCTTGAATTGGATCTCAGCTTAAAAAAAGAAGTAATCTAATGTGACATCTTGATAACATCTATCATGAAAGAAAAGAAAAATTCTGTTCTGGTGCCAGAGGGCTTTTGGTTTTAAATTTCCTTTCAGATGGTAGATGTGACACTAATGCTGTATATTTAAAGCAGCTGAACTACTTTTATGAGGTTCCACTGCTCCCCCATCAAAAAGCAAGATTGCCTCAATCGTAGCTGATGGTAATTCTGATTCACAAAATAAAAATCAAAGCTTGCTCAGCTGCATCGTTTCAGTGAATAAAAACCTTATTATCGCAGTTCTGCGGATGTAGCCTGCATATGGTCCAATTAGCCTTTCAGAGTGTTTAATAAGCACAATCAATGTGCAGGGAGAAGTCAAACTGTGCTGAAGGAACTGCAATTTACTCAGTGGGCTACCCTTCACATATGGGGCAAAAAAGGAGGAGGGGAAGACCTTTGTGGAAAACACAGTCATTCCTTTTTGTAGCATTTTTAATGGTCAATGCCTTCTGCTCAAAAGGTGTCTGCAGGATAAAGAAATTCTGTAGGATTAGAGCACTGTGGTTGTGATCCAAGCAGCCAAACAAATGCAACCTTATGGTGCCAGAACAACTATACATTTACTGCACAGAAAGAGGCACTTCAGTTAAAGGATTAGTGGGAATCAATTATTGAGGCGGACCACCATTTTCAGTCTCTGCTTCTTAAGATGCTTAACAATAACATCATCACAGAAGGGGGACTGATGGCACCTTGGGCAAAATACCAGCAGCAAAAAAACAAAAGGCATGGTTAAACTCCTGGCGTCCGATTTCATTGCCTCAGGCTTAAGTTTTTAGTCTCCAGTGGGTTAAATGATGACACTGTGGATAAATAACAGAGACTTGGACATGCTAGAACTGAAGTTAACAATGCACTGGTTTCATGTGGGCCAAGTGACCTTCTGTTCCTAACAGGTTCAATTCTGCAGAACAGCACAGTCAAATGAACATCCCAGACAGTAACATGCAGGTTTGAATATGAGGCAATTTATCTCATCTTCTCTGGCATCTCTGCATTTAGCTAAATAATAACATATATAATAAACATGTAGCTCAAATTTTGACGTGTAGACTAGATAAGTACTTTAAAACAGCTCAATCCCACTTTGAGAGACGGATGTAAAAGCAACCCTGGCACATAAAAATGTTACAAGAGGAACATATCATGCTGGCAAAAGGTTTAGGTGTGGAGAGTTTTTGATATTTTTCATGACCATCTGCTAGAGGTTTATATTAAGTGCTAGACAGCTGTGCTTCCCAGTGCTGTTTGTTGTTGGAAGGGGGCAGGGGCAGACAAGGACAGGTGTCAATGGAGCAGACAGGGCCATCAGGTGAAGAACAAACAGGACATGAACAGGTCTGCTGATGTTTCTGTCACATCACTGATCCTTTAAGCCAGTTGAACTATTTTATAATTCAGATCTTTTGAGATTTACCTGCAATGTATTTGCACAAACATTTTATAAATTTAAGTAACTTCATACTGAGGAAATTCCCAGAGCTGTTTATCAGTACAAAGACGTTAAAGATTTTAATTGAAAGAGCTCCACCTTCATAAAACACCCAACACCTCAACGTCAGCCATCAGGGACTTGCCACAAAGCGACATACAGGAAGGTCATGGAGATCGAGTTATGCATGGATGCATTAATCATACGTCAAGTCATTCCTAAGACCAGAACAGCACAGTTAAACCTCACCAGTAAACTTCTGATCAGTTACTTGTGAAAGAACTTTTTTTTTTCAGCACAAACTCTATTCAGAAATAAGTCCTGAAAAAGCTGGTATAATTTATTATGATACAGTTTCTTCAATTTATTTATTTTAAACTGAAAGACAACATCTTTGAAATTAATTATCCTTGACCCTGCTGCAGCATCAACCCTAAGCAACCTTCATATTGTGTTCACTTGTCACTGTATCAATTTTCTGTTTAAAAAAGAAGTGCAAAAACAATTCTGCAAGTTGCAGAAAAATATTTTTCAACGAAAAATAGTCTATATGTTGTACAAGGGTGTCCAGAAGTGAGATCTGGAATTTGGTCTATTAAAGATCCAAAAAGATAACAATGTAATGTAAGTATTTTAGTAGTTAATCTTATGGTTCACCTACATTAAAAGGTTTGATTGAGAGATTGGAGAAAATTAAACTATGTTCATTCAGATATGGTCACTTGGTGCATGAGTACAAATGGTTTCTCTCCGCCTGCTGTGCTCTATAAAACTAGACCATGCACACATTGATTTCCCTTAGCAGCATGGGTGAAAAAAAGAAAATGTTTAAATGTAAACAAATCCATGAACCTATCAATACACACACAAAGCCCTGAGGAGTGTGGAATGACTAATAAACCAAACAAGAGTGAAGGAGATGGAAGAAAAAGCTCCACTGACAGGATCTCAAACTGAAATCCACAGGGAAGCGTCATATTGCAGCTATAACTATTTGATGGGTAAATGCAGAGCAGAAACATCAGATCAAATGGAAAAGCATATGGAGATTTCAAGAACCTTTATCACAGGAGAAATATCATTTTGAATCAGCACCAGTAACAATTTTTAACCAAGATCATTTATGTATTTTGTCAGAAACGTATTTTTACTTCTCGTTAAACTGTAATGTTACGGATGTTGCACTAACCATTGTCTTTTTTGTTTTGTTTTGTTTTGTTTTGTTTTTGACATCAGCAGATATTTTTAATTCTTTGCAGGACAGCTTTGTTCGAAACATATGCGACTAAATGCTTACAGCTACAGGCCTAATAACTCTTGTTTTTCTCCTTCTGAAAATGTTTTTATGTCGAGTAGTTTGCTAAAATGCTAAGCTAAAGTTGCCACTTTTACTCTAAATTGTGAAATGACTCACTGACAGTTTGGCCCTTAAACTATTTCAGTGCTCGTCTAATTCATGTGCCCCCCCAAAAAGAAAAGATTCTGGCTTCATAATGCTTTGCTTAGAATGAGGTCCTATTCTCATGAATGGAAAAAAATCAGAGCATGGTGGGCAGAGCAGGTCACCGACTCAGACAGTAAAGTCTAGCAACTGCCAATGCAATCTCTCATTGCAAAACAATGCACTCAGCCTGTAAAAAGGTTTGCCAAGACTTGCATAAATAATCTTGCCATCACTCTACAGACTGCATAACAAAAGGCATGAAACACAGTAAGAGAATCTGATTTTCCTCATTTTAAAATGCTATGATTGGGACTCTGATCCTGTACTTTGCATCTTTCAGGTTCTAGTTTAGCCTACTTCACCTTTTCTTCTAAATGATAACACATCCAAACTGTATATTTGTTTAAATCAGCAGGTAAATGTTGCACACACGACATATGAAAGAAAATATAGTTCTCCAAGTTATTTAACAATTGTTGTAGTTTTGACTCAAGCAGAAAAAAATAGGGGATTGCAGAATTATTTCAATTTATGCTTCAGAGCAGATGACCTTTTTCTGATTTTTACTAAACTCAAAGCATGTGTTAAAGAACATGCTTTTTGATATTTTCACTTTCTTATAATATTAATTTTCGTAATCTAAATTAATTTGATAAAATAAGTATAATCTTATTTTTTGGTTGATTATCAAGGGAAAGTTGGCTGACAGTTCAGAAAAAGAATTAGAACCAGTTTTACTGCAGCATCACTTTTAACCAGATGAGAAATAAAACCAGCAACATAATGAACTCATTAAATTAACATGAGCTTTAATCATCTCATAATTCTTCATAAATTGCAATTTTGTTCAAAAACCTTGCCCCTGTTTTATTTTATCAACCTGAGTGACAAATATGATGTTAATAATGCAGAAAGAGTCTTTATGTTTTAATTTCTGGATGACTTCAATGAGATTTAAATTCTGTTCTCAAAACTATTGCCTTCTATTTTCTAATACAAAGTCTTATAAAAGCCATTTAAGGAAAATAAAAATGTGCTGAACAAGTGTATCTCCTCATCTCTTTTAACATCAGTTCAGCCAATCAAATGTGAAATGGCTTGGTGAGTTTTAGGAACACCCCACAGTGAACTTTGATTCTGAGGGATTTGGTTGTGGCGGACAGGTAATTCCCCCTGGAACAGGAGCTTAATGCCGTCTTCCCCCCAACCCTTTTGAAATTTCCTCAGCTGGAAAATGTGTCTGCTTTTGAGAGGACAAGAGATCCGCGCTAGAAATAATGACCAAGACATTCAATTTCAGGTCCTAAAATCTTACCTTTTGTCAGTCAAGTGGTGAAACATTCTGCAATAATTTCAGGATTAACCAGATAGTTTTAAAACAAACAAACCGTGTCGCTGTTTGAGACAATGTCACCTTGAAGTAGATTATTATTCCCTGTTTCAACAGAATTTCTCCCTTTTGTCCTTTTATAATTTGAATGCTCAAATGATGAAATCAGCTGTAAAGTGTGAGTTTTTTTCTGCACATGGCTCCAGAAATTTACATTTCTGTCACTTGTCAGTGAGATCTGTCTCAACTGATCAGACTGTTGGGAATATTTGACCTTTTTGTGAAGCTTCTGTAAAACATAAAGTCAACACTGTATTTATTCAAACATTTCCAAACAATCACAGTCATGGATATATTAGATTAAAAACACTGGCATGGATTTTGTATTATAATTTCAACAGCATTATTTTGATATATTGGTCGTTTGTTTAAATTAATAAAATATTTGGTGCCAGCAGGAATTAAAATACTTGCTTCAAATTAAATAAATAACTAGACTTATAGTAAGTGCTCTGTAGTAGCCTATTAATCTTTAGAACAACAACAACAACAAAAAATTCAATCATTGGACGTTTGTAGAAAATTAAAAAACATGGTTATCTGTATGTTACCAATTATAATCCAAGGTTGCTGAATTACTCTCACAGTTAGAACAACAGGGTTAACAAATCTCATGTTGTATTTCAAAGTATCTCTGTTCAGTGTAGAATAATCCAGATAACAGAACACAACATTGCCTGCCCACACTCCAGCCATATCCATGCAACCAGCAGACAACTTATCCACCTTATGTCACAGATGTGCCCTGAGCAAAGAGCCATTCTGCCAGATATTCTCTGAAAATGGAATAATATTAAAACACAAATCAGAAATTATTTAGACTTAGCACACCACTAAGTTGATGAATTTTATTGCCACCCACATAAAACCGATTCAAAATGCATAAAAGCTTCAACTAGCTGCTCTTTTTATTCAACTGCCCAGTTATTTGACATTCCCCCCTTCATGGTAGTTGACAGGTAAGTATAGAATACATGGGAGTGAAGTATCATCTTGAGAAAAAGCCAGTGAAAGACAACTGACCTCTAAGTTCTGCACAGATCAGTGAACACGTGTGTTATGCATCCCCCACTGACACTGACACACACAACAGTTCGGCCGTCTGCACACACACTCAAACATCTGCAGAACTCCATCACCTACCTTACAAACTCACTGATGATGTTGACATTAATGAGAAAAGAGACGCGCTCATGAAGGCAACCAACGATGCTAGTCACTGAGATATGACTCTGATGCCACTGTAACAAGCTGTCAAGTCAGTGAATAAATCATAAATTCTCACAGATCTGACTTTTCTTTTAATATGTGCATAAATGTGGAGCATTTTCTGATTTAAGATTAGCAGGGAAAAAGAAAACCAACTAAGGTTCTTCCCCATTGACTCTCATGCAGGAAATTTAAATCCTCATATTACTTCAAATGCCATGAGAGCAGATTTATTTATCGAACATATGCAAAGTCAGAAAGATGGGATAAATTTATATACACCTCAATTAGAATATCAACAAATTTACATTATTTCTGTCACTCAATTTAAAAAATGAAACTCCGTTTAATAACATGCTGTGTGTACCATTTATAACAGTTGTAATTTTATTTATTATGTCTTACAGCCAATAAAAACTTAAAGACTGCTGACTCAGTTCATTGACTGGCAGTCAGTGACACCCACTATATTGAGGGCAAGACATTAAAAGGTCACTGCTAAAGAAGCTGCTTGTTCTCAAAGTGCTGTATCCAAGGATATTAATGGAAGGTTGAGTGAAAGGAAAATTGTAGTAAAAACGACTCACAAGTGGTAGAGACAACCCATTCAAGGGTTTGGGTTAATTTATGAGTTAAAGCTGGAGCTTCAAGTGTCATCCGAAGGAGGTTTCCACGATGCATTAAGGAGAAAAAGTTCTTGACTGGTGTTCACTGGTCCAACCAGTTTTCAATAGTTTCAAGCCAGAGTACTCAATCTCAATAGATGGAAACACTTAAAGTACATTACTGTGTTTATATGGAGTCTACAAAGGAGTTTCACTTTTAGAACCTATTTACTGAGATATAGCTGTGCATAAATTACTGCTAGTATTTTTTTGGGGGTTTTATATGCTTTTCCTAAAATCAGCAGACTGTTAGGATGGGTTATTCTCTCCTTGAGCAAGTACAAGTAAGCACCTAATAAGCACCTTGGTTGCCTGTTATCCTGCTCTAGGAACTGGTCAGATAGAAGCATAAAAAGGTCTGAAAATAAGTGCAATGCCTGGAATCACATAACTAAAATTGTTGTCAAAACATTTAAGCACATAGCAGGAAAATCACCCACCAGCTAGATGTACAGAAAATCAATGCAAGTTGGAAGCTAATCTACATTCAATATGGACAAATTTGGGGTTCACTGCATAATCCTGAACATCAATATTTTGCTTAATAACTAATTATTTCAAAGGGAAAATAGTATAATCACAGGTTTTCAGTGCACATAAAGAAAACTCACACAACCAGTGCACAAAAAGAAATAGACATTTAAAATATAGTAATTGGAAATAGAATGCTAAATTTAAAAAAGTTCCTTTTTGAATTTCATGTTTTAGTTTCTAGCTCCCTGACAACCCGGAAATTCAGTTAACATTCTCCAGCCGATTGCAAATCTGCACTCTGGTTTCCTTTCCATATCTAAATATTAATAGTCTCCATTACATGAAAATGACTTTCATCTCCGTCTCACATGGAGGGATTAGATTTTAATCAAGGCATTAAATATGACTTTCTATTCCTGCAGATGGGGAAAGATGGCAGGCAGTCAATTAGTATCACGCTCTGTTTGCGGTCTCACAGTGAAGCCTGATAAAGTCTTTGTTGTCACTGACATGCAGTTAGAGCATAAACAAAACACAAATGAGGCAACATAATGATGAGATTCTGTCAACAATCAGTGTGCTGCTATAAATGTGAAAATATCTTCATTTTTGGGCTGAAACTGCTTATGCTATTCAACTCACACATCTAATGATTTTGACTGCTGACATCATCAGCTCTGATCTCGATCACAGCTGGTGCTGTGCATCAATATTTGCAAAATTAGGCTAAATTGGAATAACTTTTCTCCACTTTTGAATCAATCACCATTAAAATAAAACTCTGTGAGACACTCTGGTCCACAAAGTAAGATGTTCTAGTCTCTGAAACTAAGTTAGTGACAACTCTGTAATATTTACAACACTTTTCTGCTTACCGTCAATTATTCTGTTCATTTATCCATTTCATCTGATTCTGGGTGTAGTTCCAGGTTGAGAAGTCAAGTCCATCTCTTACTGACAAATAAAATAAAAAAAATGATCTGACATAGTTAGAGCCTACCAGGTTAACCACCACCTGGACACGCCCAGCAGCACTTTAAGGTGCTCACATGTGCGCTCAATAAAGCCTGATTGCCCCCAACAGGTTTTGTCTGACTAGAAGAGTATTTACTCCCCACCAGCAGTGTGAAGGTATTGTTCTGAAGATGAAGTTGTGTCATCTAGAAGGTCTGATTTTTGTGCTCATCATACATGCTGCCACAGCACAATGGAGCTTCAGCAGCAAGTTTAGCTGCTACAAACCTCAGCCTAGAAAACCAAACTATGGAGCCAAGTAAGTTTTTTTTTTTTTTCCCCTCCTTCTCTCCATTGTTGTATGTCCTCTAAAGGTGCAGTTAAAACGGATTAAATACAAGAATAAATAAGGTACTTTGAAACTGTAGTGCAAGGGAATGAAGGCATGATGTATTATGTCATGGTCTAAGCTTGTCATGTTGTGCCTTGGATTTAATGACTCTGGGCCATGGTGGTTTAACTGAGCCATTCAGTGACATAATGCTTTTCTGTTGTTGTGACTTGGCTGAGGTGAAGGGAATGACTGTCAGTCTGAGGTGGATCTGTTGGTGATGTTGACTTGTCTTCCATAGAACTGCATCTCGTCCTCATGAACTCCTGAACCTTGCTCACCTGCCCAAGACCTGGGACTGGAGGAATGTGAACGGCATTAACTATGCCAGCACCACCCGTAACCAACACATCCCTCAGTTCTGTGGCTCCTGCTGGGCACATGGTAGCACCAGTGCTATGGCAGGTAAATGGTACCAGTTTCTGGTGTTGACTGTTTTTAATGTACATTAAAACTATGCCAATATAGCTAAATTAAACTTTCCAGGAACACAAAATGGCTGCTATTAAAGCTATTGTGGTTATGGCTTGAAGAAATGATTTTAACTTGGAAAAAATGCAATGATGGGGTGGGGGGGCTCTTAAATGGGGATGTGGGAGTTAAAGTATCTGGATGACTTGCATTTCAATTTCACTTCCTGTAGATCGCATCAATATTAAGCGTGGAGGGGCATGGCCATCTGCTTTTCTGTCAGTCCAACATGTAATTGACTGTGCTGACTCTGGTACCTGTCATGGAGGAGATCATGCAGGTGTATGGGAGTATGCCCACAACTATGGGATTCCTGACGAGACCTGTAATAACTACCAGGCTGTTGACCAAGGTAAGAGCTAAAGCCTCACCAGTTCCTATTTGAATAAAATGTGTCTTTGTAGTTGGAATCAATTTTTTTTTTTTTTTTTTTTTTTTTTTTTTTTTTTTTTTTTAGCCTGCAAGCCATTCAATGCCTGTGGCACTTGTACAAATTTTGGGGAGTGCAGTACTGTCCAGAACTACACATTATGGAAAGTGGGGGACTTTGGTGCTGTGAGTGGAAGGGAAGAGATGATGGCAGAAATCTATGCTGGAGGACCAATCAGGTATAAGTTGAATAAAGTGAAGACTAACATTTTTAGAACGCTTAAGTTGAACGTGTGCACATGTCTGTCTTCAGCTGTGGAATCATGACCACTCAGAAACTTGACGAGTATACTGGCGGCTTGTACTCGGAGTCTGTCCAGTTTCCTGTGATTAACCACGTTGTGTCAGTAGCAGGCTGGGGTGTGGAAAATGGCACTGAATATTGGATTGTTCGCAACTCTTGGGGAGAACCTTGGGTGCGTCAAGCTACTAGTTTGCTAGATTTAAACTAAAATTTTGTTGAACATGGTTCCAAGTAAACAACTTTTTTTCTTTCAGGGTGAGAAAGGTTGGCTCAGGATCGTGACCAGTGCCTACAAAGACGGAAGTGGAAACCTGTATAACCTTGCTTTGGAAGAAGACTGCATAGTTGGAGATATGATCATCCCCTTAACTTATCAATAAAAGTTGTGGATATTTAAGAATTGCAAATGACTGTCTAATCTCTTGAATGTAACTTTAGTATTCTACATGAGCATTCTGATTTCTACTGGGTTGCCCAACTACAGTCCTTGGCATCTCTTGTCCTGCAAATTTAGAGGCACACCAGAAACAAATGACTGAAATCCCAAATTTTTTGCACAATCCTGTTGAGGCATTGATGTAGTTTTTTTTTTTCTCCCCCCATCCACAGTTAATCCTTGAGTGTTTCAACTACAGCTAGTTGGTGAGACGACAATGCAGACACACTCCCCTTGGGGTAATTTGAAGTGGCAAATTGACCAAAAATGCAGCCCTTTGACTGGAGGAAAATGCAAACATGAATGTAAAGTCCCACTAGGAGCCCTAGAAGGAATTTAAAACCTAGATAATATTTTCAGACAAATGTCTTGGACTTCAAAATGGAATTGTCAGAAATGACTTGCTGAAAACCAGAAATGCATTGTTTGCATCAACCTAAAACTTGGCTTGGAAAGGTCTGCAAATATGTTTGGGCCATGAAAAAATGTAAACTGCAGAAAGCAAGTTGGGCTTAAGTCTTGGATCTCTATGGAAGTCTGTGAGCTGCTAGCAGATCGTTTGTGAATCCTGCATCTTTGTAGTTCTGGCCAAACCATTGGTTTAAAAATATTTGCAGTTTCATTCCTAAATGGTAAATTCATGAATAGGACTCAAACATTCATGAGCTCAATGCTGTTTGTGTAATTGAAACTTGTTTGAAAGTGGATATGTTCAGGTATTCAGAAATATAATTGGATCATCCTGAGCTGCAGTACATATTAACAGACAATTGTAGAGTTGTTCAAAAACAAAGATTTTTATGAAATCAAGCATTTTACAGTGGTACTTTGAACAAAAGTGAAGTTTTTTTTTCATTACAAGTCAAATAAACTGCATGTAGATGGTAACTGGCCTGTATGTGTACAGGGCTTCATCTACTCCAGAAGAACCTAAATTGCTTCACACAACTTTCACTCATCTTTTCAAGCACACATTCACATACGGGCAAGTCACCGCTGCCCTGGAGCAGACTGCTTGGCAGGTGAAGTGTTTTGCCAGAAGACATGACAGGTGGATGGAGCAGGGGTTCGAACCAGCAACTTTGATTACAGGACAAACTCCCACCAGCGCAGCCCTATAAAAATCAAAGCTATTATGGTTGTTGAGCTTTGCACCTTTTAAGCACATACTCTTGTTTGAAACACCACTCTGTACATCTGAAGCTAGGTAATCCATAGGGGTCTCCTGAACTTGGCCAATGGTGTCCACCGACACCTGGACACCACCCTGCTTCAATGCACTGGAAACAAATGTCCTGATCAAAAACAGCTGTCTGTAGAACTTGACAGGTTGAAAGTTGAAACCACTCGTTAATGTGTTGGAACAGGAACACATCTAAAAGTTGGACGTCGGCCCCTAAGGGCTGGAGACATGCCTGCGTCACCCCACCCTCCTCTACCCAACAACTTGAATTTTCAAATAGCCAATGCACTCTCAAGGGCAGACAGGTTTATATGCTAAAAGTTGTGAAATTGGCTTCTGATCTCAAGGGAGCTACTTGAGTTTTAAGTCAAGAGTATATGAAGTGTATATATGAAGCTGTACCTTCAGAAATATTTAGCTGCGTGGAAACTGAAGTGTTGCTGTTGACCCCAATTTGCATCTGAACTGGTGCAATGTCAAGTGAAAATGTCTGCATAGAAACCTTCCTATTTCAGACAATCATACTTTATCACTAGAAATATTACTGTATCGGGATGTGATCCAGGTAAATTCAGGCAGGTTAGGCACATAATTTTATAAAAACACTCTAATTTGTGGTGTTGAGTTAGTTATGAATTACATGTAGCAATTCCCTCCTTCAGGTCCCAACATCAGTAAATCAAGTGGGTCTTTAATAAAATGACTGTTTATGTAGCTTCCTAGTCTTGATTACACACACTCAACTCGCTTATTGAGTGAACGTTTTATTGGTTTAAATTCCAACAGGCCTCTGGAGAAAGTCTGTTAAATCACCAGCTATCTATAATAGCAAACACAACAGCATCATCTGAGTTTATGTGCAATTATTGAAGCCCATTTTCATGCTCTGGAAAATAAAAGGAAACAGAGTACTCACATACTTAGTTCAGGCAACGCAACAACAATAAAAATGCAAAAACACAAGCTGCTGTGCTCTGCTGCTGATATGGAAATGCTTTCCATTAACTCCAGTTTCCATTCAGCTTCTCATGGGAGAACAAAAGGATAATCAAACCTTCTGTGGTGCTCTGCAAGCCTCAAACCTTTAGAGCTGTGCTGCTTCCAAGGTGAGACATGCTGTGAAAAGAATAAATAAAAATGAGCATAATTTTGTTGCTCAGAATGAAGTGATCAAGCCCCCACCCTCCGGCAATCTTTCACATAAAATCAAATTTGCAGTTTGATTAAATTTCCTGCTTGCTCTTTCATTTGCATAATCACAAGCAGAGCTCTAATGGTCGGGAATGAAAACACATGCTAATCTATGCGTCGAAAGCAAAAAGTTATTTTCCAGGAAACCAGAAAAGGTCTGAAGAATGCAGGTTGCAAAAGCATGAGTCCTTTTAATGTAAGTGATTCAGCATTCATCTTCATCAGTGCAATCAATATGACAAAATGGATTTTTCAGTAATTTTTGCAAACCCATTATATATCATTTTGGGTATTGATTTATTTTGTTCTGTAAACATGTAAATGAAGGAGGTGGAAGATGCATAAAAAATGTTTTTTTTGTTTCTTGAGGCCTCAGATTATCGGCCTTAACAGATTTGAAGGGCATAACCACAACTAAAGTATTCTTGAACAAGGCATAGATCTGATTTATCCGCAGAATCACTCTACAAGGCCACTACGGGAGTCTGCTTGTTAGTTGTTTTTTTTTTTTTTTTTTGTAAAATCTGTGATTTGCTTTGCAAAAAAATGCAGCATAACAAAGAGATTTCACACAACGTTTGAAACTGGAGGCACTGCATCCTATCATGACTCAAAACATGCCCAAATGATGCTTTCATGTTATTACTGCCTGGAGATATATTTAAAACAAGAGAAGGAATTACTTCTTGTTTAATGAGTTCCATAGTATTTTTAATAATTTATCACATCAAAATGAACCGTGTTGTCTTTTTATCTCATATCTGACAAATCAGCTTTCTTCACCAAAAAAGCTTTTTTGAGTGCAGGATTTTTGGATTAATCAAATGTGAAAGATTAGCTCTATTAAATGCTGTAAATCAGAATTTAACAAAAATGTCTATTTGAACCAATTTGCATTAAAGATTGGGTTTGAAATCTCATCACTGAAAATGCACAGTTTGCTTCTCAGACAGCAGTTGTTTTTCCTGTTTATCCGTGTTTTTCTTTCGAGCAAAAGAAGCCCCTGACCAACAATCAGTCAGCAGGATTCCAGACTAAGTCTCCAACCACATCCATCCTGCTAGTTCCTCCTTCTGTCAGATATACCCATGCAGCCTCGAGGCAGCAACAGAATTAGCTCTAGTTAATGAAAGAGTATTAATTTCTCTTAGTCACAACAAAATAAAGTACTAATGTGGCCATGAATATTTCAGTTACACTGCAGCAACACGGGAATCTGCTCTCACAATCTTCCCTGGCTTGCAGAACAAGAATTGGCGATTAAATGCATTATTAATGCCTCATAATAAAATGTATATTTTGCAGCGGTGGCATGGAGTAAAAATCCAATGAGGAGTCAATACTATTTCAAACTAACTTGCTGAACACTTTCAATAATGAGAAACTGCCTCCACGCCTCTGCAGCTTGGTGAACAGAGCTCCTCTTTCTGTTATCACTGTCTAGTGTAAGGTAGTGCATTCTTATTGTATCCATTAGAAATGGATGTGATCCTTCCAAGTCAGTCTTTTTTTTTTTTTTTGCAGTCTTCCCCTGGAAGTTTTAATTAGAACAGCAGTCATTCGTGCTATCGTTGTTTCAAGAGAGCCGCTTCAGCATTCTTTAGATGCCCACTTCATCACAGGATCAGAGGCCCACAGAGGGTGGACTGTTCAGGGTGGCTGCCTCATGTGTCCTCTGCATTTTACCTCCGCATTCAGAAACTGATTCTCTACTGAAACGGGGCTGTTAAGAATGTTTTGCAATTTTTCTGGGACAAGTACAGAGATAAGTTTAGACTCAAAGAACTTGTTGTTAGATTCATAATTCTCACAATCCAACACAAACCTAGAGAAGCATGGGCAATGTGATCCCTATGGAATGTTGTTTCTGAAACAGTTGGACTGGAAATATAAGAAACTTAGTTTTAGTGGTTTGATGGAAATGTTTTCGTTTGGGGCCTTAGGGGATTCAAACTTTTGATGCGACTTTTTCAGCTTTTTTTATGGAGCAGTTTTTGGCAGATGGTTTGATAGAAATAAGATGTTTGCCTGAAGACCAACAAAATAAATACAAAAAGAAATTATAATAATAACATTGTGTTCAGTAATTTCTGATTTCTTCAGTTTTCCACAGATAGTTAAGCATAAATAAGTTATTAAAAGTTTATGTGTATCAAAGTGAAAATGTCATGTTCTGTTGGATGAACCTTTACATTTGAGTTGCTGTTTTGTTGAAGCGTTAGGATGTAAACTGTTTTCTCAATAGTGCAAACATCCTGGCTTGCATTAAATAGACATAATTATCCCACTTTGCTTCACACTCCTGCCTGACTGATGTCACAAACTGTGTTGGAAACATAAAGGCTTTTGTGAAAATGTAAGGTGGAAAGTATGCTTATCTGTCCAAATGTGTTTATTTGTTTGTTGTGCATTCATTTCTAATTTCACAGTGAAGTTGTAGTTGAATTGTCCTGGCAGATTTTTAAAACATGAAGTTAAATTTTCTTAAGACAAATTAGCTCCCTTTTGGCAAAGGCATTGCACTTGTTACACTACATGAAATCAGTGATTTAAACCAAGAAAGTAATGTTTTTATGTTTTCAGCTGAAACGAGAACAACACAGTGCCTTGTGTCCAGCCCTCCTGAGTCTATAGGTACAACCATATTTTACAGCTGCAGGGTTTTTCAGGAATGTGTTGACCAGCTTTGTACATGTAAAGACTGAAATTTCTCCTTTGCAAACTAACTAAACAGAGTCAGACTGAGCAGAGAGCCTGTGTGAAATTTTTTAAAATCTTGTTGCAGATCTTCAACTTAATTTTGTTTTGATTTTGGATTGGGATTTCTTAAACATGGAAACATTTTAATCAAGCTCATTCTGGTATAGGTCTGCATGTACGTGTAGGTTTCAGTGAACCTCCTCCCTGATCTCAAGTCTTTTTCATCTTCACATAAGGTTTTTTGGTGCTTCTGCAGGATTGGTCTGTATTTAACTTCAACTACCTCCAGCGTTATGCCTGGTCCCCTGAAGATGTGTCCGGGGGGTTAGGTCCGAATTTGTTTTCTGCCACATTCTGCACATAGATTACAAAGCTAAGTTTTGGTCTCATCTGACCAAAACATGGCTGGTAGCTAACAAGACCTCCAAAACATTTCTTATAACAATTCCTTTCTTGTAGCCATTTATCCATGAAGATCTCTAGAGTTCACGGTGGTAAACAGTGTTTACAACAGCCACAAACTCATAAATATTAAATATTCAGATTCCCATTTGATTAGAGACTGAAATCCAGTAGCATTGGAGAAATGTGTGCCACTTCATTTTGTGTCATTTTTCACTGTCAAAGTGACCAGAGCTGCCACAGTGGGACCATGTTGCTAACATCTGGTCATCGTGGGACAAAATCAGTGACTTTTATCTTCCACGCAGTGGCCTTTATAGTTGCTTCCTCTAGTTTTCTTGGAAATGTCATCCTCTCAACAGAGTTTGACATGAACACAGTAGTTAGTCAGGGGTCTTTTGGTTCATATGAACTGACCCGCAGCTGCATGATGCTGCCCCCTGTTGAAAAATTCATCTTCATGTAATGACTGAAACCTTAATGTAATTTTATTTCTATATGTGTTCACTAACATACAGCAGTTATCAAAGACTTAATTGCATGTGTTAATTAATTTAGTCTTAATTTAGTGAGTCTCAAAGCTATTTGTCAAGTTGTGAAGATTAGAAACTGCAAAGATTTGGCATGAAGGAATTTTGAGGTATAAAGATTTGATCCATGTGTTACTTTTTGTTCTAAAAGATGGCTTCTGTGAGAAAATAGTGTATTCACTCTTGGCACACAATGAGGTAAGATGTGTCTTGATAATATTTACTTGCAATAACTAACATTGAGTGAGAGATCATGTGGAACTTTACAATTTTTGTTGCAAAAAGGGAACATTTTGGTGTCATTTCGAAACTCTGTGATTAACTACATAATGGCTTTCAAAGCAAACTCATTTTCTGCACATTTTTTAAATCATTAAACATTAAAACCATTTTCCCTCTAAAAGTAACCGACTTTCTGGACGTCAAAGAGCTGATTGATGTCGCAGTAGAGGCTGCCTGCAGGAAAACAAATCTGTCTAAATGTGGCTTTGAAGAAAAGGAGCAGCTTTCCCCCCTCTGATCAGAAACTTGGGTTTGGTGGAAGAGCGCCCCGCCCTCCTGGTCCATATAACCAGAAAGCCAGTTTGCAGGACGCTCAAACAAAACAGGAACATTGGAGATCACTTCGCTGTGTATGAAGTATTCCTGGGGGTGAACTCTGGCTACTCTGACCCAACGGATTACACTGGCTGTTTCATCTTTTGACGGCAAGCAAGCAACCACAAGTGACCATGGATTTTCTCAATCACAACTATTTGAATGCGCGCAACCCCTATGATTACACTTTCAATTTCTGGAACGACTATCTTGGACTCACGACATTGGTTACGAAGAATAATAAGCTCAACATGCCCCAGAATCCGAACTCTATCACCGAGTCCCTGAAAGCGACGCTGGGTTTGGACGATTCCCCGGCGTGCCCGTGCGTAATCGCGGGCGGCACCGGAGAGAGCGGGCACCTGGACTGCTGCTGTCCGTCCGGGAGCCCCCCGCCACCCTCCATCCTGGACCTGAAGGAGCGCTTCTCCATCCTCAGCCCGTTCCAAAGCCAGCTGCCGGAGCGGGAGATGGGCTTCGGTGGAAGCTTTGCGGGGTTCGATCTCTTTGGTGTGGAGCGGAAGATGCGCAAACCCACAACCAGGGGCAAGCAGGAGCCCAAAATCTGCGTGTTCTGCCGGAATAACGGAGCGCCGGAGGAGGTGTTCGGCTCTCACGTCCTGAAAACTCCAGACGGCCGAGTTGTGTGTCCGATTCTGAGGGCTTACACCTGCCCGCTCTGCAGCGCCAACGGGGACAATGCCCACACGATAAAATACTGTCCACTGTCAAAAGACCAGCCATCCCAGCGCCCATTAAAGGGGGGGAGGGCTGTGGGCGGTAAGAGGATGAAAATATTTTAAATAGACGAATCTATAAAGTAAATTGAATTGCACTGAACAATTTCCAGATGTCTGTTTTGATTTCGGTTTTAGCCTTTATTCCTGTCTCATAAGCATACTGTCTTTTTTCTTTGTTCCATCTATGAGATTGCTTCTATTTTTATAGTTCTTTTATCCACATAGAATCATTTTCTGCTTTATACATCAGATTTACTCTTTTCTCTAGTTTAGTCATTTGAGTGTGTGCATACAAAAACACATGTATCAATAATCCAACATTTTTAATAGTATTTTGGTCACTTAAGAAAATACACTGACATTTGGTAAGGGGGATGAATGTCATAACCAATTTCTCCCAAGTATTTTTGTATGGTGAGCTAAAAGCTTGCTGCAATCTTCTTTCATGTCTTAGAGAAACCAAAGTTATGTTTGCCATTAAAAAAGTGTTGGTAATGTGTATGTGTGGGGCTGAGTGAAGGAGGAAGTCTTTGAACCCCTCGGCCTGCCTGAAAAAAACTCCACCACATGTTTTCCAACTTGCTCTAAAAGTTGATGCTCATTCTGGGAGGAAGGAACTAAAAACAGACAATGTGGCTTCTGTTTTAGCTCCATGCTCTCTGGGGAACAAACAACTGATAAGAAACCTATTATATCTCATACCTGAGCAGATTTGAAACTATTCCACATTTTTATGTTTACATTCCCAAATAAAAGTGACACACTGGATTTTATTTTGTTTATTTGTAAGTCCTATGTTGTAATTTTACTTCTTTTTTTTTAATTTTTGTTTCCCTTGACAATTTGTTCAGCTGAGCGTCTCCTGGCCAGGTCTACTCTGATATACAACAGTGTGAGTCCTTATTACCCAGAAAACATAGCAAATGAATGTCAGTAAACAATGATCCATTTTTTTTTTCTTTTCTGAAGAATCCCAAAAAAAGATGCAAAAATGTCCTGAATGTACAATTCAAAGTGTCACTTGTGGGACTGCACATTTCTGAAAGTTTTGTTTACCAAAGGAAAACAACTGCATTAATGAGAGAAAACAAAAGGTTTGCTGTACAGTCAATAAAATGATGTTTATTCAGTATTTTAACATGACAAGTGACTTCAGAGGGCGCTACCTCAACGGGATTTTGTACTTACATGTAAAAAAAAAAAAAAAAGAAAGAAAAATCAATAGCAGTTTATTGATATAGTGCTGCCATTTATATTAAGGGTTTTTGATAGTATTTTTGATCTTTGTATAACATAATTGTATTTTCATTTTGTTGCATTTAACACAATGGAAGTGAGTTTCCAAAAAGCTATGATAAGCATTACTTCACCAAAAGGTGATTGTCTGTAAATAATGAATATGCCCATACTTTTGAAAGATTAGCTGTCAAGTGATACATTGAGGGTGCAAACGAGTGAAAAAAATGCTGACAACAATTGCCACTTTTAACAGAGGTTTTTGATTAAATGATTAAGAGAAAAAGAAACACTGTTGAACTTTGTTATTTATATTTTACCATATTTTACTGTATGCTGCTGTGCAGAATAACATGAATTCACTAGAGAAATAAAAACATATCAAATATTTGAGCTACATGGCTGCGTTCTGTGGTTTACTTAATAACAGAGAAGTATACCAGCATGTCTCTAAACAAGTCTCAGATTACTGTTTCACTGAAAGCTGAACAACTCAACCAGGCGACATGCCTTGGAAGTAATGTGAATATTACATTAATGTTCGACATGTTCTACACTCATAACAGTAATACTCTAACCTTTGATCCAACTCTAGCAGATCTGCTGCCCTGACATCTCAAAGATTTTCCCTGAGAAGACAAACACAGTGCCACAGTTGTTCGCTGTTGTTTCGGGAGGTCGGCCCACGCAGGAATGTCTTGGCTTGTGTCTCTGGTTCAGAAAGATCATGTTTGCGCTGAAGTGGATTGAATAGCTGGCCCTCCTGGCCTTCCCCGCCTGCCATCTGTGGAATGGCTGCTGCAGACACATTACAGGGCTCAAAAGCAGGCAGGAAGCTTTGCTGACGCTTCTTGTTTTCTGTGAAAAACTCAGAGCTGTACTAAAGGAGTGCAGCTGTGAGTGCTTGTGACTTACAGCCGCAGCTTGAATCACTACAAATGTTCCATAAATTAGGTAAATAATGAATGAAGAAATGCTATGATTAGTTTATGAATAGCCTTACTGTCTCCAGTCTCTCCAACTCAATCCTTATAATTGCTTCTGATTCTAGTTTGCATATATTAGACCCCCCCACCCCTTTCTTCTGCCTTCATGCATCTCTCCAGCTGAGGCCATGGCATTAAAAATGGATGACTACTAAGTGCAACAGGGATTTGTCTCTGTGAGAACAGTGGAGAAAAAGCCTTGCAGGCTAGCATTTCAGGCAAACACAGTCAGCAAACAGGTCGTATTCCCACTACGCCTCCACTTCCATTAGTCGCTCTGCAGATAGGTCTGTATAATCCAGTTAGCTGCACCATTTATGAGATATGTATCTTTCATGATCCTATAATATGTCTTCGCCAGCTGGTTGTTATGATGCATACAATGTGTGTTCTAAACCAATCCTTCTCCATAGTTTGACAGAGAAAGCAATAAAGATGTAAAACAGCAGAAAATTTGATTTCAACTATAACTGGGTGTTTAATTACAAAATGAATAAGCTGGAGGTTTCATTAAAGGACAGAATGATCAGTCAGGTGTTGACCCACAGTGTCTGTCACTAAGACCGAGGCAACTGGATCCCCTCTGGCACTTAGTCAAGATTTAGTTAATGCTCAGCTGCAGTATTTAGTCATTTCTGCCCATTTGATTTATTGGACTCATTAAGTCAGTGTGTTTATCATTGTGTTGGCTACATGTAATGTTTCTGGAATAAAGTGCAACACTGCAGGGTAGAAATGTAAACTTTCTCTTTAGAAAGCATGACAGCCATTTTTGATAAGCTCATTGTTATACTTTTCAAGGGATTTGATAATAAAAAAATACCTAATGGTGTGCAGAAATAATCCATTGACTGCACATTAAATTAAATTATTGTTATTAACAAAACCCAGTGTGCTTGACTGAGTATAAAATGTAAACATTCAATTTTTGCAGAAGGCTGTCTTTTCACCAACTAGTGATACAATGAGTGTCTGCAGACGACAGTGAAAAATAGCAGAGGGTCTTTGGTTCTGTTTTTCTGCCAATAGAGGTGGAGATTTGAACTGATCATGATCTAAAAGCTGAGAAATACAAGGAGACGCTTCTCATCAGGCAATATGCCTCAAGCTGGTATTTGATTGAGCCCAAATGTAAGCTGCAGCAGAAGAACAACCACAAGTCAATGTCATTAAAAACTGATCTCAACATCTTCAATTTGTCTGGGATTACGAACAATCATGGTTCTGTGGTTAGTTTTCCAAGATATTTAGTGCAACCTATGGGTCAAACTTTATTAGAAACCATGTACCAAAAGCAATTAATGCTTTTAAAGGGGCATGATTAGTTAAACAAAGCTTATATGATCCTTTTTTTATACATTCACCAGATGTTACTGACTGATTAGCATAAAAAAAATCAACATTTCCATTTTTTAAAATGTTTTAGCTTCCAGCTTTTTTTAAAAAATTAATTTGGCTAAAACTTTTGCCCAGTGCTGTTGTAAACAGTTACATTGTCTTTGCTTAATTTCAGTCTAAATTAATTTTTAACTAAATTTGTCTGACCTTTTCCATAAAATAATTGTTATCAAATCTAATAGTCCACATTCACTTTGTGTTTCTACTTTGGGTAGAAGCATTTAGCCTTATTGTGTCTGAGTCTCTATGCAGGACAAAGCAAAACCTGAAATGATTCAATTCAATCCCACAGTGGTTTGATTAACATTATTCTCTTTTGTTGACCCACATCACAACAGGTTGAAAGGCTTATAATAAGCAGCAAAGCTGCAGGATTCATTCATAGGTATCACCCTTTCAATGAATGCACATCCAAAAAGGATGCTCCTGTCGCCTAGCAACTCCCTGCCATAAAATTGAACCACAGCTGAGCACAAAGTCACTTCATAGTGAGAGGTAAATGGGGTATCATGTGTAGCCGTCAACCAAGAGATTTGGTGGTCATTTGGTGCAGATTTTAAATTGGGAAAAATAAGAAAAAATAATCTGGCATTGACATCTTGACAAAGCAACGTCTCATGTGGTGGTAAAGGGGATTACATTAAGCAAACATAATACCTATACTGTTATTTCAAATTTATTTTTCTGATTGTTATCCATATCTGCAGTCACTGGTGTGGAAGGATTCATTATGACGACTGCAGTGGTGATGAACTCTCTGTCCACAGTGCTGCACTGACCGTCTCTTGGACTCTGCAATAACAACTGTGTCCCTCTGAGGGCAGATTACTGCTTTGATGCTGTAATTGAAATTTCACAAAGGATTTATGTGAAATCAAAACCCCGAGCTATTTAAACGAGCTGGACAGGTTATTAAGTTCCCTGCACAGCATGATCATCTCATTTCTTGGTGGCTGTTTCACTTGTGCAGATGTACTGTCAGTTGAAATAACCCTCAGACCGGTGTGAGGTTTGCACAGCAGAAGAACGTTAAATGATTTCAACATTAGGTCAGAGAGCACAGCAGGTATTTTCCAGTTTGTGTTTCCTTCAAAATGTTTCAGTCCTTAATATTTAACCATCTGCCTTCAGCTGACCATGCTGTAGAATCATTTCACTTATTCAGTCTCATAAAAGATAAGACAAAGACAGAAGACAGCAGAGAATGTTTTTGTGTTTTTATGGTTTTTCCTATTGTTCCAATACAAACAAAACCGGCATGTTAGCAGCTGCTTCCTCTGGTTTTCTACCTTGAAACAGATTTTTACAATAATATTTCTTTTTACTTTCTCAATTTCTTAGATGCTGCCATCCTTAGCAGTAATGTTACATAACCTTGTTTAATATTTATGCAGTGAGAACCATAATAGAGCAATTAATGTATATTAAAGCTGACAATGGAATAAATTACTGCACTTGAAAGTAAAAAAAAAAGACAAAAATATATAATTCATGATCCCACACATTGTTTTTTTTCACATATTCAATATCAGGTGACCAGGTGACCAGGTTCAGGTTTAAAAACCAGACTTCACAGGTCTGAAGCAATATTATATTAACATATTAATAACCCTTGATGTTTTTACATTTCTTCAAGTAACAACTAAAAATCACAACAGTTTCCCTCTGTTGTATTTGGATTTATTAGCACAAGCAGTACATAGTCATGAAATGGGGGCAGGGAGAGATGGTGGGTTTAATTCTAATTAGATACCTGGGAAGTAAAAAAGAAATACAGTTTGCTACAGTTACAACTGCAAGGCTTTTGGGTGTGATTAAAGTTTTTGCCATTCTTGTTTGCAAATTAGCTTTTTGCTCAGTAAAATTGAATGACCATCTGTAGCATGAGTTTGGTCAAAACGTCTCCATGAAAAGTTATTGCTCTGCTGAATCATTAGTCCAGCAGAAGTCATGAGCAAGTAAAACTGTAATAGTGATGAAATGTGCTGCCTTTCACCTGAAGCGCAGATTTTATATGAGAAATATGCAATGTTTGAAAACATAAAAGATTAGCTCATGAAAGAGCTGATTTATGAGCCAAACGTGCAAATTTAGCAACATGAAAGAAAACTGGATATTTCTAACAGTTGATTAAGAGAAACTGAAATTTCTAAAGAATTCATTGTTTGAAGTTAATGTGACTCTGAGAATACACATTATTAATTTAAATAGCTGAAAGTATTTGCTGATCAAACAGCTTTATCAGATGGTCCAGTTACATTACATTCTCTCAGTTCATCGAAGCACGTTATCACAGCGTTGCAGGCAGGTGATAAGTTACAGAGAATTCACTTGTTGGCCCCAACATTTCCCAGAATACACTCACAATAAGGACGTTCCTGTCGCCTAGCAACTCCTGGAGATAAAATTGGACGGCAGCCAAGCATGAAAGTCATTCTTTCTGAGCGAGGAAAAAAAAAAAGGATACCATCTTTAGCTTTTATTATGGCCCGGGGGGTAATTTGGTGCCACATATCAGTCCCAATTTTTAAAAAAAGAGGCGAGGAGCACATTTTATTTAGAGACACATAGAGATGGATGCCTTCTGTTTTAAAATCTGACCTGTGTAAACCGTACGAGTTAAACCTCGGTTCGGTCATTTATCTCAGGTGTGCACAATACAACAACAACATTGCAGCACATTTATTAATTCTAATAACAGTATATTGAAAGTGTACCAGTCTCCTTCTGCAATAACATGTTGTGCAGATTAGATATTGGAAAACTGTTGAACAATGATGATTTTTTTTATGTGTAATGTTTTCTCCAAATAATTGGAAAAATTAATTTGTTTTGACTAGTTGCTTTTTTTGCATAGTTGTTTCCTACAAACTATCTAAACATGTTTAACTGCAAGCATGAATTTAAAGTCAAACTGAAAAAGACTGTTGATATGTCTGCAATAAGAAAATTTGATATTTAATGAGATCTTTAATGGAGACATAATATATCATATTTAATTTAAAATAGATTTATCTACATCTAATTTACAACAAATGCCGTCTTGAGGAACTTTAAAATATTTAATTTAAGTACAGAAATACTTTGTAAATTCAAGAACAGAGCAAGAGAGTCTTTTGAGAGTCTGGAAATTATTATTCAAAGAAGGATTCTTCATAAAATAAAGAACATTGCTGAGCATCTTCATGATGAGACTGTTATAAACACACTATAATAGTCTCACTATCTACAGTCAGAGGCTTCATCAGACCCACTGTTACGCAAACTCCAACTGGAGATCCTTTCTGCCCAAAGCCAACAGTACAATGACTCTTTAAAGAAACATGGATAATTTATATTTCAATACAAATTAAAATACTGCATTAATATGGGAGTAATACAGTATTTTTGAATAGAACTGAGAAGCCATCAGCATCATACTTGTCTGTCTGAATTGTTACGTCTCCCTGCAATTTGGTTCTGTTTAGATCTAAGACATGGTTCACTGAGGCATCAGGCTCTGTTGAGCTCACCCTCTGCACAGGGAAGCTTTTTGTGTATGTGTGCAGTCGTCCAAAAGTTAACAGTGTGAAGCTACAGTAGATGAAGCTTTGCACTGGTTAACCATTAACCGGCTGACAGTTAGAAATGGCCAAGATGAGTTGCAATAACTTTTAATCTAGCAACACACAATGTCAGCACATAAGGAAATCAGAGTGATGCAGCATATATAAGCTCCTGGGTTGTTTTATGTCAGGTTATTATGTAAACCCTTGGTTCCTAGTAACGTCCCTGTTGCAAAAACAACAAGGTTGTGTTTCTTGGTCTGGTTTTCAAAAGTCAAAGTTACTGTTTCAATTGTAAATGGATAAAAATACTGCAACGGTTTGCAGATCTGTTTGTTTTGTCAATGTATTACTGGATAATTCCCTTTTTAGCTATTTTTTCCAATTCATTTAGCAGATGTTAGGTCTGAAAAACCTCTAGCTTTTTTCAGTTTCGTTTTGGTTTGGTCATATGAAACTGGAAAATGTTACGTTAAGGTTCTTTTTTTTTGATGAGTATTATTTGAATTTATGAGTCAGATTTTTAACTCAGTAGGAAAAATCAACATGAACACATGAAAAGTCTTAATTCCAGCTATGTTAGAGATTTCCTACCCTCACAAAAGTTATTTTTAGAGGAATAAGAACATGGAACTCCCTTCCTTCAACATTGAAGGAGTGAATTTACATACCCTACCCATGTTCATAAAAACAAGATATTGCATGAACTTTATTCTATTCAGGAATAAACAGTTTTCTTTCTTTAACCTGAGGACTAATTAGCAAAAATTCAAGAAAGCACATATCAGTGAGGCAGCTCATGAATCCTTTGCTCTCTAGGACTGTTTGAGTAGTTTCTTTACTTCGACTCGAATTAATTTAAATCCACTCCAACAAACTTGAGGTAATGAACCCTAGTTTAGCTCATACTTTGTAATAAAGCTTGTGAAAAAAATGTTGTTCCTTTAACTCACAACCATTTGACTTCATTACAATCTACTTAATTCCTACAGACAAAATGTTCATTAAGAAGGGCTGGAGGCTGTTTTCTTATCTTGTGACCAAAATAAAACAGATTTGCTTCATTGATCATTGCTTAAATTGTGAAACTGATCTGTTTTCTTTCTATGTTATTAAATAATGCATTGAACTAAAACTGCCAGAGGGCATAAGGGCTTTAGCTTTCATTTGATATTGTAAAACTGAAACAAAAGAAGGCTTCAACAGGTTTTAGGGAGGATTTGCAAGATAAACTGCTCTGTAAGTAGAGGTAAACAATAGAAAGGGAGCAAAATGTACACTCAGCCCTGTGCTGCAGTAATGGCTGCTGACTGTGTATTTTCACAACCTGATATTTTCCAGTGCTACAAAGAAGAGTACAGCCAATGCATTATGTTAGCACTATATAACTGTCATGGTACCTAAAAACAATGTGGTAAGAAGCTGTTTTAAATCCATGAGTTATTTCCCAAGAGAAGAAAAGGTTAAAAAAATGTTGTCTGTGTATTTTCTTTGTTTTCTGTTTGTCTCTTGACTTTAGCAAGCATTTTTGACTGTTACATTAGGGATCAGGAAAACATTTGTTAGTTTCCTGAGGCAAAAAGAGTGGATCTAAAACATGGAGGAAAGTAATAAAGGATGAAGCAACCCAAATATGAACAAGAAGTGATCCAAGATGGAGATCAAAATAGAAGATGGGAGGTCAAACTTGGACACAAGCTGTTTTATTGGTTCCTAACACAGGACAGGTGCTGCTAAGAAGTGGCTCATTCATCGATGGGATCACAGAAAGAGCTCAGCCCAACCTCGAAGTCAGCCAAAAGTGTCTGAACTCTTAACGTGTTTTTTTGTGAGTGGGAAAATTCCAGCGCTGCACTGGCTCCCATGTGGTTGTGGTTTGGGTTAGAGGCACAGTAATGCGTTTGTGACGCAAGAGGGAGGAAATTGCAGACGCTTCCTGCACAACTGTGCTTTTGTACCACTTCCAGGTGGACACAGTCCTCTAGTCTACATACAGACAAACAAGACCCCTGCAACTCCAGCAAACGTTAAGAAATAGAGTGGTGCAACAGCACAGCCCGAAGGCTGGAAGGGACATTGCAATTGGGAGGAAAATAAATGCTTTGGCTTACTGGAAACAGATGTTAGCCGAATATGGTGTTTGAGTCAATATTATGACGATAACATACAAGCTGGATTTGCTATAAAGCAACTGAATACATCTGGACATGTTGTACTTCAGACTTAGAAACATGTAAAACAATGTGACGGCTCTGTGCCGCACAATGGAGGACTGTCAAAGGTTTTTCCAAAATATATATCAGTCTTTTGTACATTTGATTTAATATAGTTAATATATACATATTGCAATGACATGCAATGATATGAGTGAGCGAGTTTAGCTGATTAGAAGTGTTAAAGTTTACCCTGAGCCTTAATGGTAATATTTTGATTTCCTACCTTAACAATGTTACGTAATACAAAGTTTTATATCAGTATGATTTTTTAACAAATAAGTTATTTCTTTTAGAGTGTTAGCGAAACACAATACAGTTGATTAATCTTTTTTTCTATTCTGATAAGAAATCTACATGGAAATCCATGGATTTCAGCATGAATTTTATGCCAGTTTAACAGCCTGGTTGTTTCATAGTGGGAAAATGGTGGATGACATGCTTGTATGACCTGATAGTTGACATCATATTATTTGTGTATTTACAAAACAAATATTAACACATTTCCATCCATCCATCCATCCATCCATCCATCCATCCATCCATCCATCCATCCATCCATCCATCCATCCATCCATCCATCCATCCATCCATCCATCCATCCATCCATCCATCCATCCATCCATCCATCCATCCATCCATCCATCCATCCATCCATTCCTTGCCTTCATCTAGCTGTCACTGCGTGACAAGCGGTCTACAGCCTGCACAGGTTTTCATCCATCACAGGGCAAGTAAGTCATTTTGTTATGGTGCAAACAGTGCTCATGTTTTAAATCTCTAGCTCCATCTAGTGGGTGATTTGAAACAAAAAAAAACTCTAAAATCTGACAGTCACTTAAAATGGATTATGCCACTTATTCCTCTTTCAGCTACATTTTATAGATTGTATCCTGATTGTGGACATTTATGAAAATAATTTAAGTTGCCTGGATTTCTACAGAAAGCTGATTTCCTTTTATCAGGTTAGCTGAAAAAAGCAGCTTATGTAGTTACTTATCTGATTTAGTTCATTTTCTACATCTGTTAAAAGAACAACAACAACATCTAGCTAACTTTTATTTTATTTTGTTTTGTATGTGGCTTCACTTGTTCCATGAAGGCAATGAAAATTATGTGAAGGGATGAAACGGCTGAGCTAACACTGAACTAACACTAATATCACCACCAGTTTCATTTTAATAAGATTAATTATTGTCATAAATTTGTCAGCATCACTGCACAGCAAAACAAGATTAACTTTGTAATGATATTTTAAACCATTGTGATCCATCATAACACTGATACTATATGTACTATTATTTTTATTTTACGTGAAAAGCTGGATCCAATTGGGCTCTAATACTGCTAAACTAAATAATAATATAAAATCATATCTACTGTTATTTACATGGGACTAACATTAATCAAATGAAACAGTAGTACCATTTCTGTACCATTTTAGCACAAACATATAATGCTGTCTGGCCAGGACCAAATAATGAAGACGCTTGTAAAATCTGTAGTTTGTCCTTTTCTCATCCTTCTAGGAACTTTTCTCTTTATTTATTCATTAAAAAAAGCTAAATCTATTTATTTGTTAGATTTGACTCCTGCTGTATCAGGAAATTCTAGCCATGGTGAAAGAATATTTTATACTGCTACATGGAGATGCGAAACAAAGAGAAAAAAACATGAGCAAACATTAAAGTACACAAAATGACTGAAAAGGGCAACAAAACCAGGAACAGTGGACACTTGGTAAAGTCTTAGTAAAATCATAGCCATAAAAAAAAAGTCCTAAAATATTAAAGCAAATATATTAATTATAGAAAATATTACACAGATAAAATAGAACACTGTGCCTTGTTCAGCTTCTGATACTGAAGCACAACAGGGGAGAGAAATGGTAGAAGAGAGAGGAAAAAAGAGCAAAATACAAAAGAAAACTTTCAAAGTCGTGTATATTTCACTTTTCATGGCTTCTTACTATACTTTAACTACTTGCATCCTTGATTATACTGATTTTGTAAGCAAATAATTAAAACTGTAATGTCAGTGTGTACCACAAGGTGTCAGCATATTCTTTTCAGAGACATCTGTGGTTATTGTTTATTCCATAATTGTAAGGAATCATAAGGCTTATAGACAAATATATAAACCTGACTAATTATCACATGTTTATTAAAGCTAAGTTTTTTATCAATACTCTTGCTATTTTATTAATTATGTGTATGTAAAGCACCTACTCTTTTAGTAAACATCTGAGCAAAAAGTCTTAAAATTTAATATGTAATTTATTAAATTAATTTGGTTTATCCTTACCAAAACACTTTCAGTAAAATCAGTACTTCTCCAGTTTGGAGGAAAATGTTGCATTTACCACTATCAATATTGATGAGCTGCTGAACTTTTTTTGTCAATCTGACCTATAATCCAATATTTATCTAATTTCTGATACTAAATATATCAGGTTTTCAACATAAACTCAACGGTACAAATCCGTCCACATGACCGGGTTGGTGAATGACATACTTTGTCACATGATGCTGGGTGTGTAAGCACATATCTCTGAGAAAACATTTTGGAGATTTTTATTTGATATGCATCTTTGTTTAATGAAGTTTAATGAAACAAGCCAGTCTACTCAGACCATGTTTCTGGTAAAAAAAAAAAAAAAAAAAAAAAAAAATATATATATATATATATATAATTTTTTTTTCTCTAAATCTTATACATGAGTCGACTCATAAATGACTGAATGTCTTGAATTATGTGCTGTAAATGGTTTCAAACCATCTGTTCCTCTGTTTCACTCCTCCTTTAACTTGCTTCACTTAACTCATCTCAAGCAGAAGGACTGATGTTTTTTCCAAAGGAATTCAGCCATTCACAGCTTCTCAAGTCTCCACCTACCTCAAATAATAGCAGTTTTCTTCTCTCTTACCCACATGTACACACCCTTCATTGATTGTTTAAGCAATATGGTGGCAGCCTGGCCATGGGTGGAGACTGACTTGTTTCCAAACACTTAATTCGATTTGTCATTGCCATCCAGGGAGGCTCAAGTGGCCTAATTTGTGTTAATGAGGGGTAATAAAGTCATAGCCCCCTATATTACTGCCAGGGGGTGTGGGTGTGTGTATGTTCAGTGAAAGTGTGTGTCTGTGAGGGTGGGGGTTGGAGGTGTGGTATTGGTCTCAAGTGGCTTGCTTTGCTGTTCCTGTGGCGTGCCGTCCATCAGGACACTGTCACCCCCCTTTATTTTCTCTATTGTAGCTCTAATTAGATCGCCTTTGTTGGGTTAATGCCGCTGCCATCTGGACGGTCGTCCAGGGGTGTCAGCCACAAGGTTGAGACTGAGAGTAGGGGGTGTGATGGGGGACCAAAAAGGACAGGTTTTACTAGTGAGAAGGCCTCTCTCCTTCCCTCATCCTCTACTTGTTCACAACCTCCGGCTAAAACCATCTTTCCCCTTTGGCTGACACCACAAGGACCCTTTCACACTTGAAGGAATTAGCGAAAGATTGATGTCTTCTTCTCTCTATCGGTGCTAGAGGGCATAGCGGCTCAGTAATGAGACCTTCTCCACAGACACACCTTGTGCTCCTCATCTCTGCTAAAACTCAGGTTGAGACAAGTAAATAAATGTCAGTTTTAGATTATGTCGGTTTAAAGCTGATAGGCTGATAGGAATTTTGTTCCATAAAACAAAAATGTGTGATCATACAAACCTTTTTTTAAAAAAATGTTTATCAAGTAGAAATTTTAAACAATGTAAAAGTGTCAGACCTAAACTTGATTGTGTCTTCAGAAAGCTGCAAGCTGTTGGCTGAATTGTACATGAACATATTACTGCTTATGAAGCTGTATCAGTTTCCTGTCATGAACTTGTCCAGCTCTTTTTGAATAGATTGATATCTGGACTTTAATAAAGTAATTTAAAAAAGCTGTATGCTAACTTTCTTTACACTGAAGTTACAAACATTTGTCCAAGTTCCAAAAATCTAGCTGATAATTTGTGAATATTTTGATATTGTCCTCATTGTTCATCCATTTTATTTTTAAGATTTACCAGTCTAATTTATGGCTAATGCCCCCATCATTATACTGCTACTCTCATGCTTAACAGCAAGTGTGCTTGATGCTGATTGTCTCAAAACTCCTGAACTAAATAAAAACTGCCATCTCTTTAAGCAACATCAGTGAAATCATTGAGCAGTAAAGCTTGCACTTCCACTGTTTTGCTGTCCATTGTCATACTGAGAGTTTTAACATTTTGAAGCTGATTCAAAACACAAACTTATCAATACAAGTTTCAAAAGCTGCAGTAATCTTCATCCTTCATCCACAAACATTATTTAGTTGAATTAAGTAGAAACTGGTCCAAAACTTCAAAGCTCTGTGAGTGTATTTCTCAGCTGTCGCCTTGTGGCAGCAGTAGTCCAACTAAACCAGGTGCTGCCTTGCTGTAAAAGTCACCGCTACTACTGCCGCCTTGTGGTAGCAATGTGGCTTTACGGTCATATGGATAAACACGATTTGAAGATTCTGGTTTAAAGTCAGCTAGAATGAATATAAAGTTTTGACAAGCAATGTCCAAACTATTCACAGTTTTTATCTGATCTAAAACTATTTAACATTTCTCTAAAGTTACTGATCCACATACTTTCCCTTTCCTTCTTTGTGTCAGTCATGAAATTATTTTTTTTTTGTTGACACAGAGAAGCTATGAACTACAGACCACACTCATCAGTAACTGTAGAGGATTTTAAAATGTTAAAAAGATGAAAGAAATAACTTATTACAGAAAGTAATTCTAAATATAAACTGGCCCCATTTTTTGATAAATGAAAACATAGCTATGTCAAGCAAATTTTATCTATAAAAAGAATCATTGTGCATTAGAGTAAAAAAAACTGTTCCTTATAATAAACATCTGGATGTGTATTCTCTCTGAGTACAGATTATGTGTGTGAGAGGTTTTGACCAGAACTCTGAGATCCTTTCTCTGTCTTGCAATGTTCACAGCTTGACCAGATTAGAAAAAGGGAAGATGGGGAATTTTCATGGTCCAAATGGGCCACTCAAAACAACACCTGTCTGTCTCACATTATTAAAAAAATGTTGTATTTTTAATAACATGCAATAAATCATGATGTGCTGTATATGCAGAACATTTTCCTGTTTCTGTTTTATTTAGATGGTCCGCAGTGGGACAGTGAGTAGCTCTGTTATCTTGTAGCTAGAAAATCTGAGGTCCAGATTCCAGCCTGCAGTCTTTCTCTGTGCAGTTTCCATGTTCTCCCTGTGGATTCAAGGCATTTATTTCTCCCTTAGAGTAGGTATGTGAGTTATTTATTTATTTATTTATTTTTTGTCCTGTGTGAATTTATATTGACCTGTGATGGATTGGCAATCTGTAGAAAGGGTAGCCCACCTCTCACTCAATAACAGCTGGAGGTGGGCACCAGCCCCTCCTCAGCCCTGCGAGGATAAGCAGCATAGACAATGAATGGTTGGATGTTTTATCTGAAAATAATTAACCAACCAACCCATCAGATAATAGGACTCCCCAAATTATCCCTGACTTCACTCAGAACCCTGTGCACAAGGACAGATCTCCATGTGAAATAAAAACAATGAATCTTAAAGACCTTGTTCCACTGACTAGTTTCTGAATCTCCCCTAAATTCTTGGATGAAATTTACTTCAGGCTTGAGCTTTTCTATAACACTCTTTCCTTCCATTCAACTTTTCATTAAGGTTTGGACACAACACTCATTCTTGTAAAAACAATCTGCCGTATAACTTCAAAGTCAATGCTCTTTATGACCACAGCATAGATTTACTGCATTAAATATATTCTGTAGTATTCTGATATTTTCTGAGAGAGAGAATTTGAGGTTTTCATTTTTTGTCAGCCATAATCATAAAAAAATACAAAAACAAACTTACTTTTCACTTTTTGTTATAAAATTTCTGAAATAATTAAACTTTTTGATGCTATTCAAGTTTATCAAGATGTGCCTTCTTGAAATAATATTCAGCTTTCTGCTAAGCTTTCTTTTTCTGAACTGCAGGTATGTTTCCAACATTTAAAATCCTACTGCTTATGCTTTAGATTTATAATCCTGCAAGGCTGATGAGTGTTTCTCTTGTGATGTCTGCTGTGCAAACAGAAACCAAAAACAAAGCGGGAAACACTACAGCTTTCACACGAAGGGGGCATTCTGTCTTGGAAGTAGGAGTGTTTGTTTTGTTAATAATGTTTGTGTTGGGTGCTACGCTGCTCACGCGTGAGATTCTGTTGATGATGTTTTGAGTCGTCTGTCTTTCAAGCGGAGTGGACAACCCTTACGTGACCCTGAGCAGTTGGCTGGCTGCGCCTCCTTCACACCTCTTTCATCCCAACCAGAACAACATCGTCCATCTGCACCCCCCGGTCCCCCCGACAGGCCGGGACACACTCTGCTGTGTGTCCGTAAAGACGCGCTGATGTTTACTTGCATTTATGGATCCCTGCAGAAAAACTCAAGTAATTAAACCAGTTCATATCCAGTCGGGGGTAAGTCTTCAGGTTAGTTTCTTAGATTATCAGTTAGAAATTTAAATAAAAAAAAAAATGTAGAAATAAATGCAATACAATTGTTATTATGCAATTCTGTGTGCTGTATAAAAACTGAGTCACTCAGCTGCAAACAAGCTGCAAACAAAATACACTTATTTACAGTACAGGACTAAACACTCTAAAATTATTTGTCAGAGGTCTGGGGGGGTCTGAGCTCCAGTTCTGCCATGTTTAACACCAGCAGCATGTCCTGTGCTAATTCTCACCTGAGAGCAATCAACTTTAAAATATATTGTTTTAGCTGTGAAAGTTTTCCTTGGAATTGCAAACTGAGTCTATCTTCAAAGGAGGCTGGGACTGAGTTTACTAATCCTGAAAGTCAAACTTCATTAAGACTTCTGATCTATCTTCCAATGTCCAGTCAAGTTTTTTTTTTCCTTCCGCCACATGTTGGGAGGAGAATTCATGTAACGGTGTTATTGAAAACGTGGTTTCAAAGTATGCAGGCCTGTGTCTCCAATAGCAAATTTAGGCTTGAATGAATTCAGAGACAATTAAGGAACTTATTAGTTCTTGTCATGTTCTTTTGGGTATACCCAAAATAAGTGGTTATTGTATTATAATACAATAACCACAAGAGCTCATATAATCACAACCATGAGGGCAGTAATCATGCTAATGTTTGAATTTTGCTGAAAAGGGAATCACACATCAAAGGGTTTTGGCACCTGAGTTTAATGTTATTTTAAGGGTGTTTAAACAAACACACACTGCTCTGAAATGTTCTGAGCATCCACTGAAATTAGACTTATGTCTGAATACAATGTCATACATGTTGGATACATGCAGCAGTAAAGAAAACATTGATAAACTACAAAGATTTACATTGAATTTTGTTGCACTGGCACAGACAGTTTTAGTTGTTTGACAAAAGTTGTCAAAATATGTTGGCAAACATTTAAATGACGCTATTAACATTTAAGATAATTTGCTAATGCTAATTTGATTCTGGCTGTGATTCCTGTTTGAGGCACTCAACCCTAATTACAGATTATAAACTCTGGTCAAATCAGAATAACATTTAGTGACTTCAATGCAGAGAAATTGAATTCATTGTAGTCACAAAACCAAATTCCTTCCAGTCAAAAATAAGGGGAAAATACCCATTATTTTAAATCATAAGCTAGTAAACCAGTTGTGACAAATTCCCAAATCAGGTACATTTATTGTTAAAAAATGTAGAACTTATGAATACTTCCCTTCGTCAGGGTGAGAATCCCCTTCACTTTAATTATTATGCCATAAACCTTCAAATTATCACCACCTTCTGGTGCAGCATCGATATTACAACAATCTATGTTTATAACCCTAAAGACCATGAAGATGAAGAGTTTTAAAAACAGAGAGAAATATATATTTTATAAAATCTGGAGTATTTTATTTGAAGGCTTTACATTATCACTGTGGAAACTTTAAAACTTTATTGTGAAATAGAGTCAATATTTTGTGGCTTAAAAAAGTTTGAGAATCTGATCCCACCTTTATGCAAGTAACTGCAGTAGTGTAAGCTTGAGTAATTGGTATTGTGGTTGATATCAATTTCAATGTGCAACAAAATAATGAATTAACTGAAAACACCAGTCAAAATTAGGTTTATAAAGCAGCTTGAGGCTGGAATGAAACAATCAAATATGCATTACACTCAGTGGAGGTGAATAACTTCCACATCCTGAGATGGCTGACGATGTAGTCAAAGTTACAGTTCACCCCTGACCACGCACACACACACCCACACACACACACACACACACACACACACACACACACACACACACACACACACACCTACACACACACCCCCCCCCCCACACACACACACACACACACACACACACACCTACACACCCCCCCCCCCCCACACACACACACACACACACACACCTACACACACACACACACACACACACACACACACACACACACGCACCTACACACACACACACACACACACACACACACACACACACACCCCCACACACACGCACACACACACACACACACACACACCCACACACACCTACACACGCACACACACACACACACACACACACACACACACACACCCGCACACACACAAGCAAACAACTCAATCCGCAGACCTTGCTGCTCCTGCGCAGTTCACAGGGTTAAAATAAACATTACAGCTGAACCATATTGTGCTCTCCCTCCTTTCTCTATCTCCTTTATTCACAAGCGCGTAATTGGTAGTCAATTTGAGCTCCCCCTTTGCCTATTGTGGGCAAATTTTGGTCTGACAGAGTGCGGAAGATTAATGGCTACAAGCAGCCAAGGGAGGCTCGCCTCAGCAAGCATGAGTGCCCTAAATTCATTACACCAATTTCCCCCTGTCTTGAGCTCCCCTACTTCCACCCACAAGAGAGAAAAAAGGGGGGGAGCACAAGTATGAAAGGGAATAAAAGCAAAATAGTCAGATGGTGGTGGTGAAAGACCAAAAGAGGTGAAGAAACAAAGAAATAAACGCAGCGCTCCGTGTTAGCCGTGTTCTTCTGAGCTCACATTCATACAGTCTGGCACTACGGAGTCAAAAAGAGCTGATTGGTTTTAGAGTAGAGCCATGTCTATTTATATTTCAGCTAATGCTCACTGCTTAATCAGCTACAAAGATGAGGAAAGGTTCCAGTTGTGTCGAATTGTGTTCAAGTCACTTATTTGTTTTGTATTACAAAAATTACAATATGAGTGAAGAAAGTCATCAAAAAAAAAAACAACAACATATAAGCTCAAATTGTTGCTATATTTCAACAAAACTTCTATGCCAACATTGAGTCAACATGACGTTCCCCCAACCTACCCAGTTGGGGGAACGATCCCATGCTTGAGCCAAACACTTCACAGGCTTCCATGGCACATTTAGATCACTGTCATCAACCATGGTCTGTTGGCATCAGCGCCTGGCTGGCTCAGATGAGCAGGAAACACCTTGAACTTGGAAATGATAAGGTTGACCTGTCCCCATTTACTTGGTCCAGCCCATAATTGCAATGATTTATTTCTCCTGTCAAAGCTGGAGGGAATGCGCTCCATCTCCTCTTCGCATTCCTTTGTCTCTCTAAGCTTTTCCCTCTTTTCTGCAGTTTCTGCTCTGCAGTTAGCATTTAGATGTGCATCCAAATATGTGAGGCTAATTCATCTACGTACATTTGTTTGTGTTCATGCTGCTTTAGTATGCCTGAGTGTTTCCAGCCTTCTGGCATTGACAACCTATCAACATGGCCATGTGCTTAAGTGTCAGATGCTTGATGCCCCCAGCGATGGCATGAAGCCCCAAGGACTTGGACAGACCAATGGCCTCCAGGAAGTCCAGATAGGCCCATCTTCTGTAGCTTCACAATGAACCTGTCTGTCACCTGTCAGCCCCTCCTCGCTGTCCTGCTCCACTAAGCCAAGGATCCCCAACCTCCCATGTTTCTGACATGTCCTGTCTGCTGTTGGGACTTTGAATAGATGGAGCCACCTCAGATTTCTTATCTCAGAAGACTTTATCCAGAATTGTAAGAACCAAAATTCTTATAACGTGTAAAAGTAAGCCAAGATTAATAACTTAAACAGCAATAAAATAATAAATACATAACATGAAAGTTGATAGATTAAACATAAAATATTTGACTGTATGACATAATAAATTGTTTTATTTAGTTTATATCTAATCTCTCATCAGGGATGCTGAAGGCCACAGTAAGTAAAAGACTCATAAAATTAACATTTATTGAAACATTAGAATAACCTTGTAATAGATTATGTATGAAACTCTGGACTCTGACTGGGCCACTCCAAAACATTAATATCACTTCCAGTCAGAAGAAACATGTTAGTAATTTTGAACCTAACCTAAACCAACAAATACTCTCATTGGATGACTGTCCAATCCTTCATGCAAAAGCCTTGCATCAAAGTAAATACAATCTAGAATTGTGTAAATAAAAAACTAGCTCTTGTTTTGACTAGAGGTAAGTCTGTCAGAAAAGAACTGATAGCTATCATAACTGACTTTGTGTAAATTGGTCCCTTCTCCATTTTCTTCAGGTGATACACTATAAGACATTTTCCTGTGTTTCTAATTGAAATTATATCATCATCTGACAATGTGTGGAAAAAGATAAAATTATTGTTACCAAAGAAGCCGACAGCTAGGGAAGCAGGCATCTGACCAACCTCACCAAATGAAGACACCTTAAACCTTAAATACATTAAAATTTGGACAAAGGTTATTTTTAAATGAGGATTCCAAACATTTTAATTTCAACAATTATAGTTGAAACCATTTTGCCTCTGGGTGAAGACATTTTCCTATTCTCAACTTCCCTTGTTGTAGTTTCCATACTTGTGGGAGATTAAAGCAGCAGCAGGCTTCGGTCTTACAGCCTGCTGAGTGTTTATGGAGCCTCCCTGGTTAACAGTTTCCACTCTGCACCTGTTCAAAGCCTACAACATGGACGGCTTCCTAAGTGAAGCCTGCTGGAGAGAAGGTAACAGTGGAAATATGTGCAAGAGTCAACACTTGAAAAAGTAAAGAGAAAAAAAACAATTACACAACACTCTTCTTTTTTATTCTCTTGCCATTTGTTCAGAGGCAGATTTTAAGGAGGTCAAAGGCTTCAGGGGCCACCGAGGGGCCAGACAATAAATCAGGAAAGGCGAGATAGATTCATTGATAGGAGAACATCATAAAAGGACTCTATTGTAGTAATGAAGACAAGGTGTGTAGGCTGGTTTCTCTGCAGGTCGTTCAAGATGGATTCCACGCAACTTTGCAAGGTTCCATTTAGCAGCAACGTTTGCAAAGGGCTGGACTCAAAAGACACTTCAAATGTTTTACATTCCCATCAGAGTTAACTAGAAGGTGGACCCCTGGGTGATAGGGAGGCTGGGTGAAGGTTGTGAGGTTTATTGTGGGAGATACGGCCAAAAACCCAGTGGGTGCAATGGGTAACAGCATGTGATCATAAAGATGTCACAAGAGACAAAGTCTCAATATCAGCCAAGGTGCTGGCATCCAGATGTGGAGGTTCCACGTGCCCCTTCCTTCATGCCAAATCTGAAGCTAACAAGCAGAACCTCTGGGTTCTTTTGAAGTAGGTGCCAAAAGGTATTCGGAACCTTAACGATGCATAATTTATGACAATGCTGTCTAAGCAGGGAGTAAAAGGTTGAAGTTTGTCTGAGAAGAAAGTGTCTTCATTCCCTTTATTCTCTTGGCCTTTAATTCCTTAGCTGGATTTTTCCCACATTATCTGCTTTTCCAGCACCTGCTTAACACTTTGACAAAATTCATGACGTTTGTTAAGCTGGTGTTAAGTGTTTCACATTACTGCTGGTGGATGAGCAAAGATGATTTTGCAGAAGATGTTGACTTCATGAGAAAAAGTTTTCTAGATTGGTGATTAAATCAGTTCCTGGTAACTCTGACTGTGTGGGTAGATGCCAAGTCCTCCTGGAAATTTACATGAAAAAATACTTTACTGATCCCAAAGGGGAATTAAATGTTGTTGTAACTCATATTAGAAAATGAAAGCATCTTGTCAGAATGAAGCAGGACCTGATCTATAATTTCCTGGTAGATGACTGTTTTTAGTTTAGAGTTGATAAAAAAAATATATATATATACAGTATATATGTATTAGCCTAAGTAAGATGCTTGGTGTTTCTAGTCACTTAATACAAGGATTGTAAGCCTTATAGCCCATGTTCTTAACTCCTCTGCATGTGGTTCTTTCAGCACTGACTCCATCTGAGGTCAGTGTTTTGTCAGCCTCCCCCAAACTTTCCTGTTGCTTGTTCACCTTTTTCTCCAATATGTTTTCCTTTCACTCAACTGTCCATTAACAAATATGCTTGCATTCAGAACTGAACAATCAGCGTCTTTGTTGGTGTAAATGTCAATTCAGAAATCTTCCTCATGACTGGACAAAACAATTAAAAAGAAAAAAAAAATTTTTTCTAAGAAGTGTAAGATAATTAAATTAACTTGACAAAGAAAATTAACAGAAACAAGCACTTGACAGTGTATTTTTGAACATGGATGATGGCAGCTTTTGAAGTGTGTGAAATTAATATAATTCCAAATGTTTGAGACCTGTTTGAAAGTGCAGGTAAATCAGAGGATCACGTTTTAGCTCCTGCTGTAACACTGGTAGAGCTTAACTGACATACATGTTTTAACTAGGGAGTAGCACAGAGTGCAATGCTGTAACTAACAATGTTAAAGTCATTTAACTGATTCTGTGACGCTGACTTGCCTTTAATCAGTCTGCACTGATTACAAAAGAGAAAAGGCTGATCCTTCACAAAGGCCTTCTCTTCATGCAGAGGCTTTATTTTATGATTCTGTGAGCA
This sequence comes from Poecilia mexicana, assembly GCF_051168715.1. NCBI lineage: Eukaryota > Metazoa > Chordata > Actinopteri > Cyprinodontiformes > Poeciliidae > Poecilia > Poecilia mexicana. Next base: position 7,378,438 of record NW_028263379.1, read on the forward strand.
AAGTCTGTGCTGCTGAATTGTAGACATTTTACTGGTGTGAAATATGGATTATTAGGAAGAAACTATGTTAAATGTTTAGTAGTCAGTTATTTTAGCTTCTGACAGCACAGAGGTTTCAGGCTTTGCTTGGAGCATATTTTTTGAGCTGGGACTGATCAAATAAGGAAATATATGGATCAGCCTTTTTCGCTGAAGCATCCTCACACCAGCACTTTGAAGACAACCACTAATCACACCCTACACTTTAACAGAGAGTGCTGTGTGATCATAAGAGGCCCAGGCACAGTAGATACATTTGATTTCTATATAATTTAGCAGAAAAAGGTTTGCCTTTTATCTGATGACATTTGGGATTATCACCATTACCACATCTTTTAGCAGAACATTTATTTCCCTGACGCCACCTGCTGGCGTTGATTCAAGTAAAATTGACAAAGAATCTGTTGAAGTTGGGTGAAAGTACTTTCTAACCTTAAAGCAACTAAAACCATATGGGAGGGTGATATCATAAATAAAACTCTGTGTGAAGTAAAGCATGAGAACTAAAAAAAACCCTGCAATTTCCAAGGGATTCCCCACCACCTCCCCCATTCACCGAGGCAAATGTGCAGCCGAAACATTTAACTGCAACAAAATGTGAGCAAATTTGTACCCATAAACGTAAAATTACTTTTGTTCATTTTAACCTCCTCTGCCTTTTCAGTTGTTGCCAAGTAAGCCTCTGAGGCTTTGCACAGTCATGTGCTGAAGAAACAGAGAGAGAGAGAGATATGTGAAGGAAGGAGGGAGTGAAAAAAATCAAAGAAAATCCCTGACATGGAGATTTACAACTCTGATGAAATCTCCCTTTGTGGATTGAGCAGAAGGAGCGGCATAAAGTGTTGCAAACCAAATCTATGAGAGAACATGAAGATTGACCCGGCATCAGCCACAAAAAACCTTTATGATTCTTGTTATCAGGTATAAATAAAACAATAAAAATCCCACTTAAAGAAGTATACCATTTCTCATGATTCAGCTGTTATGAATAACTCAGAGAACTTCTGGTCCTCCTGCAAGATCAACTATTAAAAGTCTTGACACTTCAGTTTGAAGATATATGGGCTGATGTTCTGCAGGTGCAGGGTTTTGATGTTTAAAGAGCATAATAAACCTTCAGTGTCCAGACAAATCTACATTTCTCTGTGGAATTAACACATTTACTTATAAAAATATAGACATAATGTTTTAATGGTTTGAGTACTGCATCATAAAGTGAAGGTATGAAAACAACAATAATTAACACGATGTGTTTATCTGGAACAATGAACACATGATCAATCATTCAAACAGAAGGAACAGCTTTGCCATCAGTGGAATTTCAAAATAAACTGATATGTGAATAAATTAGATTTCTCAAAGCTCTGCTGTGCTACAGCTTCAGAACAAAATATAGATCAAGGGTTCAAAACATCAAGTTCAAAAGTCCAAATCTGATTTGTACATAAAGTCAAAAGCTCATTGTAAATAATAATGAACAACTTTTCATAAATTTCTTTGCACATTAAAAGTCAAAATGCTCAGATTTATTACATTTCTGACAAAAATAAATTTCTCAAGAATTGCAAAACAGCTGACAGACAAACTTCACAGTGCTGATCCCCTACATAATTTAATTATATTTTTTGTTCTGTTTTTGTATCTGCGTCAGACAAGATGCGAACAGGGGGAGTTCAGTGTTTCGGTCCAATGGTATGTACTTTCTCACGACCTTGGACAATTGCTTCTCAAAACTATCCATCCTGCTTTCTGGCTGAAAAACCATCTTCTGAAAGTTGAGCAGCTTGGGCTGTTTTCCATCATAAACAAACAGACCCATGAAATTCTGACCAATCACACAATAGTTTCAGATGCAGAGGGCAGGTACAAACTGCTTGCCATGGGGGTTGTGATGAAAAGGGGAGGAAGACTTGAGGCTGACAGCAAACTGACACTATTTTCATAATGCAGCTGCGACAATGACAACTGATTTCATAACTTCTGCTTGAACATGCAGAGTCCTATAGGCTGAGCTCACCTATCTGACAGAGTCAACTCATCTCAGTCTCTTATATCTGGGATTTCAATCTTTTGATCATGATCCATATCCTGTTCCTATACTTTAGAGTCTCAGCTTAGACAGACCTGTAAAAATACGCCATCAGTTTTTGGACCAGGTTTTTCTTTACTACAAGAAACTACAGCAGGACCCTCACTTAGATGATTCTCCAGTCTCTCCCTTTATTATTCTGCCTATCCTTCTTTTAGTTATGAATAGCAAACCAAACACTATGTGAGGCAGAGAGAAACCTCCATAAAGGAAGACCATGGGAACTGGTGGACTTCATCCGGATTTGGGGCAGAGGGTCACCCTTATTTCCACAGTCCCTGGTAGTCAACACTTGAATCCTGGTGCTTGGCCCTGAAAAGGGTCCACCGCCTACACAGAGGGATGTTGAGGGTGTCGGCCATGAGAGCTGGGTGGAAGGAGAGAACAGGGCCTTGACATGATCTAGCCTTAAATTCAACTATGCTTCCAAAATATTTTAAATATGGCGGGTCTATGTTACATCTCTTCTGGCCAAACTAAGTTCAAAAAGAACACAAAGTCTTCACTGTGTGTTAACAATAGCATTTAAAACGTTTTGTGGTAAGTTGGAGGTTGAATATTTTGTTCCCTAAATAGTTCAGAATCTGAAGTTTTTGAAACCCAGTGTAATAAATTTAAGTCAGAGGCCCCCCCTCAGCGATTGGTTGCTCTGGCGCAAATGCGCTCTTGGAGCGGTCGTTCCTCCTGCTTTGCTCAACTAAAACAGCAGAAGATTTCCTTAAACACTTTACAGTGTTTAAAGAACATATTTACATAATTCCATAATTTAATGTACATTTAACATTTCAAGACAAGAAACAAATAATTTTTTTGTATTTATTTTTTATACATTGAGAATTGACTTTTGATTTATAAATCAGTCATTGTCAAACATTAAACTAGATATTTTTCTTACTTTTTTTCAGAGAAAAAGTATTACAGTATGTCAACTCTGCTATTGACAGCAAAGAGTGAAAATAATCCTAACAGAGTAAATTATTCTTATTTCATTACATAAGCTGTATTAATACACTAATACTTCATATTGAGATATTTAAAAATATACAAAAAGTGAAAGAATAAAACATTTATTGATTATACTGGGAACACAGGTCACAGGCAGGGCTTCAGTCTGCTGGTCACACTGGGAGAACTCCAATGACTTCTGAGACATCCTGATTCACAGGCTAATGCCAAGGATAAAAGAGAAATTATCCAAACATGTAATAGAAAATATGTTTCCTTCACATTCAGAAAAAGTCATTTTCAGCATGTTGGGCTCTGACTCGTAGCATCTTTATAGCTAAATACCGACATGGTGAAGCTGAGCTGGGAAACAGACTGAAGAACTGCAGCTCCAGCTCTGATCCTGATTGATTTTTCCTCACAAAATCCTCTGGTTTTTAATTAACTTCTCCTCTAACAGTAGTTTTTCATCAGCTCTCTCTCATTAGAAAACAGTGTGAAAACGTTAGCTGCTACGCTAACAATCAGCAGTTATTTCGGGCCAATTAAACTACATAGGAAATATTTTTTGTTTGTTTAGAAGCAAATTTCTGGCTGCAAAGTCAAGTAATTCTGATCTTTCCTGTGAAGGGTAATGCCAATGAATCCAGTTTGTTTCGTAAAACGGTTGAAACAAGTCCACACAACACAGGACTTAAGGAGCTACGGAAGACGGGTCCTTCGAAGGCCACGAATATGGACGACCAGAAGAGAGAAGCTGTTGCCTCCGGCTAGATGCCTAGCCTCCATCTCGACATTGTTGCTTAGCAACCGTGACAACGTGAAGCACAGAGCGGCGAAGGAAAAAAAACGGACTCAGTTTTTTTTTTTTACTTTTTATTTCTGTATTATTCTTCACCTTTTGTAATAAAGGTTGTTCCATAGTAAAAAAGAAATCTGTCTGATTCTAAAATGTTTAATGTATACAAGGGATATTATTCATTTTCAAATACTCTCCAGATCTCAGGTAGTAAGACATTACATTTAAATAAAACTATTATGTTTGAAGACTTAACTTTAATCAGTCAAACCCATTTGCTCAGGAATAAATTAAATACTTTAGTGAACCAAAAGATTTTACTACTACCTGACTTAATATCTGTGTTCCACCTCCACTCATAGGGGAAAAATAGCAGGAGTTTTTATAACGATTTGCCGGGAGACATGCGTTCTCTTTCGGTGTACCGAACATGGAGCACCCGACCAGCTGACAGCTGGCGAGGAGAGCTGGCTGTTAATGCAGCGGGAGCAGACATCTCCGAAAACGTCGGAGCAATATTGGAATTAGGTGATTTATTAATGAACCAAGTATTTATTCGAGATCTATACATCTACATTCTCGTCTAAAAACATTGTAAAAAATCATTTTGTGTAATTTTAAGTGTAATACAGCAAAAACTATTTTGTCGCCATTGCTGATTTTCTGAACACCCGCTTTGAAGGATGCAGAGCCTAAATTCGGACACAGCTGTTTTTTGTTAGACTCCCCCTAGTGGTCTGGAGCACTTCCGTTTTCAGCACTTTTTGTTTGCATCTCTCTTTTTGTTTGCTGAATTTCATTTGTTTGCGTCTCGTTTTTTGTTTGCATCTCTCTTTTTGTTCGCTACATTTTATTTGTGGCTGTAGTCTTTTTTGTTTGCGTCTCTTTTTTTTGTTTGCTGCATTAGCTTTTTGTTTGCGTCTCTTTTTTGTTTGCTGAATTTCATTTGTCAGCAATTGTCTGTTGCTGCGCGTTTGAACCTGTCGGCCACCGTACTGACCACAGAAGACAGTAACTGCATCAAGCAGGCAAACAATCAATCTAAAATAATCTGCGCAAGAAAAATATAATTTGCACATGAAAAATATGTCAGCTTTCAGACTGTAGTTCAGAGTTTAATTTTTTTCTGTATTTTTTATCTTATTGTTTCACACTCCCAGATTTGCTAAAATCTTCTTTTCACCCATATGTTAACCAGCTTTTTTAAGTGTAGGATTCAAATATGGAAAAACACTTTATGGGGAAAATAATTGCATGTTTTTTTTCTTCTCAATAGATTGTAATCTTGTGGTCTTTATGGCACCACAAATGGTAAAAAAGGTCAAAACCAACCCATCATAAACTCTATAGAGAGGAGAAAGTTGTCCATTCATATAAACATGTTATCAAAGTTTAAAATGCTCCATCTACTTCATCCTGAAATTGGCTCATACTTTGTTAATATGCCAGTAAATAGAAAAAGAACAGACTCATTTTTGGGAAACTATAAATTACTGCACCTAGCTGTGGTAAACTGCAGACCAGACGTCTGTGTTACGGTTCTCGGTGGAGATTGCCAAGCTTCCTCCTCTCGTCTCCCACAGCTCCACGTTTGCACAGTGGGGTGGGGGGATTCCTGGATGGCACAGTGGCCCATATGGCCAATCACTCAAGCAGGGCCGAGGATGTTTTCAAAGAGACCCGGCAGCAACTTGACGCGGGACTGTCTCCACGGGGGTCAGCGGTCGTCTGGGCAGGAGAGGCCGACCTCCTGCTGTCCTCTCAGGGGCAGACATCTCAACTCCTGAGCTTCTGCCCCACCTCCTGTCTCTATACCCCACCCACACATAAGCACAATCATCACCACCTTCTCCATATAGAGCACACAAGGCTGCCATAGCCTGCTAATAGGACAAGGACCATGACCTTGAGAGCTGGACAAACAAATGCAGAGGGAGTGTGGCATTAGACGCAGCCAGCTAACGGCTGTTTATTTATGACGGGATTATTTCTGAGTATTATGTCTATGATGTGATGTTTTGTTTGACTTTTGGATTTGGAATAACACATTATATTTACCACTGTACATTTCAACAGAAATTTCAAACATAATCATGTAGATATTATAACAACTCCAAAAACCCAGTTTACATTTAAACTAAGCTACAAGTTAAGCCGACCAATTAAACAACCAAGTTGTTGCATTAGGCAACATTAGAAATAAGATATATAACATAATTGTCTGTTACATCAGAGGTAAAACGCCCAAGAAAGACAATAAAAAATTAAATGCAATATAAAAACAGTTTTGAAAATTGTCCTTTTTTGTCCTTTTTCAGATTTCAATTATGTAAACAAACTAAGCAAAATGTTGGCTGGCTTGAGCTGAACATGATACGAGAGGGAGGAAACCGTTTTTGTGAACTGGGCTGGAATCCGCCATGACTGCCATGATATGACTCCAACAGCTGGTTACAGTGCGAGACGTCACACCGCTAACTCATGTGACTGACTAATATCTTTGTTGATTCTCCAGCAGTTAAATTAGTTACCTAAGAAGAGCTCTCTCCAATTTCCTCATGAGAACGTCGACCACAGTTGTTGTTTTCGTCAAAGACAGAACAACGACAGGTGAGATAAATCACACCAGCGCCACCCTGCTGCAGCACAAAGCCAACAAGCATTTATTTTTAACAGCTCTGGAAATGATTACTTCAGATTGAAACACAGCTTAGGTTAATTGTTGTAATTTGAAAATATGCCTACATAATTGTTTCCAAAATTGTTATTATATGTTTGTTTATGTGTACTTTGTGCATGTAAATGTTATGTAAAATGTCCCTTTAAACAATGTTTGTTCTATTTCAACTGTTTGTTGCAACAGCTTGCTGCTGAGTATTTACTCAGCTTCCCATTTATTTATTTTTTGAATGTTGAATTATTTTTTATCATATTTTGTGTTCAATCCCTGCGTAATTTAAGTGTGAAATTATGTATTTGTTTATCTTCATATGCAAACATTAAGATAACCAAATAAACAACTAAGGGGTGCAAATGACTATGCATCATATGAAATGAGAATAAAATATAATATTTAAACAAATGTTTTTGGACTACCTAAGACATTTTGAATAAAAACTTTGTAGCTCAGATTTGATTTTTAATTTGATTCATTTGCTATTACTCAAAAGTAAAAACACATATATTTGACACAATTGACAGATTTATTATCTCTCCAGCACTGAAATAAATTACAGCAAATTAGAAAGTCACAAACATCCAAGGATCCTACAAATAAAATTTACTGAATTAGCTGTGAAAAAAAAATCATTTTTATATTTAAGTCTACTTACATTTGTGAGAAAATTTGTTGTTTTTGGGGGTCAAGAGACAAAAACTATACATGTCATTTTTTACTTACTAATTTGTTTTTGCAACATTATCTACACAAAATAGTGTGAGATCGGTAAAAAAATTTCTAATTTGTTAGAGTTTCAGAATTTATGGCCTCATCACAATTTATTAAATTAAGAATTTATTAAATTGTTTACAAACAAAGTTCACTTAATAAATAAAGGTGAAATTAGATCCTGACATAAGTTGGAAAACTTGAAAAATCAGTACTTTGTTTTTCCTTCATAAGGTCTGTCTATATGACAGACCTTCACACTGCTAAAATATAAACCTAAGGTTTTACAAGTTCTCTGGGTAACAAAGATGAGATGCTTTTATATACTATAATGTGCACAGAATAAAAGTGAGAAACTAGATTATTTTTTTACTATTCTGCACATGTGTAAATAATTTTTAAAAATTATGAATAAAACAATATACCAGAGAAAAGAAAAAGAAAGTGACTTTTCAAATAAGTTGAAACGCAAGAACAATAAAAAATCTGAAAAATTAACTATTTAGTAAATATTTTCTCATCGCTACAAAAACAGCAATAACAATACAAAGCCATTAACAAAGTTTGAGATTGGCAATTACCTGCTATTGGCCGTATTGTTGCTAAAAAAATGCAGATTACTTGAAGTTAACAGAAAACTTCTGTGCAGTTTGTGAAGAAGCTAAATAAAAAAACATTACTCTGTAATCCTAACCTGAGTCTGTTCAGCAGATTTTCTTTGGAGCTGAGTAAAACAAGAATTGCAGTGTTGGGATCGATGTAGTTACTCAGCAAAGAGAAAGAGCTGACCCCACGGCCGTCTGAGGAAGAGCGTCGCCTCTCCTATACATGGCAGTGGACTCAGCTCTGTTGTCAACATTCCCCGTCTGCTCTCTTCTTTCAGCTGCCCAGTCGCTCAGCACGACCTCCGTTTGGGGTGATCATGAATCATGGAAATTGATTATGCTGCCACATCTCAAATCCCTCTGGCCAGGGCTTGACCGCAGAGAGTGTGACTGTAGGTCGGTCAAGCCTGCTTAAGGGACACACTGCTCGCTGCCCCCGAGAAGGGCCAGTCGGCCGGACTGCCCCCGCAGGGTCAGGCGACTCGCTACCATGGCAAATGGAGGAAGATCACTCACTCTGGCAGGAAGGAATGAAGATGTCCTTCTTAAAATACCAGTCAGGCCATCGCGCTCCAGGCTTTTTTTTCCCTTACCCTTCCAACTCCTCATCACCACTTTCCACAAGTCATCCGTCTTTATCAGTGCACAATGCTAATGACTTCATTTCTAATAGCAGACCATTCCTCTCTGCCTTCCACCAGGATTCTTGAAGAAGTCTTAAATAACATCAGAACATGCCAGAGGAAATCTTGGGGTTTTGAATATCTTTGCTTCATCACATGTGTAATCATAAGCAATCAGGACCAATTTAAATTTGAGAAAAGAAAATAGGGAGACTGAGGCTCATAGGAGAAACTGTTAAGCTCAGTTACCAATTAAATGTTTCAATACAAACACCTGTTAGAGAAACCTTAAAGAGCATATTTGCTAAGTCTTATGATGTTCAAAGACATAAATTTTAGCTGTTAAGCTAAACAAAAAATGACTTTCTTCTTTTGCCAGTTTTCTCTCTGTAGAAATAAAAAGTAATTAATCATTTCCAGAACAAAACAGAGCTGGTTTTATTAGCGTCCGAATGTTTGTAGTTTATCATTTCAACATTATTTTTCTGCTGCCGCTGCCGTACCTTTGCCTTTAACCCAGAGTTTCCAGACTCCCCTTAATGATTTCTGCAGACTGTTGTTCTTTTTTATTATGATGATAAATCTGCAGTAACAAGCTGAAAACACCCATAAATCTGAGGCTGAGCCCATGTTGCAACGGGTCAGTGTTTCTATGGTGACGCATCAATCCTTCCAAGGGGGCAACAGCAAGCTCTATAAAAGCGGTGAGTGTCTGTGACACTGTTACTGTTGTTATTGTGGGAGAACCGTTAAAATGTTTTCAAACCACAAAAAGTGAAGGGGCCACTTAACATTTACCAGACCTGTCAGCTTTTTAGATCTTTCTGGAATATTGGCACACCTCAGGCAGCCTTTGGGAACTCTGCATGTTTTGGTAATTGGATTGTCTCATCAGAAACCAGCTATGAAAAACACAGACTAAATACAAATCTGTATGTAAAAGTAATTTAAAATTACAACATTTATATAAAATAATTATTCATTTTTTAAAAGTTCTTCTTCGCAGCCAGTGATGACAAGCAAATTAAAAAAAAAAAAAAAAAAAAAAAAAAAATATATATATATATATATATATATATATATATATATATAGTTTACATTTTATTTTATTAAATTGAAGTTGTTTAGATGAAACTGAATATTATATTTGTAAAGAAAGGAAAGGATACTTCTTCTACTAGTGCTGGCTGCGGTGGATTATGATTACTTCCTCAGTTCTGACATCTACTGTTTGAGAAGAGAACTGCACCAAATGTAACGAAACACAGTTCATGCCTGGTTACATGGCACAATTTTAACATTGTGGGTTGATTTTCTAAACCTGAGAAACCTCACACATGACAATAAAAAAATCATCAATATATCAAGTTTGGTTCTACAGTGTGTGGGCTACAGCCACACATCAACGACGACACAACACACACTAACAGATTTCACTCATAGGCATTCAGATGTCAGACAGGAAATCTCACAAAACATTTCAAGTTCAAATAAACTGAAAAAGAATAATTGATCTAAGAGAAAAAAATCCAAAAGCACAGAACACAAGAATAAACTGAGGAAACGAAACACAAAGGAGTGGCAGCACCTTTCTAACAATATTGGACAAAGGAGTTATGAACTGATTATGGTAAAATAAACGAGCAAGGACATGATCAACAAATAAAAAACAAAATCCAGATAACCAAAGTGTTACAGACTCCTAGTGCCAGTGCAGGGGTGGAGGATGACAGGAGAATGGAATAATTTTAGTTTCTCTTTGCAGGTGATTATATATTTTTTCAGGTGATTCTGTTGAAAACGTTTTGTTCACAGAGTTCATACAATCAAAGAAGTCAGTAATCGAAAGAACAGATTTAAGGGCATATTGATTTAAACACAGCACAGTCGGTTGTGCTCAAATTCTTTGTTTTTTTTTTCACATGCATAAAACATAACTTCCTGGCAAAGGCAGACAAATGCCTCACTGATTAGAAGTATGTTTTGCACTCGCAATCAGAAAAAATTTTGGCATTGGATGTTCAAAGACTTAGTTATTGAATGTAATCCAGATTTTTCTCTGTATCAAAATTATGTTTGAAGAGTTTTCATTAGCCTTAAACTTAAATGAATCTGTTATTTCTGACAAAAAACAGGCCAATCATACATTAGCAGATCAAAGGCGAACACTCCGTCATCATTTGGTCTGCTGCTCATTGTTTCTTGAGCTTCCAGCAGCACCGTCCGCCCAGCGGTGTGCACTCCCAACAAGGTGTCCCAGCAAAGACCCAGAGCCTGTGCTGAAAGAAGCATCTCACGCTCAAACTTCACTTGATCCCAAGCGAAGCCTTCACTTGCTCGTTTATCTTTCCAGGGACAGTTCGTTCTTCGCCACGTTAATGAATGCCAGTTGTTTCTTGTGCTTCACAATCAGGAACTTTGTATTTGGCCTGAGATCAATCAAATAATGCTTTGCACAACATAGTTATGTGTTCTGGCCCATCAGTTTCACTTAATTTTTTTTTCCCACAGAATTCATGAAGTGTATTTTAACAAATAGTTACAAAGTGGAATGACACTTTTTACTCCAGATTTAAGGCCAAAGTATTACATAGACTGGAACAGTCAAGCTGCTGTGATAGAAGATTTACCAATCAGAAAGGTACAGAATTTATCTTCACCGCAGGCAGTAAAGATTAAAGAGTAAAGTTAAAAAATCTCAGGTAATAAAAAATATTGGAAATCTTCAGACAGTGCTCTTCATATTTTTCATGTACATATCTGATCAAAATTATTAATCACAGAAACAGTTGAGGATGTGATTCACCAGGTGCTACTAAATATAGCAGGATTTTTTTTCCAGAGTCTAACCTTATGCGTCTTTTTGAAAGCAAACTTGTAACACAGAAGCTTCAGGAAAAGATGTCAGCTGATAAGTTTCCCATCAACAACCTGAAAATAAATCTTGTAAATCAGATGATTTATGTAAAATTTCAGAACTTATTGTATAATTATTTTTATCGTACGGGGGTTGACACAAATTAAATGGAGCTTCAAAGCTTTTTGAGTCTTAAAATGAATATGCACATCAGAATTCAAAACAAAGCAATTTCAACTCAAGGGTGATTCAGTGATTTGTATTTACTTCAAAGTTGTTTAATCAATCAATCAATCAAATTTTATTTGTATAGCACATTTCAGCAGCAAGGCATTTCAAGGTGCTTTACATAATTAAAAAACAAAAAAAAAGCAGCATGTGACATTGAATAAACAGTAAGAAAGAGAAGGAGATTTTGGAAAAAGAAAAAAAAGAAAAAGATAAAAAAAAGATAACATACTTTTGTTAAGGAATTTAAGCGCCTGTCGTCGCCAGACTCCGCCGTCCGTTTAACACGGGTATTATCCAGGCCCCGTCGCCTAACAGGACAAGGTCCAAGAACAAGGTTTAGAATAATTTCAGAAAACCTTTGGGATATAAAGTGACCAAAACTGAGGCTCAGGTAATAACTTTGATCATGGAACGTTAGTTCCTGTAGTAAAAGGCAGCTGTGGAGCTCTTAAGGTGCACCTGTTGTGGTGATCAGCTCTCCACTTAAAGTCTTAGTTTTTTACTTTGTCACTGGTTAGTGCTAGATTCTTAACCTTAGGACACATCGATTTTACACTTTGCCTGATGTTGCAGCCTCCATCTTCTATAGTCGTACTCGGTGTCTATGGCAAGCCTGGCCCCAACGTGGCACTGTGCTGCAGTGTGACATCATGATCCTGTTCCCCAGGAGTCACTCAGCCACTCCTTCAGTTATAACTCCTCACCAAAGTAAAAACCATGTTATCACAACAAAAGCCCTTCATGTTGAATGTTAAAATGTCAAATTAAACTGTCACAATGAAAGAATTGCCTTTCAAACAGGATTGGACATAAGAAAACTATGGTTAAAAAGATTTAAACTGAATAATTAAAAGCCTCCAAATGTCCTGTTTTAGAACAGATAAGTGAAATACAGATTTAATTGCACAATAAAAGTTAAATGTTGAAGAAATAAGTGGTCACATGCCTTTTCTCATTCAGCATCTGTTTGTGATCATTTTCTACCCACTGTGTCTTTCTTCACTTGAACGATCTGAGAATTTCTCTTTTAGAAACTCATGTTGCAAAATCCTCCGGAATACTTTGATTCTTCCAACTGCTGCCAAATCAGGTTATCACCTTAATCAAGCTTTCATCAATTACTTAGACCTTCCTCGATGTGCAGATCAAACAGAGCTATGATCATCTGATGACATTTCATTCTGCAAAATCCTGTCCGTGACAGTAATAGGAGACCAACAAGAAGGAAAAAAAACAGGCAGAAGATGAATGGAAACCATTCATATGTGCAGCCATAAATTGTAATCATATGTGAAATGTTTTTGTCATCATATTATACAAAAGAAACATTAAAGATTGAAGTAAATATAGAACAACTGGTATTTATTTTATTTTTGTGGAAAGTGTTTAAAAAGATAATTCAGATTTGTTTTATATATTTTGTCAAGTAATTTTCAGTAGTTAACAATTTACCTGTAGTAGAGAGAAGTTATAAAAAACTGGATTTAGAGAAACAGAACTTCTCCAGCAGGTGAAAGACTAACAGCTATCAAAGCTGAGGCTCAAGTCAAAGCAGAGCTTAACACAATACAAAAATTCAATCTCAAAAAGCCTGGTGCATTAAATATGTACATTTTAATCTCTACATTTCTGAAAGAGACTGAAGTAGGCAGATCTGCTAAAATAGAGAATCAGCAAAACATCTATATAGGTTGAAGATAACTTTCTGAGGTTCAAACTGTGTATTAAAATGAAGAAAGGGAGTGATAGGAATATTGGGAATGGGGATATTTTCTTGCATACTTTGGGCTCGATAGTCCCCACTGAGTATCATTTAAGCACCACGTTCTGACTGGGTATTTTTCCTGACCATGTTCATTTCTTCTTGACCACAGTAAACTTATCTTCTGCTGCCAACTTCCTGCAGGATATTGCACCACGTCACAAAAATTAAATCATAATAAACTACTTTCTTCAACATGACAATGAATTGACTGTTTCACAAAGACCTCCGCAGTTACCAGATATCATTCCAACATAGCCCTTTAGGATGTGGTGGAACTGGAGATTCACATCAAGGATGTGCAGCCAACAGCACCAACTGCATCATGGAATCATGTAAACTTGGAGCAAAGTTTCAGGAATGTTTTTGACCAAACTGTTCGGCCTTGCCCTAATGAGAAAACAAGGACTGAACTTCATACAGAACAAAACAGACTGGTAAAAACTGAATCCAAGGACGTACTGCATTAACCCACTGGTAGAGTAAAAGACCCTGGATTATTGTGTGCCACAATCAGCTGTAGCAGACTCTTAACAATGACCTGTGTGTTGTGCTAGTTGATTATCTAAGTAGTAGACTAAGGATTGTATTGATGAATATTCTTGGTGAGGAAAATTAACTCTAAGATTAGTTAGACCAAGTGGTAAATGGTAAATTTAAACTAACTACCAAGCTTGGTATATAACTATTCACAAAGAAAAAAAAAAAAACTTTATTTCGAGCAAATAATGTTTTCTTAGTTTTGACTGAATGAGAAATTAACCATTTCAGACATTAGATTTACTTTTTATATATTTAATAATTACCACAATGATCAATAATCTAATAATTTTGGAATGGCAAACTGAACACAAAGAATCTAATATTTCAAGGTTAAACAATCTCTTGTAAGTCCAAAGCACTGCAAATTACAATATTAATTCTTTGTGAGTGTTGTTTGCCCGCTACAGCTCACTGCACGACCGGGGAAAGCTAACTGTGGCTCTTAGCGACAACTAGCCTAGCTGCCATTAGCTTTAAGAACAGGAACATTTTAGAAGATTTTTAGGACTATTTTCTATTTTATGTAACCTAGTGACATGAAAGCACCATATAATTACAAGCGATGTTAACGAGTGCTGTTAAAGCGTGCTGTTAACACTGTTCGTTAACTGTGTGTTGTGCTAAGCAGACCCACAACATGACATTCTCAGTTCCACATCAGGTTGTCACAGATATCCAGCAATAACAAACCTGTGTTTCTCATCTCTTAAACAGTCATTGGCAGCATTTGGCTGGCAGGCAGCTAGCATTGATAAAGCTGCATGGGAAGTGGCAGTCAGTGTTGGTTGCTCACGGAAATTTCGAGGAACCTGCTATTCCAATTCTGCAGAATTGTGAGCAACCATGATCAAGTTATATTCCTTTGGCTGGGCATAGGTAACAATTTTTTGTTGATGGCACATAAAATCTGGGAGACAGCCCTCCTGCTTCAATATATATGCCATGTTACTGCATAGAAAACAGATACATTAAGATTTTCTAGCAATTTTATTTTACAAAAACACTACAAGCATTGAAAATGGGTCAGTGAATCAACAAATAAAGCACCAATTTATTGTGTGGTTAAAAACAGATAAAATATTTGCAACATATTCCTCAGTAATTTTTCAAAAGGTATTTTCCTCTCTAAACTTACTTTAGTTTAGAGAGTATAGTTTTGTTGAGGAAAGTTTTGTTTTTTTCTTTTTTACTTTTTAAAGTTTCCTACAGATAGCCAGTCAGTCTTTCAGCTATTACTAGAGCTGGAAAACTACTCTTTATTAGTAAAGTATGTCTGCTTCCATTTCAGGCCCGTCCTGCGGTGGAAGCCCAGAATTTATGTTCCATGGGGAGCCTGCTGGTGAACAGACGACTCACATGTGTCTTTGCACTCCTTCCCTGCGGCCCCCTTTAAAGGCATTCTGAACTGATTTGGGGATATCGTAAAGCAAATGATAAATTTGTACTCCTGTCAAGTGCGTCTGTGCACTGGAGATTTGCTCCAGGAATCATGTTGGAATGCCATATATCCCGGCTGATTGCTGCTCCCCTTAAACAAAGGGCAAAATGCATGACATCATTAAAGGTATTGGAGGAAATAACTTAGACTTTGTTCCTGCTAATGTTTTGACAGGAAACAGCCCGTTTGATGTAATAAAGATCTATGCTAAGAGAAAGACACTTAATTTTTACCTCTCTGCTAAAGATAAGTAAATATTCATCCACTTCCTGTTTCACCGTTTGCCTATAATGCTTCAACATCTTGCAGATGGTTTTTGGCAAGCACTACCTTCATATCTGCATGTCAGCTGAATATTGCATTCAGAAAAGAACATCCATTTAATTTTATTTCCTTAGCCTCCCTTTGATTGGTTTAAATGTTCTGTGTTTCATATTTACCATGCAGAATATTCTGTGAATCACTAAGCAGTAACCCTGCAGTTCCTTAGAGACCCAAAATATGACTCAGTGAATCTGTTAAGCATTTCAGCAGATTTCTGGTGTAGTAACTGGTATACCACCTTGTATCCCTTTGAAATTGGGGAAGATCAGCAGGATTTTAGCTGTGCTTTCAGATTAGATGGCATGAGAAATGCAGTTCGAAGTTTGGGGCTAGAAGCATCCCAATGCTGCCGCCTCTATGTTAACCCTGTTCTCACTTCGGCGGTGGCTGGTAATCCCCCCACCCGGGCAGAGGTCATAAAACTCCTATTTCTACTATACCTGCCAGCTGAGCATCTTAGTCCATTCAAAGCACAGGGAGCATGAAATTCCCAAGGAGCCATTTCAAAGCGCCAGTCCTCTTCATTATGACATCAGAACCTTCTGAAGTCAACAAGCATGAAGGCAGACTAGAGCACAGCGCGGGTTCACAGCCTTGAAGGGGGATTCGTCGCCATTAAGGGCTGCGATGGGGGGATAGCAAACAGAGGGCAAGAGAGGGAGAGAGGGATTACATCTATCACCACGCATATGTGCTCACATCTAAAAGGCTTGCCTTCCATTTTCTGCCCACAGCTAGTCCCCCAACTGTTATGATAGCTGAGACTGCAATAAAGGCTTTGGCGGCATCATAAACACAGCATGATGGTGGGTATCACATACTTAAGGGCCCCTGACGAAAACCCAAGGAGCAGCCCAAAGTTCTGGTAGAAATGTTAACAATTATGGTGATAATTACAGCTGTTTGTGGTCAGGTTCTGTTTGTCATCCTAATAAAACACCTCTTACACCCACTGTGCTCAAGTGCAAGAATCTTACAAAGTTACAATCTTCATATCATAACACAGGAAACTGACGATCTAGTTATGGTAATAGAGACATTGAGAAGTTTTCACGAAAGGGGCCTCATGTACACAGACCTGGATGGATCTCCAGGGGCAACATGATATAAACCTATACTGACAAAGCTTGGTGAAAGCACATTTCCTACACAAATTCCAATCAAGGTGGAATTACGTGTTATTCTGTCTTCAATAAAAAACAAATGGCTCTCAATTCAAAATTGTCCTGTTCACCTGTGTTGTATGGGATATGTTGTATGGGACCCAACAAAAAATATATTCCATCCCAAACACCTGGCATGACACAGTCCACAGGTAGCGTTCAACTTCCGGACCCCCCTTTTCAACCTGATGACTAAACAGCATCCTTAGCTAAAAAAACCTCTCAGGCTCTAAGTACATTGCAATTTGCAATATCCCACAGCAACTTCATATAAAAACACTTTTCTGTCACATCATTACCAGGAGATTTGAACTCTTGGAAAAAGGACTTTCAGGATGTTTTTCTTTCCCCAAATTCTGTCCCAAAATCCCACATTCCACCATGTGAAGATGTAAAAAAAAATGGAAATCTTTTTGAAAAATAAGACCCTTCATATGTACAAACATGACATTCCAGGATTCATTACTGTAAATGCAACTGCAGAAGTCGGACTATGAATCTATAAAAAGTAAAAATAAAACTGAAAATCAGTTTTGTATAATTAGATTTTAAGATATGTGCATGCAAGTTAAAATTAATTTAAAGTTGTTAGCTTCATTGCCTTTGAAAAAAACATTTTAAAAGATGTTCTTAATTACTATGTTAATGAAAAGTAAAACTAACTTCAAAACTTGAAATCGTCCAATATTTCCTATTTCAACTTTTTTTTGTACTGTGCCTTTATGAAAGTTAAACCACATATTGGAATTCTACCTTTATATACACACATGTATGTGTGTGTGTTAACAATTAAAGCAGATCTGAATCTGGTCTAATATTATACATGCATTCAGTCACTTTTTTTCAGAATCCACTGACAGAGGAATGCTCCATGCATGGTAATAATTACGGTCAGCTCAGTGTGATTGCCCAATGGAAATTAAAATTTCTGTTTTTCTAAGTGATCATTTGTAAGTGCAATTAATCATTTGGATAATTGGTTCTAGAGTTTTACTGGTTTCACCTAACCATAACCTGAGATGATCACGGCTATATAGATGAACGCAGTTTTTACTTGTGGCTGAGGATGAACAGGTATGAAGCTGTATGAACCTCTATGAGAAATGGACCAGCGTTCTTCAAAAACATATTTATACCCCTTGATTTCTTTTTTTCATCCTGTCAATCAAAACTGCATAATGTAATTTTTTGGTGGGATTTTAGGTAATGAAGGATTTATTTTGATTGATATGTCCTACAGTCTTGATGTTAGACCTGACAAACTATATATATATATATATATATATATATATATATATATATATATATATATATATATATATATATATATATATATATATATATATATATATATATATATATATACATATGCATGTGTGTGCATGTATGTATGGTTGGGTCGATACACATGTTAATAATCTAAACTGTTTCCACAATTGTTTAAAAGGAAATATTGGAGACATTTAAAACCAGGATGGAGTCTGGAATGGAATGTGCTTTAATTGCCGTCTTTGGCAAAGGAAGCAGTCTTGAGTATTTGATCTTGCCCAGTGTTGGCAGGATTCTGAGAAACACGCCTCCATTTTCAACACGGACTGTCATTCTCTCCCTGCCAAATCACTGAAAGACATTAATTGTTGCTGATAACAATGACTGAGCACGCTCAGACCATGGTTCAATCTGGCCAAATTCTGATCATTTCTGTGGCTTGCAACAACAACATGTAGCCAACATTAAAGAACAAAATGAAATTCCTCATGATGGATGACTCCTGGAGGCCCATGGATGGGAATAGCCTTCCAACACTGGGATGTGATCCCAAATCTCTGCATAATGGCTTCAGCTCAGTCACCTGAGTCCATTTTCCTTTCTAACCAAATCGCCAGTAATGAGTTGGTTGAACATGACCTGACAAATTAATTTGAATTTCCATCTGATGAGTGCTGCCATGAAACAGTCTCTCTGAGCATCTGGCCAAACGTTGTCATGAAAAGAAATGAAGAAATGCAATAAGCAGAGATACATTAAGAATCTGGACAAGTCTTTGAAGGTGTGGAAAAAAAGAAAAGGTACTTTCTGATATAAAGAGACAGATGAGACAATTTAGAGCAGGTTGAAAAAAACTAATTTTGCATGATTTGATTGAACTTGAGTGAGCAATGTGAGTGCACTGCAGCTGCTTTAATTCAAACAAAATTTAAACTCATGCATCTTCCAACAGACGTTTGATGCGTCTCTGAGTTTTAGACACAAGTAGTTATCTTAGTTTGCTTTGGATGTTATTCTAAAGTAATAAAGTACTTAGTAAGTAAATAATAATATATCCATATAAGAATAAAGGAACAAGAAGGAACAGGTTAACAAATGCTTAAATAAACCATCAGAATTTCCATGTCTTTCAAGAACTTCCTCACTGGGTTTTTCTTTATTAGTCCTGTGATCAGATTACTACAATTTCTTTCTGTGTTTTAAAACACACTAAGTAATATCAATATTAATTGTAAACTCCATTCAAAAGTCTGGACGGTAGTAGTACACAGTGAGGGTTTGCACTCCAGGGAGTTTTTTACTACTGCAGACATGCAGACCCTTCATCAAATTGTGTCAGGCAAACATGTCTCATATTCTGCCTCTTCATGCTCTCCTATTTCTCAGGGGGAAATGCCCTGATGCCCTCTCCGCCTGCCTGAATGATTATATCTAAATCTCAGAGCAGCTGCTCCTCACAAAGCAACCAGGAAAGGGATAGGGAGGTGTGGGAGACATGCTGGATCACTCCAGAGGCTTTCCCAAAGCCCTGCAGGAAAGAAGGGCTTGTGTACCGGAGAGCAGAGCCAGAAGAGGTCTCACTTGGATGTTTAGTTTATTTTCAATTGGAAAATAACAATCAATTTCTTTTTAGATATTTCTATGATTTACCTGTTAGTATGACACAAATTGACAGAAGAATGATAATTCATGTGGCTTGCTTCTTTCTGAGAGGTTCAAAGATATTTCTCTTTTCTTCCCTGCTGGGTGAGGTAAGAAGAATAGTTTCAAGGCACCACTGGGAAGCTAATTAACCGGTCGGGTGTGAAGAAACTCTTGCTCTCAGTTGTTTTTACCCCCTGATGTGACCTACTAGTCACTGGTACTACCGCATACTGTGTCTTTTTCTTAAAAGAGGAAGTAAGATGTTTTCTTTCTCCCCACCCCACTGACCCCAAATCAGCTCCAAGTTGAGAAACACATAAAGATGGAAATACAACTGCTAATTTTTCCCTGTGCTGACCCACTGAAGACACAGACTGTAAAAGCAGTAAAGGGTAGTGGAAAGATTAGAAGAAAGTCCTGTAATCTATTTTCAGCCAAGCAGTGTATTTTAGCTCAGGATAAATACAGTATGTGTTTTATTTTATTCCTTTTGTAGTGACTGCCTTTACTGGGTGTTAACAACCAGACCCACCGGTACAAAAATTTCTCTGTTTATATTTATATTTCTCTGTTGCACCATCCAGTGCACCTACACTTTGGCATATGCATTATTGGAAATGAATACAGATTTAGTCATTAGAATCCATTTGTCTGTGTTGTACTTGTAAGCTGCAAATTTGAAAACAACATTGAAACTTATTAATGCAATTTTTTAAAATTCATCACTGAAATATGCTCTCCAGATGTAAACATAAGCACAGGGGGTGCAGGCAAAAAATGTTATGACAGAAGGAAATAATTATGTTTTATTTGAGACAGTGGTAAGAAGCAGTTTGAGCTGAAAATCCCCACAGTGAACCCTGAAATTCTTACTTTCCTGCTCATACGGAATGCATCAAAGATCTCTGTATTTCTCCTTATGTACTGGCTTGAAGTTATTTCCTGTTTCCTCTAGCAGCTTATTAGCACCATGGCTGTGAAGAACATCTGGAAGAAGACTTTTCTAAAAATGATTCAGATAATTGCCATAATTTTTACTTCACAGATTACTCAAAGCAAAAAAAGCCATAACATTATGACCACCCAAAATGTGTTGAATATGACCCTTTCTGCACTGAGACAGCTGCGTAACAACATCGCTTCCTGTTTGTTCTTGGAAGTCAGAATTTTGGTATTCAGGATAGAAAAAAATCTATTGGAAAACCACCAAGATTTAAGCTGAAAAGTCTGAGTTCCCTTCTAATTGCAAAACTTATTATCCAACATGGCTAATATGTGTATATTCCTACTGTTAATTCTGGTAGCAAAGTATTGTTTATCAGCAAATAAATCACCAGCTATGCTACAATATTTCATAATTCCTATTTTACAATGTTTATGTCCAAAGGATTCATAGAAATACATTGTTATCAAATTATATTTATAATAGTGGCTCAATTGATATCTGCAACAAATGTGAACCACGCTGGCTTTTGAACTTTAAACACAATAAAGTTGGATATGATATAATTAATAGATCCAAGTTTTGACTTCAAAGACAAAAAAAAGACAAGATAAGTTCATTGACTAGTTTTTTAATAATTTTATAAAATGCAACAATGATTATGCAACTGAGGGAGAGAACAGAAAATCTCATATTTTTGCTAAAAGATGATTCAGACAAAAAAAAAAGCTATTTTTGGCAAAAATTGATTTAGCCCATTATTTTAGGAAGATGACTAAATACAAAAGAACTCAGTGTTCAGCATCTGAGATTACCTCATCATCCCTGATGTCAAAGACAAATAGGCTCATAGCAAGATAAAACATAGCAATAACCGCAGTAATACACAAATTATTTGAAATTCTGATTGTTTTTATTTCACTAAACCTTTAACATCCACCAACCCCTATACATGAACATGCTTCTTTAATAAGCATCATTCTAATATGAAATCTGAACTTTGTGCTTTAAAAATGCACCTCTCATATAATTTAATTGTTTGATGGTTTTTAATGTTTTTACAAAAAAACACACTGAAAGTGTGGTCTGGATTTGCATTCTGGCTCAGTAGGTCAACATCTTTTGCCGCCTTTACAAATCTTTAAAGGAATGCCTCTCCCAGCTTTGTAGATGTGGACTGAATTTTCTACTTATTTTTCTTTGAAAAAACAGCCCAATATCAGACAGACTGGATGTCTGATATTGGGCTGTGAACATCAACTTATAAGTCTTGCCACAGATTAACGATGGTATTTAGGTCTGAACTTTAACTGGTCCTTTCTGAAAATAATTTGATCTATGTGATCCCACTGTAATCTTTGATATATGTTTAGTGACTTTGTCCTGCTGGGAGGTTATCCTCCTCTGCTGTCTCATCTTCCTATCATTGAACAGTTCTCCATGAGATGAGTAAAGCCAGGTATATTTTTGTACTTATTCACTAATGTTTTCTGACAACCTTCATCTATTATTACACATAGATGAACCTTAAAGATTGTGTAACTTCTGAAGGAAAACAGTTCCACTGGGGATTTAAGGGGGCAAGTTGTGTTTTCATGTCTCTATTTTAAGATTATTTTTAAAAATTGTTAAAACATATGCATCATTTTCCTTCCATGTTGCTCTGATTTACTTGTTTGTGTTTGTAATGTTCACAGGGTTTCAAGGTACAATAAATGTTAAGTCACATTAGCTTGCCCACTTATCATTTCTTAAGTATATGTAAACTTAAATTGAATATGAAACATATAGGAAGTTAAAAGTGACAAAGGAGAGGAATTTTACGATTAAAACAACTAGAGTATTTATTGCAAGGTTAAGTGACCATTGTGACTGGTTTAATGATTTTATGCTGTGAGACCACAGTGGGCAGCTGGGTGGTAAAGTCTTTCAGACGGACTCCGGGCCACATTTCACAATTGTAGATTAAAACCTATTTTGTTTAATACATGTTATCAGGTGTATGTTTGTTATAAAATAAGCAGTAAAATTAACTGATGCAGAACGTTGACAAATCATTTGAGTTCAGTGTGATGCATACTGTATGAAATGGAAAATCTAATC
The DNA here is from genome assembly GCF_051168715.1 of Poecilia mexicana. NCBI lineage: Eukaryota > Metazoa > Chordata > Actinopteri > Cyprinodontiformes > Poeciliidae > Poecilia > Poecilia mexicana. Next base: position 7,401,203 of record NW_028263379.1, read on the forward strand.
GCCCCCGATTCCACCAGCTCATTCTTCCTGTTCATCTTTAATGGGAAACTTGAGACAGTACTGAGTACAGAGCTTAGTCTGTCACATCACATGACGTGCTGCAACTAATGCAGCCAACAAATGGGCATATCAGGGATCCCAGTTTGGTGCACAAACCCTCCACAGAAACAGGTGGCAGTTGCTGGAAGGCCAGATGTCCCAGTGCAGCCGTAGTAAACTGAGGTCTGTCGCAACACAGCAGTGAACAATGCGTGACGGAGACCGAAGGTGGTCTGGCTTGTGTTCAACCTCCAGGCTGGCCAACAATAGGGTGAAGTCTGGAAGGGGAGGAGGGCTGTGGTTATGATGCCGACGCTCGCTCTCCTTGGTAAATAAAGAGGATGAGCCGCCCCACCTATAAAAACTATCCCCTGATCCAATGTGAGGAAGTGGATGCTTTTCAACAATGAGGAAGTCATCTCAAATATCCCCCCCAAGCTGCCATTCCCCAGCACATAGCACTTCACATCCACTGGTTGCTCTATTCAGACATTTCAGCTTCTTAATTCGGTGCTTTAAATCCTGCTCCAGCCATTTGCTCGCACTGTATAAATAGACATAAGCATTACCGGTGAGATCGAAGTAAGGCTGTGGAGTTGAGCCAAATTCTGCTGAAAGCTCTGAAAGAGGTCACCAGATGGCAAGGGATCAAACCATAACTGAGTCCTGCTGTTACGGACCTCTTTTGACCCGTATGCAGAACAATAGTTTGAACATTTTGCTTTGATGAGACGCTGCTTAGTTTTCAAAGACAGGAGATATGAGAAGTGCTGTCCACAGAAATTAGATACAGAACACAAAGTGTGAGCAATTAACAAACAATAAGGATAAATCTGAAATCTCAATTGTATGATGATAAAACTACCACAAACTTCTAGCTCTTATGTAAGATGCTTACAAATTGTCTTTTTTTTAAATAACTAGGTATAAGGTGTAGGCGGCAGTGTGAGATAAATAACAAATAGCACCTTAGCACCTTGTCTCTTATCAGACACAGGAGATACCTTTAGATAATCAGCAGTGCATGACCTGAAAAGGTTGCTTTTAGAATTACATACATTTACACACAAATGTATATATTATGGCTAAGCAATTGATTCCAACATGCAGCATAACATGGTGAAATGTGACAGAGGTTTCTGCTCAACTTATCGCTGTAACATGGTTGTAATTCATGTCATGGATTGAAATGGATCAAAAGGACATATATCTAATAGCGCATGTATTGGCATGGCATGAAAGGAAAAATCATTCTCCAGCAACCACTCATGTCTATTTGTAAAGACAACTGTGACATGCTTTCATTCTTTTCGGCGCACAGGTGCAAAGCAGAAATAACGTCCTTGCTCTGGAACTAATGCAAATATTGACCTGAATTTCTCTCATAAATAAAACATTTTAAAAACTCTTTGAGGGTTTTGCTTTAGTTTACAGCACATTTATTTTTAACAATTTATAGTAATTGCTGCTGAGATTCACAGAGATTGGTAGTTAATAATATCAAAGCACTCCACTTTTATGATGCCTATAAGATGATAATTGCCCAACCTAAACAATAAGTTGCAGTTGTTAATTTTATTCAATATTCATTTGGACAAGAAGTGTGTCTGGGACAAAAAGATGTTTTTACTTTTGAAGAACATCCTAACTTCAGGTGTTGCTATTAAGCATGAGGGGATATGAGATTCTCTCAGCATGATAAAGGTAAGTAAAACAACTATATCAGGTTATTACAACAAAAATGAAAAACACAAACGGAGGATTGACGAGGCGTTCTTAGTGGGATTTAGTTTGTAAGTGAAAAGCGCTAACATGCTGTACTTTTGGTGGTTGCAGTACATTTAGATTAATCATCCACTATTGCTTCACTGACTGCAAATATAACCCAGTTTCCATTTAATTAATGTAGTTAATGTAGGTTCATCTGCAAACACGTCAAGACATATATTTGCAAAGCTTGCACCTGTGCATATGTGTGTAAATATTGTAACAGAAATGTAAATCAATCAATCAGTCAAGTTTATTTGTATCGCACATTTCAGCAACAAGGCAGTTCAAGGTGCTTAATATCATAAAAACACAAAAGTATAGTCATAGAAGATTATTAGACAATTGAAAAATGTCTGGTGACATTATTACATTTATATTGTTTCAAAATCAACTCTACACAGGTGGAACTCAGTGTTTAGGCTGTTTTGCAGTTTTCAGGAAGTTTGCTTTCGCAACCTAATTGAGAAAAAAATCACAATTAGGTTGCAGTAAAACACACTGTTTTATTGCAGCTGCCATCAGGTTACCAGAAAGCGATAACATCATCAACCCTAGACGAACCACCAGGAATAAGGTGAACATGGGTCTCCGGGTTGCAAAGGTCATGACACCAAATATCTTGGTATATGTCCCGAAAATCCCAGGCCAGCCTAGCTTGGTTGTAGATTAAATTAGTTATGCTACAGTATCAGCTACTGAGCATGACTTTGTGGCCTCTGAAAATGGTACTTATGTGAGCAATATTTGCTCAGATATGCAAGTTGGGTTTTTACTGTGATTTTTAAAGTTTAGCACATAAATTATAAATGGTCTTTTGCGTTATCAAAAACCTGTTACATCAAACCTTAAAAACACACAGATATGTGTTTTACTACAACCCCACAATGAGCCCTGAGACACAAAAGTGAAGTTTAGAAATTATTCCAATGAAAAAATAAAAATGAGTAAAATAAATGTCAGTAACCAGAAAATGATGTAAAAATAAACCACTAAAATGATTAAAAGCTGATCTATATAATATGATGCTGTATGAAAGAGGAATATTCAATTGGCAACAAGTTCAGCCAAAGTTGACTAGATGCTTGAATTGTATTGTAATAGATTCAACTTTAAACAAAACTGGATCACAATTGGACCTGGATGTCTGGTAAATGTCCTTAAGATTAAGTATTTTTAAATTGATGCTATATAAATAAACTGATTTGAGTGCATGAAGTGCATTAATAAAAACAGAGTAGAAAAAATATATATTTAAATGTGTGACAGACTCATTATGCTGAAGACTGCATGTAAATTTGTGTTTATCCCCTTACATTCATCATGGTGTAACATTGAGCACCGACTGAATGAGTCGGTCCCTCAGCTTGAGGCTGAGATCTAAGTGGTTTCTGTTTTTAGTAGAGGTGGCTGGTCAAAAGTCCCTCTCACTTTTAAGTGATTCACTAATCACTAACAATTTTATTGTGCAACAGAGAACAGAAAGGCCAAGTAAATTCATAAATATTTGATAACCTATTTTTGAAATGCAACAAACCACAAACTCACCTTCATGTTTACCATTTTATTGGGCATACAACTATGCTAACAACAGATTTTAAAGCAATAAATCAAAAACTGTGTGTTAACCTGTCTATGACTGGCTGCAGTTAAACTCAAGACTAACATTAAAATTAATATCAGAGCAATAGCTATTCAGTACAACCTCCATTTCTGTCAGCAGGGGTCAGACCTCAGCTGGTGTCTGTTGCAGAAGGGGGGAAGCAGCAGCAGAACCAAAAAGGCAACAGCCAGAAGTGGGATCACGACAAATGTGCAGAACAGGACTGTGACATGTTGCCAAGTAGAGACAGCTCAGTCCAAAGCTGTTCCTAATATGCGAGCTTAACTATTCTACACAGTCGTTGCCATATTTAGGGTTTCAAGAACATTAATGGCATAATTACTATTTTTTTAAAAAAGAGAAAATGACAAGCTTTCTGAATTTTAGGATTTTTATTTTCTTCTAAAGATTTAATATGTGGTCTCAGTCAAAGTGTGTGTAACAGTACAGCCATTCTCTGTCTAGTGGCTGACTATTTCATTTTTTGTAAAGAGACCTTCATCTGACTTAGGAATCGTTAGCCATAATAAAGGCTTAAGATGCATCCACACATAACAGCCAACTTAAAAAACAGGAAGGAAACAAGCAGAGGACTAATTTAAAATTTGGTCTGTATAGTTTATATGAGCCTGACACAAACAAAATTTCTATTCATTTTTTCCCATTTAAAGCAATTATTTTTGAGTTAAAAGCTAAAAATTAAATTTCTAAGAAAATATCACATTCTTATGTCTTGTCTATTCTATTTTTGTTTTCCTATTTCTTAAAGCTAGGACTTCCTGGTGTGTTTGTTAACAATCCAGTAAGTTTGTGGTTACATTTTAGAGACTAAAACATTTTGCAGCATATATGGTACAAAATGCTGCCATGGTCAAGTAGACAAGAGTAGACAGAAAATGTGTACAAAGGGAAGGTCCAATGAAAGGTCTTACAGAGACTAGATAACTACTTAACAAGGTTACTTTAAGATAAAGCAAGAAGGTCTGGATGCAAAACACACAGAAATGAGGAGTGAAAAGTTAATGTAGTACTTTTGAAAACCTTACCAACCGGTCGATCCTGGAAGACTGCATGGGAAAATTAAATCACACAGGATCGGAATCTCCTATTTCTTAAGAAAGGGGTGTTCATTCAAGACCTCTTGGTGACAAGAAGCTAATTTATCAGAGGTGGCAATTTCCACACTCAGCTAGTATGAGCTCACAGGCCCTGAAATGTGGGCCGTGAATGAAAGTGGGGGAAAAAAAGGATGAAGGAAGGAATGAAGAAACAAAGAATGAAGATCACCTTATCAAGGGAGAGAAAACAAATCCTACTCTAATTGATTAGTCTCTTTCAAAATATCCCATTATGGTTTTATTTGCAAGAGTGAAACATTTTGTAGCTTGAGGTATAGGAGCAGGAATTATTACATTGTGACATATAAGAAAATAAGTACATAAAAACAAATATTTTCACAATATATGGAATTTCAGCACCACACAGAGCACAACAAATGTTACTGTAATGTAAAGTAAAAAAATAGGCCTATGCCTCTTTTGAAGAAACATAATGTATTGTTTTCTATTGCAGCTTTTGCAGAGTGAAACATATTTTGCAGCAGTAAGTGAATGATGTGTTGTAAAGCGTTTCAACAAATCCACAGAAATAAAGCTCGCCTTGACCTTCCCCCGAACCTCACATCCAACTCTAACCTCTAATAAAGACGCCCTATAATGTCAAGTTAACTGTGATTAATGGTGGTACCAGGCACAAAGTCTCCTCTGTGCACAATACCCACTGCCTAAATACAGCTCACAGCATTTCACAGTAATCCAAGGAATTTATAGAATCGTCTGCAGAGGTCTATATCAGAACTCTGTAGTATATTCACGCAATAATCAGTTTGTTAGGTTCAAACCTAACTTTAAAACTGTGGGCACATAACCCAAACTACTGTGGGGCTGAGGTTGCTTTATAGACTTTATGTTATTGATTGCTGTGTGAGTGCAGTTGCCACTTGTCAGAGTCGTGATGTCTTATTTTGGAGTCTCGTCTCTCCTGTCCACCTTATAGGTTTATTGGCTAATGTGGAAGTTAGCTGTCGAAGTGACACCCAGGGCAGCAGAGAGTTTATCATTCTGCTGACAGGCTAAATAACTCGTGCCGCAGCAACAGATAACAAATGGGCTCAAGTTGTGGCTTGAGTGTCCGTGGGTTAAAGACAAGAACAACTGCACGGCAGCAGAAATACACAGTCTTCACTTGTTGGCATTCGGCCATTTCTGCTTAAGTACACAGAAAGAAAAACATTAAGAAGTTTCTCTGCTTGCATCACCACAGAACATACTGAAACCTCAGGTTTGTTAAGCCTTTGCAAACAAGATTCAGGAAAAATTTAACTCACATTCATTTGCTTTGTACTTCTTGATGATAAGATGTAGAAAATGTGATGTATCTTGCATTAGCAATGCATTAAATTTGGCCTGTAAATTTAGACAATAAGAGAGTGCATCTCTCCATCTTACCATCGCTCACATCTTTGCTCTCCTGGCAGTCTTTCAATTTTCCAGCATAATTTACATTATGAGACATCATGCTGCTTTGAATGAATTTTATAAGACAGGTCTGGATTGATTTATTCTGGCTCACATTACTCATCCCTCATAATAAGCCTTCAGGATCCAGTGTCAAAGCAGCAGGCTAATAAGCAGGGGCTGTTGATAGTGCCACACTTGCCATTCACCTTTGCCTTTGAGGTGACAAACTGTCACCTCAAACAAACCCAGCAGGCTTCAGGAGTTTGCTGCAACTGTGGCTTCAGAGTGAAACTAAATTTTGGCACTAACGTGGAACCTTGAGAGGATGCTGCAAATTCTTGTAGCTGTGTCACAGCACAAACAAATGCACTGTTATTCCCCCACGCCAGCCACAGTTTACAGCTGTTTCTGTCCAAACAGTAAGTGAGATATACCACAGAGCAATTGGCTGCTGTCTTAAGCCTGTGAAAATGTGCTGCAAGAGATAAATTCCAAGATGTCAGAGGAGCTGTCAGTGTGAACGAATATGCTGATCTTTACCACCTTCAGATCTAGTTTGCATGCAAGCTTCCCCTCCCTCCTAAGGAGGATCCCTGCTGAGGCCTAGATGGACTTTCCCACAGTGAAAAATGGGTTTGGAGTGCAGTCAGTGAAGCAAACTTTTACTGCTCTCCAAATATAACTTAGATTCTTTTTATTTTACCGTGTATTAGTTTTGGTTGTTTATGTGGAGATTTATGCAATTTTATATCCAAGACTCACCATTTTCTAATAAAATTTATGTAGCTTGCAACTTTGTTATGCTTTCGTACAGTTAATTGGAACAAGAAGCACCTATTGTGTTTGTAACACCTCTGGCCAATGGAAAAACTTTAAATTATTTACTCTATGACACCCAAACATCCTGAACTCCAACATCACTATGTTAAAACTTACATCAGACTGGTTTGGGAAGAATGTGGCTCAGCTGTCAGGTGTCCTTATTAAGGCTGTCTAATAAGCCCAGGTTACAAGATGTTTCTGGGAAGCAAGTGATATCCGCCGAGTGTCCCACACATACAATAAAGCGGGCAAGCCTTAGTGTGGATTTCATACTCAGGGCCGAGCATACTCTGAGCCTATTTTTGCTGTCCTGATCTGGGCCAACTCTGGACTCCATCCAAAATAGTTAAAGTAAACCTGCCTGGCCTTGTGGTTTCCATTGGAACCTGCAAGACGAGGAGCTGAGGTTTAGGAATAATAGAAAAGGTGCTAATAAGACAAGTATAAAAACCTTTGGCCTTGTGCCTCTTTCGCCGGATACTTTTCAGTCAGTGTTCTAACTAAATGTGAATGTTTTAAACAGGTTCAAATTAAAAAAACAAAGTACATTTGAAAAACATCAAGTTCGGTCAGGTTTATGAAGTATGAGGCTGTATGAAACTCTCATTCTTATAACTTGTGGACTCAGAGGAAACATGTCAATTTTATGTTGTGTGAAAACACAAGGATAACAGAAAACATTTTTTCCGGTGGTGCCACCACCAACATCTGGGAATCTGAGTGTTAGCAAAATGTTCAAAAAATTATTTGTCCAATGAATCACAGAATGGGGTTTAATCCAGCGCCATTTTAGTTGATTCGTGAATTTAGCATGCTGATGTGAGTCTTCATCAATGCAGACAAAGTATCTGCACAACATAAGAGTTAAATAGCATAAATTAACATACAGAAATACATGATTCTATCAGCGCTAAAACATTTGTGCAGTATTTGTAACTCTGTTGCAACACGAATTGTTGAAACCTGTTTTACCCACTGATGGCATTGCAAATGTGTAAAATTTCAGTGCCAGAAAATTTTACATGAAAATATGAATTACAAAACACAAGTCAAAAATCTAACAGATCAACTGGGGTATTTAGTATTATCTGCAATAAGGTTGAACTTATTGCTTAAAGCTTATAACTTAAAGCAGACTGTAAATAGATTATAAAGTTACCATATACTATGAACAGGATAAAACATTCTGTGAGAACAGTCCTTTTTTCAGTATAGTAAATTCTACAATGAAGCTGGAAATGGCAAAGGAGCAACTCAGATACAACATTTTATAATATTTAATAATCCAGTTTCTTGTGAAACGTCTTCAGAATAAACTATTGAATGTGAGATCAAAAAACCTGATCCAGACATCTTATGTGTGCACACTACTAGCCTTCCTATCTGTCTTTTTCTTGTCTTTGCACCCTGCTGAAGAACAAGAGGAATATTTTCCCATCAGATGTAACCGCTCCCTTTGGATACAGCTCATCTATGGGCCAAATATCGGCTGTTAAAAAGAAATACTTGGGCAGGGCTCGGGACCAATTTAACTCCAATGATGTTGAGAGCACAGTCATGATGAGGCATGCTGTAGACAAAGGAGGCAACGCTTTGTCACGCTTACACTGGTATCCCGTGAATTTACTGCCACTGAGGCTCTTATTTTTCTCTTCTCCTGCAGAGATAAGGGCTGTTTTTCCTCTGAAAATCTACAGGGGGCCCGGGTGTAGCTAAAGGACACACTCAGCTGCTAGATTAACTCATCAACACCACATTGCTGGGTGTCAACAGAAATGTTTCACACACAAGACCGACAAGGAATGAATACCATTTGGAGGTCACAAGTGGCAACCTTGCAGTCCTTTAGGCCTTTTAAATGTTAGTGTCTGCCTTTCAAGAGCAAGGATGTAACCTCTAAACCTCTGAGAGGAAAACAGATACGTGTTCGTCAGCTTTGCTTCTTGACAGTTCCTACAGTAGATTATGATTACCTATCAAATAAATCAGAGGGGATGAATTATTTACTGTGCTTTTTGTAGCTACAAATATAAAATATATTTTTACACCTCCTGGTGCTCACATGACTGCATATGTAGAGATAAATCAGTAAGATGTTGTAAATATAGCATGCATGTAAGCCAAAAGAGGCTGTAACAAATAAATATCACTACATTTCTTTCTTATCAACACTTGTGTGAAAATGTTTATGAACATTACATAACATGACTTTTGTGCCTGTTTTTGCCAACAAAAACTCTATGAATAGTTTGAAAGTGAATGACATAGTATGACACTATCTATGTAAATCTCAGACAAATAACACAGTCATCCACCTGAGTACACAGTTTCTCTTTCCTGCCCCAAACATATGATTCTGTGTGCTACTCCTTCACTTTTATGAAGAACATAACTTTAGGGAAACAAAAAAAAAAAAAAAAAAAAATACAACTGACAAGCCGAGCGATGGGATCATCTTTAAAAGAAAGACACATGTCTCTGGTATGCTGTCTTTTAGCTGCTTGGGCAACACACCATTCCTTGTGGTTTGAGTCATTGAAACTCTTCATGTAATGCCATCCAAATTTAGACTTTTAGATTTGTGGAGAAGCTTAGCTCAAAGTGCTTTGAGGTTAGACAACAGAAGAAAAGAGAGGATGGAAGATGAAGATAAATCATTTCCCTCATTTGTTGACTCACACAATGGGGAAGCTTTTTTACACCCTGTAAGTACACTGGATTGTAAGTCTTTGCACTTGCCTGGCAGAAAAGTTGTGATAGCTGCCTAGGGAAGTCCTTGTTTGTCTATTAAAGCTGCCGAACTGCAGGGGTGGCACGGCTGCAACGCGGTGCCTGATTTCTTTAGCTCTGATGAAGCTCGAACCGCACAACCTTCGTTAGAATGGTGCAAAGTGGAAAGTTGGTGCTCTTTAATACTTGACAGGAATTTTTTGTTGCTGTTAGCAAAAAATGTGCTAAGAGATGTATTCAAGTTTATCCCAGACTTGTAGAGATCCACATAAGTTAGTCAAAAACAATAAAAAACATGTAAAAGAAACAACAAAAATCATACAGCAAGCAGCTGATAAAAAAGTGGAGTTTGCTTCATTACTCCTGCCGCCATTGATTTCATTCATGTTTTTCTTTCAATTTAGCCTAGATTATCCTTATTCCAGGCACGTTCCAAACAATACCATCTGATTCATTTGTTTTTATCAGACTCTAGTTTCATACTTTTTAAAATTGTGTTCTGGGATAGCATGGCCAAAGTGACTGAAAACGAGCAGTAGACAGATCTTGTCCAGTGTAACGGAAAAACTTGTGACCAAAAAATATTTACAAAAATCCAAAAGTTAATAACTTTGCACAAAATAACCTACACAAAACTAAGGCAAGGAAAAACCATAACATTGCCTTGTATCAAAATAAAACAGATTGTCTTCCCCTTCTTCACCTGGTTTCCTCCTGTGACATCAGGAAAGTATGAATACCTGAACTGAGGCAGCACTTCCAATTTGTTTTCTTCTGAAAAACCAGTAAGTTCATGAACAAAGTAGAATGCACAAACTGACTGTACTAAACAATAAACATTGACATGTCAATTTCCATCATAGCAATTTTTTTTTATAAAAAAATCTGCACCAAGCTATGAAGTGTGCTGCTTTGTTTTGCAAGATAATTGTACCAATTTTTGAACCAATTTTCCCCTTCTGACATGATTAAGGACATGATTCTTAAGACTAATGTCCCCAAGTTTTATAAAGATAATCTTATGAAAATTTCCTGCTGAGTGATGTGCTAAGAGAGATCTTGTCTCAGGAAGGACGTTTGGACAGCTCCATCCCCAAATTGGGGATATTAAACATGTTTGAAAGTCTTGGCCTCACATATGGGGTGTTCTCCTAGGACAAATGACCATGCAGCCAGTTGAATGTAACCGATCAGAAAGCAAGATCACAGAACTAAAGAGGGCAATCCAAAATATAGAAGACAAAACAATTGCCACCAGAAAGTCTGGTGTATGCCAGATGCACTTTTGTTTTTCTGTTAAATAAGTCCTATCTGTCACCATTGCTTTTTTTTCTTGTCAGCCATGTTTACTTACTCTGAACTCATGTTTGACCTCAAGAAATTTTGCAAGGCTTTTCATCTGACGTCTTAATGTTCATGAGTGTGTTTGGTGTGTTGTCTTTGCCGTATGACTGTACACCACACACTCTCTAGGATAAAACCTGTAATATCTATGATTGTTTATATCATGTGTGGGGTCGCTCAAGTTTTGAAAATCAGGTGACAATTTTAAAATTTTGGGATTAGAAAAAACTCTGCTTTCAAATTGGAGATGCAGACAGATCCGAACATTTCAGAACATGTGTCAGAACAGAGACACATTAGATTCAAGTGTGTTGGAAAAAGTGATGCATCTAAAAGTTGAAGGATAATAGCTCTTGAAGACGGGTTTTGGTACCCTAGGCCAAAGAGATCCATAACATCCTTAATTGGAATCGGTCACAGAAAGCCTTCTGACCCTTTGCTTCGCTCACTGTAATCAAGGGTAGATGGGGTATCAGAATACGCCAAATTTATTCTTCTGCCCGTGGGGGGTAGTGTTATCTGTCTTGGGTTACGGGGTGCCGTTTGGCACTGGTAGGGTACTGGAGGTTAAGGGGCGAATGGCAATGTTGGCCCTGTCAACCCTTTAGCACACCGGGTCCCAGGAGCTGGCGCCAGGCTCGCCCAGCTTCCAGCCTGTGCAAAAATAGCCTCACTGCAGTTGTTGGGCAGGGGAGAGTGACGGGGAGAGCATGTCACACCAAGAGATCAAGTTTCAGCGGCTGTCATCAGAGTGCAGTCATTACTTCTAGGCTAATTATCTCAGGCCACATGTAAACAACCAACCTGACAGCGTGAAGACTACATTGTGTTCACAGCTCCAGGCTTTGGTTTTGTCCCCTACACTTGACTGATGTTGGCTTGAATTCCACTGTTGACTTTAGCACTAGAAGCTCAAAGGCTGGCTGAGCCTGAAGGTCTAATAAAAGTCCAGTACAGTAGGAGCCTAAATGTAACTTTTTTTCTTAAATAACCTTGCTTGGATCATATATATATATATATATATATGGAGACAGAGAGAAACATATAATTATGTTTATTTTTTTCTGTATATAAAGAAGACTAAAATAATGTTTTGTGGAAATCAAACCAAATAAATGATAAACTGAGATTTGTGCATAAGTTTTAATTACATTCCATGTGTATTGATTAATAAAATGCTCATATCTGTTACTGAAAACAAATACATTTGAATACTTATTAATGTTTGGTATACTTTTAAAAACTGTGTAATTTCTCTTGTATTCAGCAAAACTCATTATGTATGATTTCATTTATCAACTTGACTCTGACAGAATCCTTGAATTCACCGTACTACTGAAAAACTCAATTCAGCTCAGCCCAGCTTAAAGGCTCACATTCCCCAGGCTTCATGGCACATTGTCTGTTCAGGCTCATGTTTCTATCACACGCCTGCCATACCAAACCTGTGCACTATTGGAACGCAGAGCCATTATGCACAACCTGCTGATTAAGGTTCTAGTTTGTGCTATAGACTGTAAAACACACACTGTGTACACTTTTACTTTAATTATTTAAGAAAAAAAACATTTATGTAGCATGGCGTTGAGCCAAAAGGCAGTATGCAAATTTTAAATAAAAGTCACGTCAGGCTTATTGTGTCGCAAATTCCAGCAACAAGGCAGTTGAAAATGTTTCACATGATTAAAAACAACAGCAGGTGATGAGTCAAGTAACTTGTAATTTTTTTCTAATTTTGAAATCAAGTAATCAGTAAAAGACACTAAGTCACTTTTTAAAGGATTAATCAGTGATCAGTAGTTGGATTATGTTTCAGGACAACTGTGACAGCAATGGTGGCAAATAAATCTGCAGGGAAAAATAATATTACCACAAAGGGAAGCTGTATGTAACCAACAAATGAGTCAAACATTAGCAACACAGGGAGTCTGTGTAAAGAAGACTACACCACCAGCAGAGGACTGAGAAAAGCATTATTTAAAATTGTTAGGAAACTGAAAGTTCTTCCCTAGCTGCTTATTGCTTATGGAGGTTGTTGAATGTTGCACTCAATTGTGCACCAGTGAACAAGGAAGATGTCTGGTAGTTGTATTCAAGCCACTCCAGTCAAATGTCACAATGAGTGTGTGCTGCTTGGCAGAGGCGTTGTGCTGTAGATGAAGATGAGACTCACCTCAGATGAAGATATGATGTGACCTGAGAAGAGTAGGAGTTTGATTGGTTAATTATGTTTTAGAAGAATTGTGAAATAATTTATAAACATCCATTTTATGTGTACAGGTTTGTACACCTTACATACTTACTCTATATTTCATGATAATTAGAATGTCCTGGTAATTTATGTAAAAGCTAGCCATTCTTATTTTTGTCTTTTCCCGCTCAGGAAGGATCATGTTATTGGCTTATTTGAGTTGAGAAGGTGGGCTCTAGACGTGGTGGACTGCTGGATGAGACAGAAAGAGACGGATGTTTGAAGACAGCTGCTCTGTGGAATGACTTGAAGAAATAAAGAAGACTTATTTTCCTGTGATTTTTATTTTCTCTGTGTAACATAAATATTATAATTAGTCGCTGTTTGGCCACAGAAGCTCCAAACAGAAGACTAAGGATCAACCAAAAAAAATAAATACTGCTTGGGGTTGTGGACACTGTTTACTCCTAAAAAGGTCAAGAACCTGACTCAGTTCACCTGCTTGGGTGAAGGGAAACTTAGGAATGCCATCTTCATGTACAGCTTAAATTGAAAATGTTCATATTTGTTCAATATAATCCTAAATTAGTATCTACACTTTCACACTAAAATGGCTGCACCCATCTGTCTTATCAGCTGATCACTCTATAACGTTCGAGGAGAATTTCTAAACAATGAGATCTGGAAAAGCACAAGAATGAAACATCTTAGATGCCACAGCATTAATAAATGCCTGCTGATGAATCCTAAACTGAAAGTAGATCTTGTTATTAATTTTTCTCACGGTATCCCAGTTGATTTGTTATCTTAGATTTGAGTAGATTTAAATCTTAGCAGCTGTTTATCTTTTGCTTTATCTGATGCGTTGTTTGCTTTTTCACAACCTCATAGAGACATCACATTTGTCTGCAATAGATAGTTTCCCAAACTAATTTAGATATTTAAGACAAGAAAATAATTTGTGTAGGTAAGTAAAAAGAGTGTTTATTATTATTATTATTATTATTATTATTAATGCTTTACTTTTACTGCCTTTACTGTACGGTCATATAATAAAAAGAATCACTAAAAATTTTACCCTGCTTTTCTCCAATGACTGCTGGAAATGATGGTCAGTCATTTCCAGCAATATACTATATACCCACAGTCATGCAAGGACATATAGACAATGGATAGAGATTAACTTTAATAGAATTCAAGTAGCATTAAGGTAATTCATAACTATTTATTTCTAGCAACTGGCTAATAAACGGCGAAGTCTTCCAGGGTATTTCTGTTCCAATTCAGCTGTTTGGATGAGCTAACCAGCACCATATTTAACGGTCCTTCCTGATTCTTAAACATGTCAAATAAAGCAAGAAAGTAAACAATGGGTGTGGCATGTCATATAATAATCCATCATACAGTTTACGGTTAGCACTGCTCAGATATGAGGTATTATTCAATAAGGCCACAAAAATAGAGATCTGAAATTAGGTTAAACTTCCACTTTCAAGCTGTCACTTACATCCTCCTGGGTGTTGTCAGGTCTCACTTTGCGCTCATAATTGCCCTCCGGTATTCAGTTTTGTTTAAAAGTGGACTAAGTGATCAGGAGTTGGTACTCACATATTTATATATGCCACCTAAACCAAATTATTTCATCTGAGAGACGCAGCTAAAGGCTAGTTGAAAATGTATTTTGCATGAGGCAACAGTGTGCATTAGTGGACCACTCTGTCAACTGAATGACTGACATTTCTAATGGAACATGAGCGCTTCACTGAACATGGATTCAACCATTAGCTGGCAGGACTTTCATGACCAAGAGAAATTTGAGCGGTAATTCATTTTTGGGAACATGTTTGATCATCCACACCAATCCCTATTAAGGGACTTCTTGATCCTTCATTTGCTAATTGAGTTATCTGCATGAGTCGGGATTTGAAACTGAGAAGTGTCACTAATCAGGCTCTGTTTACCTACCATTATGTTGAAGCGAGAGGCTTAGTTTAAAGATATAATTATACCTCACAAGATAGCGACCTCAACCAACCTCATTTTGTAATGCTGAGCACTTTGGCAGGGCTGTTGATGCATACTGAGCAGATTTCACTAAGCATTGTCTGTGTTTTTTCCTCCCTCTGTTTCTACTTTAACCCATCTCTAACTGGAGCATAAAATCTGTTCACAACATAAATACTGAGGGAGTTTGATTAAAATACTAATTTTCTCCAGATGGTGTTTTCAGGGAAGTGCTGAATATGCACAAGGCTATCGTTTTGTTCAGCTCTTCTTTCATTTAAGATCAATCAACGCTTGATGACAGTGAAACAAGGGAAGCAAGAGCAAAAACCCTTGAGTGGAAACGCTACCCATTTTGTTGAGTCCTGGAATGTGATTTGATCGACACTATCCACTTGCAAAGGCCTCCTCATGCCCTCTGAAAAGACATTTGCAACCGGTGTCAAGGCCCTATAAATCATCCTGTATCAAAGAGGCCATGTAACGGTTTCTACGTTTCAACATATGTGGAATCAGAACACGTCTGTCATCGACGTGAGTCACTCTCAGAAAAAACGGGCCATTTGGAGGCCTTTCCCACTGTAATGTGGACCATATGTGCTATTGATTTGAGAGGTTTTACCTGCCACTGAGGGATACTCCTGAAATGAGGTGAGGCAGACGCTGTCATACCATTACTATTGTAAAGGATTAAGCCTGTACACTAAAATCAACAATATGGATAACAACTATTAAGTAGCGAAGAAGGCAAGAATACATTTTCTTTACCTTTTTCCAGCTCTATCCTTTTTCATCATTATTTATAGTTACTTTTCAGATTTAGTTTTTGTTTTGTGAATATTACCTAGACAAATTGATTTAGTTTATTTGCAACAAATGAGACAAACTCCAACCCTGAAGAGCCGTGCCAAAGTTAGACTGTTCATCTTAATATACAAGTGGCTCTCACTGTCCTCTGAGGTTTTAAGTTCCCAAAGCAACTGATCCTCATTTTGTAGCGGCCATACATCTGCTCTTGAAAGCCTCTCTTCCATCTTCTGCTGCTTCGTATTTAAGTCTGGCCCTCAGTTGTGAATTTCACTTTTAGCTTTCTCCAGGACCATAATTTCTTTGAAGAAGTTCAAAGTTTCTCTTCGTTCTGGAGTTTAACCTCCAGTTGGGTTCTCAGAGGTTAAGGATATACGACCATGCAAATGAAACATGTTTTTTATTTTAAATTTGGTTTCTACTACGTGATGCAGCTTGATCTTGAACTTGCCTTTATTGATGACACCCTTTACTCTCCTCACCTCACACACATTTGACTTAAAATTTTTTCATACCAATTATTTCATACTAATTTCCTAAAAGCCTTTTTTCTAGGTCGATGCATAACACCAACAGTAAAATTTAATTATTTGTGAGAATTATCGTTTCCTTACATAGATTTACATCTTTCTTTATTTGCATGTATAAAACTCTTTAGAAACATTTTTCCCTGTTTATATCTTTCTTTGAAAGAAACATTAAGTTTTATTATTATATTATTTTTCTGCAATTTAGAAGTCTGGTTTTCAAACAACTGAATTTATCATTAAAATTAAAGGACATAAATTGATTATTTAATCTATAAATATAGCAGAAAAGACAACATCAAAGAATCAAGTAAAATTTTGAACAAATGTAATATATTGATCTGATTTGGCTACTATGTGTTGCAGCAATGTGTGGTGATACTGATCTATATTATACATTTATTTAAAATAACAAAAAAATATATAAATAAAGGTCGCTGTTAGTTAAAGGCCATAATTTTCTGCTCTTACATTGAATCTAATACAAAGTACTGATTTTTTTAAGTTGTGATCGTCTTGTTTGCTGTTTTTGCCCATTCTGAAGTAAATTATATATGCATGTTGTGTTTTTCACAGCTATTGAAGCTGTTATTATAATATGATTGTCAATTTTAAACAAAAGGTGTGATCAATATTTTTGTTTAAACAAATTGGAAAAATGACATATATCAAGCTAATTAATCCCTTTATACTTTCATTTAATAAATTATGGTGTATGATTTTATTTTTTATTGTAGGTAAGTATTCATTAATTATGGAGATGAAAGTCATAAGAATGTTCAAATATCACCTCTAGTTTAATTCAACTGTATGTTATCTACCTATATAGTGTAATCTATCTATGTTCTTTTGAGTGGCAGAGGGTTCTGAATCGTGTAATCATAGTTTGGTCAGCTGGCTATGATGACAAATTATGACCTCTGATTGAACCAAAACAACACTTAGCAACTTCCTGCTGGTAGATTTTAGCATTGTTTTTTCTACAGGAGACTTGGAGCAGATTATAGAAAATTACTTTCAATTGTCGGCTGTCAAAGTGGGAAAGAAATATTTCCATCATGGGAACAATTTGATGCAGGCTTGGTAAGAAACGTCCTGCTGGAAGAAATTACTTGAACTCCAGAAAGTCTCTCAAAGCATGTAACGGTGAAATGGTGACGTAACCAACAACTGAAAAAAGACAGAGGAGCAACTTAATAAAATTAGTAAGTTCAGCAAAACCAGTCGGAATATTATTGCTGAATAAAGAGAAATTAATGTGGAAATTTACATTTTTGGAAAAATGGGAGGGATATTTTTTTTTCTCTATCTACCAAACCACCAATGTGTGTGTGTGTGTGCGTGTGTGTGTGTTCAAGATCTTACTGTAGTTATATTTCTATAGGTTATTCAGTACTCTAATCTTTCAAGTTGCTTTATGTTTTATTTCTATTTTTCTGAAGATCTTTTTTTTTCACTTAGTACGATAAGATTTTGTTCTTCTAGGATTAAAAGTAAAAATGGAATAAAAGCAACATTTCCTCTGTAAGTAAAGTCTGGCTCTGCAGTAGCAATCCTTCACATTTACAAACATGGACATAGAGGCCCCATGAAGCCGATGGGTGCCGTGTGTACAAGGCTTCACTATTCTGGGAAGCCGTAACCTCCCGGCCACCTTTTTTCCCTACATAAACTAATGCTGGCTTAACATTCCTGGCTCAGTGTTTTGTGGTACAGAGAGGAGCATGTAATCAGACCATAAAACAGTCTACGGCCTGTGCTCTTACAGCCACAATTAATAGTTTTAGATTTACTGTCCCTGTATGTCATTTTAATTTAGAAAAAAAAAAGTTAACATCAGATCAACTCAAAGTTTATGAATAATCCTGCTGCTATGCCAGTCAAATTCAACTGTTTAGGTTTTGCCCACATGCAGTTACAGTCACTCTTTAACTAGCGAATGCTTGTTACTCAAGTTCGAAATAATCTGGTTTACTGCTGTGCTCAAGCAAGCAGCGGCTGCAGTCGAAGAATCAGTTGCAGCTCCTGATGAAGTGGAAAAAAATGGCATTTCGAAATGTCATCGTTACAGCTGCTGTATTGAATTACCATGATGCAGCGTTTCAAAAAACAGATTGAATTCCCTTTGCTATCATTTTTGTGCAAATTGTTTTTCCACAAATGCAAAAAAAAAAAGAAAAAAAAGTGAATTCAGAATTACAGTAATTCTCCTGCTCACTTCATGACAAGTCCTAAAGAGGTTGAGCAGACGCGAAGTTAAGTGTAGAAGGAGTAGCGGTGTCTGTGGTCAGTTTCCGAGCGGGTATTAATTTCACCAATGAGCTTCGATACAGCGGCTGGCAGGGTTTATGGACAAGTGTTGGGTTTGTTTTTTTATTTTGAAAGTATCACTTCAAAGGACTTGGAAAGAGACGAGGCTGAACTTCTCACTGAAGGTGAGAGATCTTTAGATCAGAGGTCTTCAAGAAGATCGTCCTTTCAATTAAGACTGTCTTTTGCTGACATGCATGTATCTACACCAAAATATGTAAAATTAAAACATCTACAGGTGGTCAGGATTTTGTTACAAAACCTAATAATAGGACAAATTAATAATGTTCAATGTTAAACATTGTGTCCCCTGTCAGCCTTATTACATTATTATTTACAGCTTAGTGCATGATATGGTTGTGAGCTCCTGCTAGTCAAGGATCATCATAGCTGTTGCCCCTATTTTGTGTCCGTTAAGTAAATGGAGCCTGTGTCTTCCTGGCATGGCGCAAATTCCTGAGATTAATGTAAATGATAAGGAATCTGCAACTCTCCGAATTCTGAGATCCTCTGGATTAAAGGTTCAAGTTCCATCCGATTCTGGAAAAGGATGACTCACAAGCACGGCCCAGATTGCTATCGGGTGTCTTGTCTTCTGTCATTTAAGAAAGCACGGAAGAGAAAAACTTTCAGCAGCACAAGCTTAAGAGAAACCAGCAGCTTTCCACAACAACTCAGGAAACTGTGTAAACTAAAAATAAATGAGCAAAGAACTTAAAAAAGGTCTTTGCTCAATGTTGAGGTTATTTTTTAGGTAACCTCAACATTATCTAAAAAATGTTGAGGTTTGTAAAATACAAGTGATCACCACTAACAATCACAAAAAGGCAGAAACAAATGAAAAAAATACAAGGCAAAATGACAAATAAAGGTATGAGCAGCGGTGTTTGATGCTTCCAGCTTGACGACCCACATCGCCTTCAAGGTTACTGTCCGTTTCATTAAACGACTCTTTCATTGATCCCTGTCCTTGGTCTGAGTCTCCCCTTTGGCTGCGTCTCTGTTAACAAAGTTAACTCTCTCATAACGCGACCTCCTCCTACTCCTTCTGACCCGGACAGCCAGCTGTGCTTACCTTAGCATAAAATGCCACAATAGGTCATCATTATCAAATTAATCAAAGCTGTCACAACACTGCACAGTTGTGCGGTCGACTCAGTGCTGCGATTCAGAAAAAAACACACACAAAAAACCTCTTAGATCATGTAACACTGGAGCGTGCAGAAAAGAGGCCGTGGAGGCTCTGTATCTTTCTCTCACACACACACACATACACACACACAGCTGTACTTAAGAACCAGAGCAGGTTCAAGCAAACACATAAGCACCTCTAATTTTTTGTGATCATAAAACATTCTTTAGCTTGGAACATTAATTTATTAAATCCTGGAAAATGTAAACCTATAGGCCATGCTCATTCCTTCAGGTATGTTACTATGGATAATTACAATCAGATGATGACATTTAATTAACTTTTTAGGTTATTCTCAAACTTAGCAAACTTAGCATTAACAGTGGACTCTCATCAAACACTTTCAGATACTTGATGTCACAAGCAGGTAAAATGCAATGTCCTATTAGAATATCACTGAATACATAATAAATAATAACTGCATATTACATATTTCATGTTAAAAATTATTTTATCGTGTTTATAATTCTTACAAATTGAAAACTGAATGAACAGACATTAGTCTTGTCTAACCAGTAAAGTCCTAGTTAAACCTCTGATGTTGGCAGATGATAACAGAAATTATAGACGATATGATTTGAGATGTTATTTTCTAAATTCAGCTTGCTTCAAGCCAACATCCAGCAATAAAACACAGATACTCTCTCATTTCACATGCTTATTAATTTTGTTAGTTTGTTAATTTTATGAGAAATTGTTAAAGGTGATTAGAAGACCTGTTGTTTAACAACCTAACCTGGAACACTTCAGCAGGTGAACACACACACTGTGTGTGTGCGTGTGTGTGAGTGGCGAGCAAGTGCAGGAACAAGGGAGATGTGCAACACCAAATTGCCAGATTGATTAACTTGTCTGTCAGGGTCTTCACTGTGACAATAAAGTCTGTTCCTCAGGGAGCTTATCGAGAGATGACATGTCTGAAACCCCCAGGCTTGCACGTACAAACACACACACACACGCATACACACACGCACCAGCTCACCTTTCCTGTCTCACAGCTTTCATCCTTCCTCTATTATCATAAAACACCTTTCCAAGTGAGTCCGTGCATGACCTGAAGGCTGTAACCAACTCTGTCAACTCTTTCCCAATGACACGCTGAAACACACACAAACACACACAGAGCATGTAACCCCCAGGGGTCCTCTGGACGCTGCTATCCACACTGGGCTCCATTTTAAAAAACCTGTTCCCTCCATAATTGAAAAGGAAACTCTGGGGCGTGTTTGGCCAGTTAATCCATTTAAGATCATTATGTGCATTGTCAATTGACTTGACCCAGCTGCAGAGTGGATGACACAAAGAGGGCCTCGATTTAAACCCCTACCCCTCCTCTGTGGGGCCAGGGGGGTTAATGAATGATTATTTCTCCCTTTGTAGCACAACAGGATCCCAATTTAAAGGGCACTCCCAGATCTCCCTCCTCTAAGAGCTTCCTCTTCATATAAAACACACTGAAAAATAAACATACATGACATAGTGATGATTCAGATAGCTCTATCTTATTTAAAGTGAATTTTAAAAAGCAGAGAACATTTTTGACTCATGCAAACAAATCAACTGGTTCAATCACAAACATTACAGCATATACAGTTATCTGCTAAGCATATGCTTTAAATATTACTTTGAAACATCCGGGTGTCTTAAATATAACATTTTTGTTAACGAATGAAAAACCAAAGTTCACATGTGCTCAGTCTACAGTAGACCTCTGGTATTCAAAGGCGTTAATGACTACAACACTGACAGACCCTGTCTAAAAGTCTAAAAACACTTAGAACTGCCTTTTTAACAGGCACCAAATATACCTTAATAAGCACTAATACACACAGTGAAGCCATCTTAGCGCTATCGCATCAACTAATATCTGCAGTCTTTTTTACGAGAAGTACAATTATCTAAGTGAACAAAATAGATCAAATTATTAAATAAGCCCAGTGTAACCTAAAGATTAACCCTCTTAAAGAAAAATGTAACCTTTTATTGTTAAAATTATTCTTACAGCTACATATTTTATATATTATTTCCACTGACCAACATCAGTCCATGTAGGGAAGATTATACTGCAAGTCAAAACCCAGGGAGGAGCTGTTGATTGAGATTTATTTACATACTATACTATAGTTTGACCATCACAGCATCAAAAGTCAAAAGTTAACAAGCTTCCAGCTGTAAAAAAGGTCATTGATCCCATAAATTAAAACTTACAAAGCTGTAGTAAAGATTACAAAGTAAAAGTCACAGTTATCATATTTCCAGTTCGATGCTACCATTTTTATCACTGAGCTCAATGACAGAAATCACAAGGAGAAATGGACCTCAGACTATTGTTTTTCGGCGCACCCGTTTGAAGCCAGAGGGGACTTCCTGCCCAGAGTCCTCAATGAACCATTTGTTTATGTCCAGTTGGTCAGTAAATCACTTAACGCATCAAAGAGCCCGACTCTGTCCAATTCTGTACAACAATAGGGGGCCATGCCAATGTGAAAACATGACAAGGATACAGAGCAAGAAAATGTCTTCCTTTCCTGGGGTGATGACAATTGTCCTAAGATTTATGCAAAGCTGGCATAATGTAGGGAGAGTCCAGTAATGACGAGAAGCAGCTCCTTTTTGTAAACCCGAACATAAAAGATGATGTTTTTCACGTAGCCTAATTTTACTGTTTTTTTTTTGTTTTTTGCTTCTTAACCACTTAACATGTGTGGTTACATAGAATCTGATCTCATTTGAATTTTTTAAAAAGTTGTTTTCTTCAACCAAGGAGATGAATTTTAAAAAGTTTTTCAAAAGAAGTTGGTGAACGCCAAGACTTTTAAAGAGAGCAAATAAATTATGGTTTCCTTTTCAAACCAACAGCACTGAGTCATGCTGGCAGTATTCTCTATACTATTAATTTTTTTCACCTATTCCTGAGCCTTCAACTCGTCACGCGAGGCAAACACGTCACTGACGTCAGGAAGGGATTTACTCGCCTCCCGCTCATAGTCTTTCACAGTGGCCAGGTCCCTGGTGCCTTGTAGGTCTAAATGCCATGCGAACAGGAAACTGCAGAAGTGGACTACCAACTACTGACCCCCTCTACACCAAAAGCCCTGCAAGACTGTAGTGTGGTGGGACTCAAGGCCAACAATGTGCCCACAGCCCATGTTCACATCCTCTGTGGAAGCAGTGCTTTTTCCCATTCTCTAGCAATATTCAGGGCGGAAAAGGCGCCAGTTATACGAGGGGAGACAGACCATTGTTTTGAAGTAATTATGATGCTGAATGAGAAGGTAAATGGTTGTGAAAATTCCACTAAATCACTCATAGTTGATATTTGACCTTAATCTTGGATTGGTGGAAAGTAAATGCACAGGAAAATATAAAAATAATTTACTGTCCATTGTATTCTACAGACTAAAAATTTTACTAGCCTGCAGAAAGGGCATATAATAATCCCATGTTGCTGTTTAATTGACTATAAAATCATATTTGTATGTTTAGGGAACAACAGACATGATTGGTCTAGGTCAGACATAGTGGCTAAACTGGAGAAGTAAGTAAAATCCAAATGGGCACATTGGCCTTAAGGTGGCAGGAAAAAAATCCTGAAAGATTGTGATTGACGATCTTTTTATGGTGAAAGTAAGAGCATAGCTATTGGAAATCCACTTGAGACTAACTGGAGAAAAGGCTTCAAGTTGCAAGGAGCAAAGGAATTAGACATTGGAGCAATTGTAGAACATCTGGTCTGATGAGTCCAGATTTGCCTCTTCCAGATTGATGGGCGCATCAGGGTAAGAAGAGAGGCAGATGAAGTGATCAGGAAGTGTGTGAGATCTCATCCTCTTATCACCACAGACCCCAGACCTTAAACCCACTGAGAATCTTTGGGATGTGCTGGAGAGGGTTTGAGCAGAGGTCAAACTTTCCCATCATACCAGATCTTGGAAAAAACTGAATACAATGAAAGATAGGAATAAATCTTATGACACTGCTGAAGCTTATCAAAGCAATAAAAGCTTCTCTTTTAGAAAATAATGTTTGAATTTTAGGTGAGAAAGTTATATTGACTCTGGTCAAGATTATCCAAAGTCAAAAGCTTTGTCCATTTTTCATACCTACAGCACAACTAATTGCAAAATGCTGGAGACTCTGAGCAGCCATAAGCTAATGGTGAACAATATGGATTATACATGAATCTCAATGGAATGTTGGTTAAGAATAAAAAGTAGGTCCAACATTTAAAAATGTTTTGAGATCTTGTCTGATCAAGACGGCTTTTTATAGACCTTCTTGGTCATTTGTGTCTTTTTCCTCTATAGGTCCATGTGTAACTGTAAAAATGTTAAATGAGCTATCGCAGGAAAAGCATGACTGATGAAATTGTGTTAAAAACTCATCTCTGATTATCCAACAGCTCTGGGTTATGCAAGAATAATATCTTATTGGCTCAAGTAGGAGAATAATCATGCTTTCACAAGCAAACATTAATAAATCAGAGGCAGCATACCTTGTTTAAGCACATTGCAATAGTAAAATATTATTTTGTGCTGTATCACAAGATCTACGATCTCTGAAAACCAACAGAAGCTCATAACTCCAGTAATAAAAAAAAATTATATCCAGCAGTTGTTATATTAATCATCTTTTTAGTCACAGAATATTTCTACATTCATATAGATTATGAAATGTTTCAGAAAATTAGATAACTTTTCACTGAGTCTCCTCTATATTAATAGTCGCATTTATAATGTTGTGAGTCTTGCATTAATTTGTGTGGGCAATGACATTATCCTTGATTGCCTTGTATTTCAGGCCAATTCGCTGGGGTATTCAACCGAATCAGCAACCCCCCACTCTCCCTCAACCCGCCCCATGGCAACTAATGAAAAAGACATCAGCAGACGTCGAGAAGGTCGCTCATCCCGTTTGGTGTGACCTCGCTGTGTCTCTGTTCTTTCTCTGACAGATTTTGATGCATCAGGGGTGGGTGATTTCTTAGCCAGTCTGTGTGGATGGGCAGTGCAAACCTTCTTTACAGAATCACTTCATTCTCATCCTGAGGCGACAAGCCTCCTTTTCTCTCCACCCCACTCCCCCATGTAAAAAATAGCAGCTCAATTATACAGTTAGGGAAAAAAAAGAAAATTCAATTCAATAGCTTAAAGGACAAAAATATGTGATACGGTGCCAAATTGGATAATCAGAAGTTGAAGAGGATTTATGTATATTACTGCTCCAAATTAGTGACCACTTTAAAATGTGCCTACATTTTTCTTAATTGAAAATCTGGCTTAATATTAGCTTGTATTTTTTAGAGGCATTGTTTATCGTTTCAGTATAATCTACCAATGCATTATCAAAGAATATTAACTTTGTGTAGTTTAAAAATAATATATTTACCAGAATAAATTCTTGTAAAGAGGATGTATAAGTTTTTAAAAGACAATTTCGATTGAACATGTGAACATGCAGCCAACTAGTTGACTCTCGGTTCAACAGCCTCGTCAACTTTTATATCGAGATATATATATATATATATATATATATATATATATATATATATATATATATATATATATATATATATATATATGTGTGTGTGTGCATCCAAATACATTTTACTGACCTGTAATGTAGGAAAGATGAGACACACATGTTGCCCTTACATTAGCATCTAACAGGAAGGTTAATTCTTCTTCTGTGTGTCCAATCTTCTCTATGCCACCAATGCACAGGAGGCCCCTAGCGGTTGTATGTGGAAGTGCACTGAATAATTGAAATAACTAATAAACTTATTTTATTTAAATTAAAAATAGAAAAAGAATAAAATACTGTTGTGGTGCCTA
Organism: Poecilia mexicana; assembly: GCF_051168715.1. NCBI lineage: Eukaryota > Metazoa > Chordata > Actinopteri > Cyprinodontiformes > Poeciliidae > Poecilia > Poecilia mexicana. The sequence goes on from NW_028263379.1 coordinate 7,426,892, forward strand.
TTTTTATACTTTGTTATAACTTGTTATTCGCCCCTCTCACGGGTTCTGAGTGACCTAACGGACAGATTGAACTGCTATTGGAGCAGAAGCTGATTGTCTCTCTGGTCGAAAGAAGTATGAATGTGATCTAAGTCCAAAGTAGCGATGCAAGTTGATCACAAGCATATGGAGTGTCTATGATCTAAAAACTCTAAGGTGCTTCCGTCCTTTGGTTTCTCTCCTCTCTCTCTTTCAAATTAATGTTAGGTCTTAGAATTCACGATTTCTGGTGATGAAACATATTTCTTTAAAAATACTCATAGACCAAAATACTTGTGATGAAAGCTAAACTTAATTTTCATCAGCTTATATAGCATTTTTAACCTTAGTTTTATTTTGAAAACTATTAAACTAGTAAAGTCTATTTTTACTGTACAAGTAGAGTAGAAAAGGTGAGGTTTTTGTTTTCTATTAGTTTTTATAATCAACTTTAGTGTAATTAAAATCAAAAATAAATTGATTACATTAATTGAGATCTGTGATAGATATTTGATGAATTAGTAGACTTATAGTGATACTGATTGAGGTACATTATAATAGTGTATTGTACGTCGAATGGTGCAGTAACATAAGAATGTTATGCTAATATTTCAACAAACAGAAAACTTGATATTGTGCTATAGTCAGAGATGGTAATAAAGAAATAACATCTATACTTATTTAAGCCTTAATAAAAGGAAATATGCTGTCTTAATCTGCCAATCCACTTCTTGGAGTTGAAATCTTCTTATCTGGTTTTATCAATCGTATTTTACATCCTCCCTACAGTAATGTTAGGAGGCTTTAAAAGCTCTTTAATAAACAAGCCTGGAAGTTGCATGGTGAGGCAGGGAGAAAGAGGAAAGAGCAGGAGGAAGGAGGGACTGATCATCCCAGACTGGGAGTTCATCCATCATTGGAATCAGTGTGTGCTGTAATTACTGTGTCAAGTAGATGGGATGATGCCTGGGAGGAACATGTGTGTGTGCCTTTATGTGCGTGCATGCAAGTCTGAATGCACAAGGATGTTGGCATGTGTTTGAGCTAATGCCTCAATTGTGGTAATGCGATGGTGTGTGAGTATGTGTGTTCGGAGATCTCCCACGGACACCTTATCCTCATAATCAGTCCCCACTTACACACACACAGCAAACCACTTCGTCCTCTGCTGTCATCTGTCATCCATAGCCGCTGTTGTCAACTGGCACTGTCATGCATTGCCAACATCAGGCCATCGGGAGAAGAAGGCTTAACTCTCTCAGCAGCAAAGTCCTCAGAGTATACATGATCGTAGAGCTTCAGGAATATACTAAGTCATGAAATTTAGAAGATGTAAATATTGTAGAGAACTGGTGATGCTCATCAGTTTACTTCAGATGTTTTCAATGTGTTTGGCTTCAATAGGGAAGTTAGTAGATGTAATTAAGTTAATTTAACAAGAGTAGAATGGGGAACAAAAGACAAAAACTGCCTACAACTGATTTCTAAATTCATTCAAATTAATCTTGAATTTCACAAGTGATTTCTCTTTTCAGATTTAAAAGCTGTTCCACTGAATAAAGTACTGTGTTTAAAAGCTAATGAAATTGCTTCAGCTTTCTGTCCGATTCAGTATCAGTTAAGAATCAGTCCTGAAGAACCCTAACCAGCCAATCGCAACTGCTCCATTCTCAAAAACTGTGCTCAGTCAGAAACAGAGTGGGTGGATGAGATTTTGCTTGGTGCACATCTTTCTCTTCCCTCCGTCCTGTCCTCTCGCTTGAGAAATTATTTGACAAATGGGGAGCATGTCCGTAAGCCATATGGCTTCGTGAGAGCAGTGACGAGATGAGCAGTGGTGCACGTAAAGAGGTGGAAATGGCGTTAGCCGCTTGGCTGCTCAAGACTGGCAATCAAAGTCTTGGTGAACTGGTGAAAGATGGAAGCGGCAGGGAGCATCATGAGTCAGGTGGCTTAATTTGGCAGCTAAAGTGTTTATCCTTGTAAAAACGATGTTAAGGCTATGAGGTCCATCTACAGCTTAACTCATTTCTTTAAGGAATTAATTTGATCAGCCAATAACTATGCACCCACCTCAGCTCAGTACATGAGCTGATTGAATTACAGTAATAATCTGAACCAAATGACCATATTGATTTGTAATCAGACAGACTAAAAGACATACTTTCAGTCTCCTAAAACTTCACTCTGAAAATACAGTGGTTAGAAGTCAGCCCTCAATTATGCTATTGACTAACCAATCAAAGAAGTCACAAGCCTGCATCTGTTGAGATAGGATCTGCATCTGTAGGAGAAAGATGCTTTTTGTAGTTTGGGGAACTGATGCAGTTATGATGCAGTTTTCTGTGACCATTTAAGGATTTGGTACTATAAAGGAGCAGTAAGAAGCTGAAATATACAATTTGGAGCGTCAGATGTTGGGAGACATTGGGTTTTATGAAGGGCCAGAGAGATCAGAGGTGACTTACAACAGAAATGTTTTGTGAAAGAGACTAATGTCAGAATTATGGGTGCTAAGGCTACTTAACACAGCTAGTTCATGTCTTGTTGTGCAAGTGGCCTACACAAAGGAAAACATGGTTGCCAGCAAAGTAATACATCTTTTTCTAACTATTGACAGGAGCTGCAACTCTTGAGGTTACAGTTTAAAACCTAAAACTCTTTTTAAGATCCACTGCAGTAAACTTCAATTCAACATGTATCCAGCCTGTCTAAAATAATTGCAGATACTGCATAGATTTTTTTTTTTTTTTTTGCAAATTCATGTGATTAGACTCAGACATTACTTTCAAGCAGTTTATTTATAGTTTGTAGAACCCACAGTAATATCTGTGACCGTATTAATGATAGGCTTAGACCAACATCTAGCCAAAAAATATATCAACCACCACTCCTTCAGGAAATATAATAGTATGTGATCTGAGTATGTACAGCATGTGAGAACATGGTTAAGTGTTGAATCATTTAAAACCCTCTGAGATTCGGCTTATAAAATCAGCCAAGACAGTAAAAACTAAAGAAAAAAACTGTAGATCCTCATCTAATGAGTTAGAGAATAACTCTTAATTTTATCCACTTGATTTGATGTTTTTTTAAATGGAGTGAAACAGAAGGGATATATATTTTTCCAAATTTTGCTCCTTAATTTTATCGCAAAATCAGTCAACTATGATTGAAACAAAAACATAATCATAAAACACATTCAAGCAAGGCAGTGCCCCAACCAGCGGAGTGGACTTTTGTTCTCAGCATATGCTACTATAGTGTGGCACCTGTTCCTATGTTGTCTCTAATTTTAACAACTAAACAGCTCCAAGCTTTGTCCCATGAACTTCTACTGTTGGCAGAATGAACTGATAACTCTCAGCTGAGCCCTTGATATCCAAACAAAACCGTTCCTTCTCTTAGCTCACATTGCTAGTCTCAGGGGTTATTAGGGAAATGTAACATTTGGTGCCATATGCTTGCAGGTTGTTTGGGAATAATGATGTGGCCATTTCATGACATGCTGTAGCTAACATTTTGCCAGTTAATTACCACCACGACATTGGAGCAGAAAGCAAAAAGCAGATGCTGCGTCGGTAAAAAAGCTTCCTGGGATGGAGGGAGAGTTGGGGAGGCTTCAGGGGAAAATCAGAAACAAAGATGAGGATTAATTGGATCAGGTGAGGGGACTCTTTCCTACAAAAGTGATGCAAATGATCAAACTTTTCAGAAGTTATTAGTTTTTTAATGAGACAAATATTTTTTCTATTGCTCACTGGCATGTAAAACAGTGGCTTTACATGCTCACTGGCATTACCATAACAGTGGCTTTTTTTTTTTTTTTTAAAAAAGCCACTGTTATGGTAAAAAAAAAAAAAAAAAAGTACACTCTGTTATTGCTGGAGTTTTATTATATAAACGATCTCTGAATACCTAGATGCTAAGTGCATTTAAACCTAACATGAAGCATGCAAAATTACTGACCACTGATTCCATCATATTACTAAACTAACAAAGTAGAAATGGAAAAGATTTTTAAAAAATACCTCAAAAGCCCAATAGACAAAATTATTCAGAACACTGGCAAATTTACAATATATATATTTTCAACCATATTTCTGTGCAACTTGATTTCATTTGAGAAACCATGTCGCTTGCAATCAACATGGTTTCTGATATAGATCTCTCAAAATATAATTAAACTATGTGAAGGTGAGTAAACTTGATCCAAATTTATCTGCTTTACATTATACCTACATTTAAAAAAAAATACTTATCTCAGTAATCATTGTCATTAAAGCAGTCAGATTCTTCTTACAATTAAGGACCAGCTAGTCAGATGTTTTACTGATATTTTGCCAATTTATTATAGTGATGAGTTTCAAGTCTCAGAATGGAAGTCCTCCTTGCCATAACCCCAATCTTTAGTTCAGTTAAAATTCTTCTATAAAATGTATTATTATATCAGGTCAGAAGAAACAGGTTGGTAACATTTAAACCTAAATCAACCGAATAATTCTAGACATTACTCTATATGAAAGCATAAGTCATACACTTGTATTGTCAAAGCAAATCTTTCTTTCTCTAAAAGAATTAAAAGAGCTAGTGTGTCCACAGAGATATGTGTGTGTTGTATGTCTAACCGCTCATAATAAAGTAATTGGTCCATAGTCCAAAAAGCCTAGGGGTTATTTATAGTGGCCAGCCGGCTGAGTGGCAGACTTTTTTTAATCAGTGTACCACGATGAGAGGTAATTTAAAGATGCTGACAAGAATTAAATTGTTTTTTGATTTTCTCATTAGCCTAATCTCCAGTGAGGCTCGTTATTGTGTAATTTTCCTGCCTTGACATGACATCTTGTTTTGGGCAGTGACAGCCTTATGTCACTGTTTTGGGTACAGGAGCGACGGTAGCCTCAGTGGGGTGTGTGGTTCCGTGGAGACAGCTCCAAGTTATTTGGTTGGCTGTTCCTTCTGGTACCAAACCTCCTCTCACCACCACTTCCAACCAGCACACATGTTTCAGAATGCAGGCTCCACTTCCAGCTGTGACTGATGGAAGTGGGGTTGACGTTAGATTGCTGCAGGGGGGATTAAGGAGGTCCAGACATGTGAGTTTTCAGTTGGCAAATAGTGTGCAAATGAATTTCTCAATGTCACATTGTGGTTGAAGGTTCATCATTTTAGTAGCCAAGATAATTCACTTGCCAGTGTGTATGTGCACTTGCAGTGGGGGTTAGGTAATCTGTTGGGGTATGTCTGTGGGATGCAACAATCTGTAATCTGTTCACATGAATCATCAGCATTAATTATTAGTCACAAAGAATAACTTTATTTTTAGTGGATCTATGGTGGTAAAAATGCAGTCTACATGATTTTAATTGATTATAGCATAAATACTTGCCATTGGTGGCCTACATAATTTTAATGATGAATATCAATCAAAAATCCAAGATGAAAATAATTACATTTAAAAATTGCATGTTCCCACATGCACTTGTGAATGGCATAAAACCTATGAAGAGCAGGATGCAAAAATGCAGGGAAGAAGCAAGCAGGTAAAAATTAAGTTTACTTAATAAAGCAATAACATTCTTTTTAAAATTCCTTTCTGACCAGTAATTGTCATGTGAGTATTTATTACAATCTAAAAATGTATGCGCTCTGGTCAAGAGCTACTAATTGAGACATAGTTGATTTCTGAACAAGGAGCAAATTAGAAACTGGGTGCAGGTGTGAAGGAAGGCAAGTAACTGACGTTAAACTGAAGAAATCAGGGAAATGTCTGATAAAACACAACAGGGAACGTGGGAAACAAATTTGAGAAACAATATAAAATGAAAAACAGTCGAGATTCAGACCAAAAAGCTGAGAAGAAAAGATAGAGACCAACACAGAGAACGACAAGGAAACAAGTAGAAACTGCTGCTTTTCAAAGTAAAACAAAAAATAAGCTATAGAGAACAGTAACTGAAAACTGACACCATGAGCAGAATAGAAATACATCATGTAATACTAGAGTAGAGATTATGTAGATTAGACTGTAGCTTTATTTGTGCTGCCTATACATACCTGTTGTGGTATCGTATTTAAAAATCTATTATATATATGATGTGAATTACAGGAAGCTTTTAGAGCAACATAATTATCAAGCAACTGGAGCAACTGGGCTAATGCAAGTAAGTAAGTTATTTCTGAGATTTAAAGCTACAGCATGTTTTGTCTTTTTATGTTTACTTAATCAATAAGTTTTCATATTCACATACTGCAAGTCTAGTACTAATGACAATCCCTAAATTATGCTAAACTCAGTTGCTCAAAGTTTAACGAAATGTATTTCAGTCAGTAAAATCTGTCATGTAATTTCTAACAAGTACACAACAACCTTAAAGGAAAAGGTTGATATTTATGGCCTTGCTTCGGATTTCAGGATTCTTATGTGATAAAGTATAAAAAAGCTAAATAAAGCGTGACACTGTGTGGACACAGTCGGATTAAAATATTGACAACAGACTGTGTTTTCTAACCTTCGAGGCCGTTTTTCATCCAGTCTCGGCAGAATTCTGGCAGACGTGATAAATCACACCCTTTAGTATCCTGGATTCTTTTCCTCCTGCAGGTTTCTTGTCGCCAGTCTTTAGCAAGCCAAATGTAAAAGCCGTGACCTCTCAGTTGACCTCTACACCTGTTGTGGTGAATCTCAATGTTTCAGGCAGACAAGACGGAAAGATGAAATAGAGAGCAAGATGAACACTTGAGCATGTCTGGGAAATGAGACAGAGACAAATTATTCAATGTCTGATTCTCACATTGACATTTTTTGAATATCTTTTTGACAAAATGTGAAAAAGTGGCATTCTCTCCATTGTTTAGTACTACAATATTAACCAATGATGATTCAACATTACAGTAGTCAGGTTTATGTCAATTGGAAACTCACTTCTTGGCATAAAACATATTCAGAGTTTTGTTACATTAAAAACACAGACTTGCATGTATTTTATTGGGATTTGATGAGACAAACTTACATGAAGTTGCACATGTAGCAATTCTTAAGCATTTAAGGAAGATGACAAATTAAAAACATTTTTAACAAGTTCTATTCTAGGATTGTCTGGTACTTTGCTACATCCATTTTTCCATCAACACAGAACAGCTGGACCATCACATATTTTCCAGTTGTGTCTTACTCTTCCAGTTTTAGATGAAGGAATAAACGGTGATCTTTGAGATCCTCAAATCATGAAATTTGCAATGCACGTCAAACCTTATTTCCTTTATATTTTACTATTATGCACAACCTTGTGTTGGTTGATTAGTCCTATAAAATATGTAAAAGTTTGTGGCTAAATGATGTCAAAATGTGGAAAACTGTAAAGATGCATGCAAGGCACCCTAAAATAATCTGTAACCCCACCTTAAAAACTTTCTGGAGGTTCCTTTGCTTTCAGGAGTTTCAACGTTGAGACGTCAGTACAGGAAAACATGGACAGATCCATTATTACCTATCTTTGACGTGTTTAAATCTCGAGAGGATTCAAATTTAATTTTTATGGTCTGACAAGGAAACTGTCTGGAGAAGACAGAGAACTACACTCCAACCATTTCTCACACTTTAATACATCAAAGTCATAGAAGGAAGAGTAGTTGGAAGAGGTCACTACCATCTAAACGATTTATCAAAGTGAACAATGGGGTGACTTCTTCGAACCAGCCCATGCCACGATAGCTGTCATCACAGCAGCCTTGGTTCCCACAACCCCCAATGAAGAGAAAGACAAGAAAAATGACTCCTTTGACACATTTTACAGAAAAAGCGGGCGAGGTTTACAGAAGTTCTTTAAACATATCCTGTTTCGGTGAGGGAAGTCACACACACTTTGACCCTTATGAGATTTCAGGGTTCCTGTCAAGGCTTCTGTCAGGAACTGAGTGGACATTTATGACTGGAATTACAACATTACTTGTCTTATGTTTAGCTTCAATGAAAAAAACTTTAAACTGCTTAAATAAGGATGTGTAAGAGCAAAAAATTGCATCATCTCATTATGGTACTTGTAGTTAATTCACTAAGATAAATTAGCACTAGTATTTATGGAAGATTTAAGCATCATATTGACAAATACCTTCAAGCTTCTATAGATGTAAATTTATCCATTTCACAGTTTCCAGCTATCCTTCCCCTCTTCTAACAGCTTCAATTTGCATAAAAATGAGCCTGCTTTGTGGGAGAGTGATGCAACATCTGTGCTGATCAGAATTAATTGAAATCTGTAATGTTGTGCAGCCCTGCTAATTCGCCGTGTTACTTGTAGCATATAAAGAAGCAGTATGCTATTTAGGGATGTCTTTTCACTACCCCTGATTGAGACAGGACACTTAGCTGTTCCCCAGCAGTAATACTTTATGCTTTTGTAACCTTTTCATAGTCACAATTACCAGCGATAAATGTAAATACCAAGCATGCACTGTGCAATTTGCATTATCGGTGTAACAGTTTGCTATGAGTCTTACTTTGTAAATGTGCTAAATGTCATCTAATAGAAATTGTAGGGATTGAACATGACCCATTCATGTACAAGTTCACATTCCAGTCCAGTCAACTTAAATTCAGGTTAGTTTTATTTATTTTCTTTTTTTCATTTAGTGCAATACTAGCAAATATTGAGATTCGGAACATGACATACAGTATAAGGCCACCTGATCAAGTAAATGGCATAAGTGGACTGACTCCCTTCCACTACAATCAGAACCAACACCTTTTATATTCATTTGCCAGACAGGAAGGAGTGAAAGGAAGAACAACAAAATAAATCTGCTGCACTTCTTATTCAGAAACTGTATAATATGAGGAAACATCCATTCCTTGATTTAATTGAGCAATCATCCATCCATTATCTATACCTGTGCATCCATGTAGGATCACTGGCATCAAGTCCAGGATGCATCTTGGAAAGGTTGGGACTCTGTCAAAGGGCAGGATGTGTAAAATGTGAAGAAGAAATCTCAAAAATAACATGAAACTGCAAAAAGTAGCAATGACTGTTCAGTCATGAGAAAGTGAGAAAGTCAGTCATGCTAACTGACTTTCTACTGATAGGAAAAAAGTTTTGAAAAAAATGTACAGGAAACAGTTGTTTGTACTCCATTAAAGAATAATCTGTGTTTTAATTATTATTATTATTATTATTATTATTATTATTATTATTATTATTATTATTATTATGACAAATGGTGGTATTTTAACTGTTTTACCAATTAAATAAATAAATAAATGTTATGAATGATAGTTTCAAAGTGGTATTCAAAACAGTCGACCAAAAAACTATTTTTATATATCAACAACAGTGTCTTCAGGTACTGGTAAATATGAATAATGATTTAAATAATACTAAGTGTATGTATAATAACCAGGCAATTGAAGTCAATTATTCACGGTAGGAGGCTCAAAAAGCACATTGCCTGTGATAATGTGAGGTCAACAGCACAATTACAGCAATTTATTCCAGCTTAATGATTAGAAAAGGAAACAAGACATGTTAGAAAGGTTTCAGAGAAAGGTTGGAAAAGGGAGCACCACAACTAACAGGATCTGACTCCTAACCCACAAAAGCATTAGACGGGCGATGATCTGTAAAGCTACGCTCTTCAGGGGTAGTCTACGCTACAGAGGCTCTTTTACGCCTTGATCTATTGCCCCGCTTTAGCTGCGACGATCTATCACACGGAACTGGCAGTAACGGATGAGAATGATCTGCTGGAAAAACTCTCTCATTTGTCTCTGTCGCAGCCAGTGAACTAGAGGAGACGTTAATACAGGAAGACGGCCTGGGGAGGGGATATAATTATGTCTCGGCACTCTTCTCCTCTCAGGCTGAGTATGGAAGGCATATTAGGATATAATAAAGCCAGGGCTCGCTTCCCTGGTTCTTCTTCTTTCTCCCTTGACATCTTTTTTTTTCCTTCTATATTTTTCTTGTAATCGCTCAACTGCTATTTATGTATCTCTAGTTTTCCTCACACAGCCAAGAGCATTTGTGTGCCTTAAAATAAATGGCTTATTTTTCTAGAGCTCTCCATAGGCATTTGGGAATTTCAGTATTATCCAAAATATGAATTACTGAGCAAGATAAGCAAAGATAAGACTTTGTCTTTACTGGAAAGTCTTTTGTAATTACAATAAAAAGTCACCTGTTTTCATTAGATGTTTCATAAGGTGAGTTTGAAACCACATGCTAAGAACAAAATTCATCATTTTCACATTTGAGAACTTCCATATCTTATTAGCAAATCTACATTAAGATGATACCATTCCAGATAAGTATTATTATTTGATTTGGAGTCTGATATTGGTTAAACACTTAACATAAGAATCAGAAGATTTTTTTTGCATCATAAAGTCATGAGGGAGTCAAATTTCACAATGACGAAATCTTAGACTCTCTCCAGGTAATTCCTTGTTGCTCTAAAAGACGTTGTTGCCAACGGGGCTTGTGAAGAGAGAAACAAATGTGTCAGACTAGCAGCCAGCTGTCCTCTGGGTTTGGCCATGCAGCCTGAATTGCATTTCTCTCTAGGTTCCAGTTTGGAAGCAGCGATAAACGCTGAGGCCAGGCAGCACTTGGATTCAAACTGCAGGCCGACGGTGAGCCAGAGCTGTTGCCTCCCATCTGGATTGTGGTCGACAGGACTGCAGGCATTCCAGGAATATTTTGCAATTTAAAATTGTAACCATCCTGAATAATTCTCTCAAGTTACTCAATTAAATTATTTTATTCCATGAATTAAATCTTGAAATTTGACCTTTGAGAGGCATTTCACTAGTTTAGTTTAGTAGCAACTTTGCAGTAATGAGCCCTCTGACATCTTGAGATTGAAAAGATCTTTATCAAATATTCATATTTATGAAATCCTCCACCATCTAACCCTGTCAACATTTCATAAAAAACTAAAAATAAATATTTTTAGTTTTTTATTAATATTGGTCTAAAGTGTTTTCTTTATTGTCTATACAAAGACACAATTTTTTTAAAATATATAACAAATTTTTGATATTTTCACATATTCATAGTGAGGAAAATAATTATTAAATGCTTTAATAATTTCTTCTCTAAAAATATATTTCTAAGGAGGCGATGAACATAAAATCAAGACCATATATCAGTTACACTCAGGTAATTTAAACATTACAAGACATCAAAACAGAAGTCCATTAATTATACTGAATAACGTAGAATGACAGTTTCGAAGTGTTGAACCTGATTACTGAAGTTTATTCAATACCTAGTAAAAACATATTTCTTTGTAATGAAAACTAGAGCATTTCTCCTGTATGAAGGAAACCGTAGCATCCATTTCTCATGTGTTATTGGTCCATTCTTCCATACAAACAGAAAAAAAACCACCTTTGTAAGATCTTCAGATTTTTTTATCCGGCTTCATTTCTCCATCTGTGCTTCCTTCAGTTATAAGATATCTATCATTACCACATGCTGAGAACCAGCCATATCTCATTGTGAGGGAACCCAAGGTGATCCTAGTCCAGACGGGTGATATAATCTTTTTCACTTTGGTTCTTCTCTGGGGTTTCCTCCCAATGGGTTGTGCCCAGAAAATCAAAAACAAGCAGAGCTCACATTTCTACGGATGAGCTCCAATCCATCTGTCCATCTGCTGTTCCCACCATCATCCATGAAGATGCTAAACTCCTCAACTTGAGGGAGCGACTGACTCCCAACACAGAGAGATAAGTTCACCTTTTCCCAAATAAGATGAACTGACTCAAAGTTCAAACTTTCAACAACCATCAATAATTTTTATTCTGTGGTGATGTCCTCCGCAGCCAACGGGCTTAGAGGCTCTGGGAGAGGTCGTTAATGCCTACAGAAAACTTTACTGTTCATCTTTGTCTAAAATCGTGCAGAAAGCACCTGGTCGAAGCCGATTCTAAAACTGGAGCCTTAACTTTGCTCTCTAGAAAAGTAGAAAAATGTCTATAATCGCTGTAATCAGTTTGTTTTTCTACAATAAGGTCTTGAGCAAGTTCTTTTCTTTTACCCATCATCTTTTGTTTTTTGATCATTCTTTTTATGTCCATTAGTTAGGACCAAACCAGCTCGTATTGTTTTCAACTGATAGGAAACAGGATTGCTTTCTAAATAACTTCACATTGCAGTTGGTGTCTTGGCTTTCTATGCCTTCTTGCAGCTTCTTTTTCCTTACATTTTCAATAATTATTTTCTGTGTCCTGTGCGCTTTAAAACACATAATTCACTTATGTAAATATCAAAAAGGAGACAGATGATGAAATAATTTTGTTTATTGTTGGTTTGACTTGATTTTTTTTATTCAGATAATGTTTTGGCTTTACTTCTGTGATTTTTGCCAAACATGAAAAAAACTAAGGTGATATCTGCTTCTTAACCTTCAACCAAAACCAAGTACCTATTGTAAGTGTCATGCTAAAGGGAACACATCCGCTGCATGCCGAGTGAGTCAGCTGCCCAGTCGCCTATTAAAGCTCCTGTAGGCAGGAAACAACCACTGTGTTATGGTTATAGTTCCTTCCTAAAACAGGCACAGAGGCACACAGGAGATCTGCAGGATACATGTGCAGTTGAGTAATTGTTTGAATTTTTGAGCTTATTTAGTCTGTCTGTATTCATGTGGATATTTATATGTTGTCCTTTGGCTTCATAGTAACTCATGCACAAATTTAGGAATGACAACATTTGATTAAATCTATCATAAATTAATCTCTTTTAAAATACTTAATTTCCAGGTTAGGAAGTACCATTTTGTAACATAATGTTCATTCATCCATTTTCTAATGCCCTTGTCCCCAGTGGGGTGCTGGTGCCTATCTCCAGCAAACATTTCAGGCGAGAGGCGGGGCACACCCTCGACAGGTCGCCAGTCTGTTACAGGGCGACACAGAGACAGACAGGACAAACAACCACACACACACACAACCAGGGAGAATTTAGAAAAAACATTTTACCTGACAGTCATGTATTTGGACTGTGGGATGAAGAGAACCCACTCATGAACAGGGAGAACATGCAAACTCCATGTAGGAAGACCCCAGGCAGGGAACTGAACCCAGGACCTTCTTGTTGCAAGGCAACAGTGCTACCTACTGTGCCACTGTGCAGCCATAGTAGTGTTTAATAATTTTAATTTATTTTTAAATGCTGCAACAGATTCAGTTTGAGCTCATTTAAGAACAATTAAATAATATCCAGCAAATTGCATCAAGTCTTTGATTTGCATTTACTCCTGCAGTGTGAGCATGTAGAACACAGTAGACAGTTGACTTTACAGTAATACGACATCCTCATCATGCACATGGCGAGAGTGGAGAGAAAAAAATCTCCCCTGTAACAGTTAATAGCAGGATATAGAGAATCTTTAGTTGTTGGCAGCATTGTCTCAGCCGACAACTCACTCCAGGAAGGTATGACAGCTAAACGGAAGACCAGACCAGGTAGAAAACTGAGAGAAAACATAAAGCTAAATAAGAAAAATACAAACTGGAAAGTAGTAAAAGAACGTAGCACTGTGAGGAAAAGTGGTCAGTTTGCTCTGTCGGTTGTTCTTGTTCAGGAAAATAAATTAGTTTTTCCGACATGAAAGAAACAGAAATAGTGTGAAATGTCATTAAAAGCTACATTCAAATATCTTATATGTTTGTGTTAAACAGCCTTTTTATGGGATCAAGACCAGTTGATCATCAGTGTTAACACTGATGTACACTGGTTAACACTAGATGCCTGGAATGTCGTCTTCTGTTGATCTAATCTGGCTATATCATGAAGTCTCTGTAGATCTCTGCAGAAGAGGTGGCCTTGTGGGTCACCAGCAGAGAATTGTGGGATTTGTAGTATGAGTTTTGCATGTGCAGGCCGGGTCTAGTGAACCTTGTGTACTACGTCACGGCCCAAGTTTGACCCAAATGCTCTAGAAATTCATTCAGTGTTACCATATCTGGTTCTGTTTAACTGAACTGTAACTTTCACTTTCATGGTTTCTGGTTAAAATTGACATTTCATTTAAGGTGATTGGCTCCACATTTACTCTTTAAAATTTGCTTCTCTGGTGGCAACAATTATTAGGTCAAATAGATCTTAAAATCTATTCACCTACTTGTGTTCTTGACCTGAGTGTGTCCTTAGAGATGTACACTCAATTACGCACCCCTTTTATATTTATATTTTTTGGTTGTGTGGTACTCTGAGGGTTAAGAGAAGCTCATTTTAGATCCATCCAATCTTACACCGCTAATTGGAACCAGGATCTGTTAAAATGGGAACTTAAGTAAAACATGCCATAAAATTCTGAAGGCTAACCATAAACTAACCAATTTCTTTCATTCTTTTAAAGGGAGCTCTGACTGAAACCTCCACGTAAACTTTTACGAGGATCCCTGGGGTCAACCGTAAACCCGTTAATAGAGATGAGATATGAGCAGGGTGCCTGGGCCTCCCATTTCGTTTGCATTGCTTTCTCTCTCTTTTTTTTCTTCCCCCTTGTTCCATTGCATTCTTTAAAGAGGTCAAATGGTGTTCGGAGCAAAAACAGCCAGTTTTTACCTGATAAAATTTAAACCACGTGGACAGATTTGGATGCAGAATTTGAAATGTTAAAGGTGCGTTTTTCTCTAGTTGGGTTCTTTGCACTGTCCATGTTGTTGCAGCAGTTTTAAGAGGTGAAGCTTCTACTATTATAAAAGCGGAAATGTTATTCTTATATCTGTAGCTTATTAAGATGCATTAGAGTCGCTTATTTTTTGGAATTGAATTGCAAAGTAGATCCCCTTACTAGAAAAAAAAAACATAAGATAAAGATTAAAACAAACTTGAGAAAAATAGTGATAAAATAACTGTCATGACAGGAGCTGATTAAAGCATTATTAATGGTAACCATGAACTTATTTAGTTGCAGACTTTGTGAACCTAACAGAGTCATTGTCCAAGTTAAACATTTAGAAGAAATAAAGGAAGGGAAATGAAAGTGTCCTGGACTGCTCAGAGTGTTGTGTTGGGAATCATTATCTCCTTTCATGTTCTACACTCAGACTCTGTTGCTTTGCTCAGAGCATTAGCTGTGTTTCATACCCCACAGAGACTAATGAGAACAGTCTTGGGACACGTTGTGGTTATTTTGACAAATTGAGGCTGCAGTTGTTTTTTCTCTGACTCCCCCATACATTGCAATTTAAATCTCTACTCTTACTGTAACAGAGATGATTTGGATCTTTAGTTTTTCTGCTTTCCAGGTCTAAATTATAAGACTGAGCTTTGTAACCTCATATCCTGGGAGTGAAGCAAGCAAACCACTGACTTATAGTGAGTCGATTAGCAAAGGAATGATGGCAAGCGCTGAAAATCTGACAAAACAATTGGTTAATTTTACAAATGATAATGATTTTTTTTAGTCTGATGGCCCCTCTGGGCAAACAAAATATAACCCTCTCTGAAATGTTGCAAGAGTTCATGAGTATGTGACGCTGTTCTGCAATGTTGCAGGCGCCCACATTTTTTAACTGCAACGCTAATGTCTCGGGTTACACTGTAGCCTGAACCAAGCAGTGGCCTGAGACCACCCTTCAATTAATCTTAACCTTGTAGTGGCTTATAATTTGCCATTGCAAAAGCCAATAAACCTGGGGCCCTGATTTGGAGCTCCTGGGACTGCTTTGAGAGCTGAGGATGGGGATTGGACAGGCCTCCAGTTGGGCCCTTGAACCCTGGACGAGCCCCTTTCTACAAAACAGACAGGTACTTAAAAACAGGGTGGAAAGATCACTTGAAAGAAAACAAGGAAGATTAATGGAGAAAAATGAGGGCCCTCAAGGTCGCTTTCATCTGGGTTTGATTCAGGTCTTCAGTGAGCCATTAACCTAGGGGACAACTGTCCACCACTAATGTGAGAAATGAAGCTCCCATTAACAACTTCAGACAACCGTGGACTCACTGGTTGTTTTTATTCAGAAACCTTCTGAGTTTTATCTTTGTGGGCAAAATTGTCCTTTTCCAATAAAAACCTATGCTCTGAGACAATGTTGTCCCACTGCATTAGTCTCTGCGTTGTTTTGTTTGTTAAGCTAAGCAACTCTGCCTTAATTAATCATTTTGTCATAAAATTCCTCTGAGCAAAAGAACATGGTGTGTCTATAAACAACAAAGATTCGACAACCAAATGTTAAGGAATTTTGTTGTGAACATCTTGTCATGATCAGTTTTTCATCTTTTTATTTAGAACTATGCAAAAAACCAAAGCTTACAAAGAGTGGCTGACCTAAAGTCTGAATATCGGTTTGGAAGTTTGACAGCCCTGGTCAACTTTAACTTCAGATTGTATCAGACTGGTGCAGTTATAAAACTTATTCAAAGTTAATGAAACACATACGAGAGAATCACCTTGATGGTTGGGAGTGAAATCCAAAACTCCATGACTGCCTGTAAGCAGTTTGAGCGTTGTTAGCCAAATAATAACAACGCAGGTTAAACTGTCAGTTTCACTGACATGAGTGAATCGTCATCTATACAAACAGCACAACATAATGAGTGATTTTAAAAATTACTTTTGGGTCATTGCTGCAATATTTCAGTTGCAGTTATAGGTCAGTTCTGCAGCATTTATGCACATGTCAAGAAAAAAAACAAAACATGGATGCCTGGTTTATCTGCTGATCAATTTTTCTTTACCACTGTTTCAAATCCATAACAAGGCAATGCTGGAGCTATGGCATTAACCACTTAAAGACAGACTAGGCTGTAAGGACTTTTATGAGACATATTTATTTTAAAAAGATGGTAATTACCATGATTATCCTTTAAAGCAACAGCTGTGTTTCTGTGTGCTCCAGAAATGTGAGCAGCACCCTGAATCTCAGTACTTTTCCACACATAACCTTGAAACAGTTCACATCCTGTAGCATCTGCAGTATTACACCACTTCCAATAAAAGTCAAAAATAGTTCTCCATTCAGGCATCAGGTGTTGCAGAAATGGGTTCTGTGGACATCTCTTACACCTCTGATTTCAGCATTAACAGTAACGCTGTCACGCAGTCTCTAAGGGTAGGTATAAATAATCCGAGCCTAGACGGGGAAGTTGGAGCGCCAACACGGTTCGTGGCGAGTACAAAGCCCACACCTGGCCCTGGAGTGAAATCAAATCTATCCTGAACTCTGTCTCTCCTCTCATTTTGCTTGGGCAGTTTACCGTGAGCAGAGTTCTGGGTCAGGAGTTGGGGGGAGTGATTTGAGCTCAGGTCAAACACACGGACAGCTTCACGCTGTAATGTGTTTAAAAGCTGCTGCATCACTGGGTTAGAAACGGGTCACATTACACAGATTTTTATTCTCTGAGAAAAAAATCACCTTCTTTAACAAAAGTGTCTGCAATTCTTGTTAATCCACAATTGGCACACTGCAGCCTTTTGATGTGTTTACAGTTTAAAGGGCCTTACCGGTAATAGGCTTTAATCACTGCCCATTAAACTGCTTTCAGTGCATTAACACCCAATAAATCCTCAGCAAGTCATTCTGTTTTTTTTAAAGAATCAATAAACCAATTCCTCTTGGTTATGTTTTACCTTGTCTGCAGCAATCAGTTCATTGCTGATTAAATCACAGCCCATTATCTCCCTGGGATTTATCTTGACTAAATTGAGTTCCTTTCACCATTCAAGCCACAGCAGAGTGGGCAGCGGCTGGTGGGAAGGAGAAATAATCATTCATTAACCTCTGACCTGGAAGGAGTGTCAGCTGAGTCCCCCAAATGTGCTTTCCTCTCCCCACCGCCTGAGCGCCTGGCTAAAGTAAACTGACAATTTACACACTGCAGCTCAGATTTTATTAACCCGTACTGTGGTTTGGCTCAGTCACTCGATCAGCTGATTTAACGAGGCGCAAAGACCATCTCAGATCTGAAATGCTGAGTGTTCCAGTGGGAAATTGTCTCCTGGTCGGTTGTGTGAAAACAGCCCCAAAACCAAGTGGCAGGCAACTTGAAGGATTGCATGTGAAAACACAAGTTGAGCTTAATTTAGACGGTGTTGTAGTCTCGAAGGAATTGACATGTGGATCATCTCATTTGTCATTTTGGCTCTCAGCTGTCTTCATTTTTAAGCATCTTAGAGCTGCTGGCCCGTTGCTTTCAGACCAGGGGTTTGATGTCTTCATATGGTCAAAGAAGGTGATAAATTACAGATTGTTCTGCTCACCACATGGATGTCTTTATGTGCAGACGCACATCTGATTTTTAGATGCTACAGTCTTAAAAAGAGCACCATCACAAATTGTCAAAGGTATAGCAAGATGGGTAAAGTTTCACAAAACTTTTCAAAAATAGCCCAAAACAGGTGCAACTATCAAAATACATGAGCAAAACAACAATAAATCAAAGCCCTAAAAGGTATTTCTCCTGGCTTCTGAAAAATTCCTTTCAGTATTGATTGTGGTGTCAATGGTAAGCTTCAGATATGAATCATAATGTTATTTCTTTTCCTGCACAGTAGCAATAAACACAAGCAAGCTGCCCCAGGATCTTTCCCTGTGACATTATTAGGAGCTACAACTGTGTGAGACTCAACATGGTGTAAAAACAAACCAAATGTCAGCACTGCTGCCCAAGCGCCTCTGCTATAGCCAGCAGCAAATGTAATGAAAGCTTGGAAGGGTCTGTTAGTACTCCGCTGACCTTTTATACATTTATTGTTCTCTTGACATTTTTCCAAGATGAAGGAGGTAAAAACAGAATGAGGTGTTAAAGCAGAAATAAGGATTTTCAGTCTCCACCCGCCCTCCCTCACTGCGGTTAGAGAATTCATCGATCCAAACTCTCGGACTTCTCAGAGGGTCGATGCTCTGTGATTGCCAACACTAACTAACTTGTGGCTGCTCTCTTTGGAGACATGATACCGTTTTATTAGCTTCTGTGTCACTTTCAGTGTTAGTGGGAAGTGAAAAGGGAGGAAAAAGGTTTTGCCCAGTGGGCTGATTTCTTTTCCTTTGGAATAAGATTGTGAACTTTGAACTGGCTGCTGTCTCCCTTAGATTTTACACATCCTGATGTTAATAAAATAAAATAAAAAATATCAGAATTCAGCTAATGTATGCATTCTAAACATTCTCCAGTAAAATGATTTCTGAAAAAAATATTTTATATAAGTATTATAAAATATAATGTCCATGCCCTAAGTAAAATTTGATGTAAAATTGTTTAATTTTGAGTCATTTATGAATGTTTTTTAGATATCTAAAATACAATTTTAGAACATTAATTATTTTTTTCATGTGTTAAAATAGCTAAATCAAATCAAGTTGTCAATGTCAATGTACACCTTGGGTACCTTGCCTTTCGTACACAGATGACTGGAGACAGGCAACAGAAACTTAATATGTAGAAAATTGTTTGATGGAAGTTTCTCTTACATTTGGTTGACAGAAGTTAACTTAATGTGACCCTCCTATCCTACAATTCTCACTATTTGGTTCTGTTATAATTTGTGATAATATGCCTGTGTCCAAAGTTCTGTATGCAGTTAAGGAACACTGAACTTAAGAAAAGGGATTTTTATTATTTGAAAATGTCTTTTTAAATGCAGGTGTCTCGTATTCTTATGTTTCTTGATTTAATAAGGCAACACTTTCTACCAGATCATAATAAATTAAACACCCCATTTGGTCAGAGGAGAGATTTGTGCTTGTATGATTCATTAAACATGACCTCCGAAGAGGGGAGTGGGATGACTCTCACAGCTGTTGCTACATACTACAAACCCTTCTTTTAAGTCCATAAAGCTAAAGAAAGTGTTTGCATTTTAAATAATTTTTATACGAATGTACATTGTTTTTTATGATCTTGCCATTGCATGAGGTAAGAAAAAAAAAAAACGGAAAAAAAACAGTCCTATAGTTGGTTCAGCACATCATATATCAGGGATAGAATGAAAAAAAAGCAAAAAAAAAAATATTGAACTTAGAAAAACAGATCAATTTGTCTGAATATTTTTGCTTCTGAAAGTTTTCAATACGTTTAAAATTCATGTTAGTTTAGAAACCATTGATTCAATTTTAAAATATCTATACTTTTGAGTTATTTTTCTCAGCATTCATGAGTTGCATTTCTGTCAGAACATCTTATCTGTGTTGCTAGCATCAGACAGTTGGCCCCTGAGAGGAGGAAGTGATTGAGAAACAACAAGATAGAAACAGTTGCTTAATAATTCAGGAGGCCGAGATTAAAAACTGGGTTTCCTTGGTGCGTTATTAAAAGACAGAGTAATTACTTTAGAACTCCATGTCACCATTTCAATAAGAGATGCCTAATTTGGTTACTGCCAGCTTGCATGTAATTGCTTGGAAAGAACAGGACCTTCGGCACAAAGATAAGTCCAAAAAGTCCCTGTGATGCCCCTGATTTAACACAAGAAAATCTTGAAATTGATAACAGTGATCTGCATCCAGTTTCTGATAGCTTAAATTACAAAAAGATGGTAGTTTATGCAACTTGCAAAACATTTATGGAGTGTTTAAGGAAAAAATATATATTTTCTGCCTTTAATTTTTCCTACAGTTGTTTTAGTTAAAATAACATAATTTAAAAACCTGCAAATGTACATTGCAAATTTCTCTTAATAAACCATCTCTATGTTGAAACATAGTGGTGGCAATATCATGCTGTGGGAATGCTTTCTGTCAGCAGAGACAGGGAAGCTGATCAGAGTTAAAAAAAAAAAAAAAACAACAACCTCTGATCAGCTTTAAATAGGCCGAGATGGAAGTTCACTTTCCAGCACAACAATTATACAAAATATAGAGCCGCAATGAAATGGTTTAGGTCAAACTATATTAATGTGTTAGAATGGTCCAGGTAAAATTCAGTCCTTAAGAAATGTCCCCTTCTGCTAATATGTAAAACTGACAAAAACATACCACAGAAGTTAAAATCTTAACAAAAGTTCAGTTTCTTTTTGACAAGTAAAAAGAGTAAGATAATCTTTCAAAAATTGAAAGATTATATAATTTTCCTTCCATAAAATGCCAATAAGAGTTTGTAGTTATAATGTACAAGACACATCAGATTTAAACTGGAGCCAAAAAATGCCTCCCAACAACCAGCACAGCCACATCTGACTGAAGGTAACGGCCCCTCTACCCAGAATAAATACCAATTCCTAAATGTACAGGGCCTGCACGTGGTGCGGTATCTACTGGCCTTTAGAGTGTAGATTGTTTATTGCAGCTGTGCGGTGAGGCCATTTTGGATTAAGTCAGAGTGGTGGCAGGATGTGATGCAGAAAGCAGCCGCACCACATAGAGCATTGGAAGGCATTGCAGCTATTGTTAAATAAATAATGAGTAAAAAGACTGAGCTGCCAATAAAATGTAGTGAGGAGCAGCTTTTTTCAATAGACGTCTGCAAATATTCTAGCCCTACACTCAAATTAAAAATCGTAAAACACACGTTACAAACAAATTAGATCCTCTCTGAATAACGTATGGTTTAAGAAATTAGCCATTCCTGAATGCTTCAGTTGTGTTGTCTATTCCTCAGTCTGACCCGATCAACACTGAATGCGTACATAGCATCAATATTGGGACTGGACTCTTTCCCTCCACAAGCACTCCATCACCAGAGAGGGAGTTGCTACCAGATGGTTAAACAAACACATCGCCCAACTGCCCATAACTCAAATCCACTTAGCACTCTCTTGTCAACATGTCTTTTACTCATTTACTATCTCCACAGTCTTTGCCTTATGTGGAGGAAGGAAAGGAGGAGAGGAGGAAGAAAAAACAAGGCGGAAATAATGAGAATCAGCAAGAAATTCCTAGCGGGTGTGTTTAATTTTACTCATCAAGACTATCCATCCTCAATGACGCTCATCTCTCCCCCACTTTCTCTCCTCTCCGTCTATCCAAGTCGTACTGAAATGAAGGGGAACAGTGAGCACCTGGAGTGACACGTGTCAGACCAACTCCAAACTGGATGGTTGACTCAGGCATTTTTGAGAGCTCTCAGGAAGGTGTCCAGGACTCAGGCCAGGGGTTAAGAGTTTGTAGGTCAACGAGTCGCACAGTTTTCCCTTTTCCCTTGGCCTCATCCCCACGCTTTAAAAACCTCAGCGGTGTACTTCAGGAGATAATTTATTACCCTGACTGCTGTCCAGCTTGAACAAGTTGGGAGCAAAGAATGAAGTTTCACACTTCTGAGGACAGAATGGTTTTCTTTCTTTTTATCAGCACTGGATGTTGAAACATATGCAGAATGTATTATAGTTAGGTGATGAAAAATTAATTTAACTGTTACTTTAGGATATCGCCTTTCCTTCTCTTTTTTTCACCTATTTTTATTTTACCAACATTTTCTGTGATATTTTTATGACCTTACATGCAAACAGTTTTGTTTTTCTTAAATGTTTTACTCCCAAGTACCATTCCAACAGCTGGCATAACTAAGTGCAAGATATTTGTATCTCGTGTGCTATCTTCACCATGTTGATTGTGCATCCTTGAGGGGTCTGGGTACAGGTGAAAAGGTGAATAGATAAGCATTATCTCAGACACACAATTGTCAAAGGCACGGATAACTGACATGAATGTGATGGCGTCCAAAAGTGGGGCTACCGATGACAGCCAAACTGCATTTGGCCCCTGGAATGTGCAGGGGCCATTCTCGGACAGCCTAACATCAAACAGCGTTCGGCTCAGTCAATCTAAAAGCTCTAGATGTGGGATTTATTGGCTCTCACAGGCCAGAAGAGAGACCAGGGGCAAAAGTAAAACCAGATTTCCTCCTCCAGATCAGTTTCTCTTCTGTCAATCATGCCCTCATCAGTGAGCTCAGGAGAAAGGGGAACCGCTTGAATATTTTGTTGAGTCATTTTCTGAGACTAACCAATAGGAAAGTAAACAGCAGTCCTTCATGAGGTAGTTTAGAAGGTGTAGGTATGGGTTGATTTGCTGTCTTCTTCACATATTGTGCTAAGTTTTCAACTATCACAAGGGGCTTTTTAGATTATCTATGCGACTCTTCAGAGATCATGTTGCACATCACTGAAATCAACCACACATTTGTATCATTAAACATTTTAAGCCTGATGACAAACACAAGCTGCAGGGCAAATGGAACCACAAAGATGCCGGTGATGAAAACAAATGACAGACAGCATCAAATAAGGAAGAAAAGGGCAAAAAGTTAAGGTCTGCAGTCAGACTCAGAGATAATGTTCTCACAGAGAAGGATGGAACCTACAGGATTTCTATTTATCTCCGTTAGCCCTCTGAAAAACTCCCTGTCCCCGCTTAGATAGCCCTGCCAATTCACCATGATGTCATCCCCCTGGCGTGCAGTGATTGATGCTTTCTGGCTGCCATCTCTGCGTTAGCTGGAGGCAGGGGAGTGGGGTTGGACGCTTTAGGTGGAGAAGGGCTGAATTTTCCACAGATAGAGACATCTAAATGTGAACAGAGCCCAGCGAGTGGTCGGTTCAAAGCTCAGGCCACTGTGCCGCATACCTGCAGTACGGCAAATGTGCTGCTTTTAATGTTTTGGCTCCCTACAGTCAGTCAGTTTTGATGTTTCAAAGACGTTCACAAGCAGGGATTGGTGCTGATGGTTTGCTCTGGGCTTGATGGAGACACTATAGGGGAGAAAAGGCCCGGCTCTGATTATGTACGTCCACTCCATCTTCGCTCTGAGTTCTGTTACACATCAAGGCTTGAAGGATGAAAGGAAAGAGAGGAGAGATGGAAGGGTTTGTGTGAGTCGAAGTGTAAGTGTTTCGCAGATAGTCGTGGAGGCATGCTGAGATGACCTCAGCAGGGAGTCCCTGTGCTCCTGTCAGCAAGCCAAGTTAGCGCTGGTGCTTTAATGGCTCTATCATACGCCATTTCACAACATTTCATGGTTATTCTTGTCCAAAGGGAGGGGCTGAATTTTTAGGAATAAAACTGTCAGTTTTCAAGCCAGTTTAACCAGCTAAAGTTGATTTATTTCCCCTCTTCTTTATTCACCAAAGTGTTCAGAGTAAAGCAGAAAGAAGTGCAAAACAGTATTGGATGAATGGTTACTTGTTAGCTGACTATAAGTAGCACAACTCCTCATCAGTGTGACTTTTTAATGGCTTGTTTTCTAGAGGTGTTTGTTATTACCTCTGGATCAATATCATTTAAAAACAAACATTCACAGAGACATAAAGTCAATGACCCCTCACTGAATGTGTAAATGAGTAAACACAGCGTCACACTTTTCAGCTCTTTATTGATGGAGTCACAATTAATTAGAGCCTGAACTCAGTTTGCTGCAATAAAAGTCAAACAAGTTAAAGAAGTAAAGCAGCCGCAAAGAACTAACAGGAAACTCATGTGCATTATTTTATTTAGCCATTGTTATTCACTTCTCTTATTGTGCTTAGTAAATCCTGCCACCATAATTACTATGCATATTAACTGAAGTAATAAGAAGTTTTGTTTAAAAAATACTACACGAAACCATTCAAACAAAACACATGAATTAAACTATGATAAGGTAAACTACACTAGACTAAACTAAGGATAGGCTAAATCAAACTTTTTTTTAAATTTTTATTATAAATGTTTCCTGCAAGTTGCACTACTTTAACATGTACATTTAAATTTTTCATAAATAATAGGTCATGTATGTTATTTTGCTTGTAAATTGTAATTTTTAAAATCCCTTTCATCAACCTGCTCAGGGATTGAGAATCAAAATTTGCCTCTATGGCGAAGTTTGCCATTGTTACAGCCCCCCCCCCTTCGTGAGGAGGAGGGGAGTAACACGACAACCATAAAAACTTGACAGAGTCCGAGTGAATGTTGTAAAAAGAAGGGATTTATTGATAAAAATCCCAGAAGGCTCACACAAACTGTGGGGGAGAAAGGGGCGGTTAGGTGGTGCCAAATCAAAGAAAATAATAAAACAAAACAGGGCCTAACTACCATCTGTGCTAAAGAAACAAAAGAAAACAAAAACCCTGCCTATCTAATTAACAAAAAGTTTCCACCAAAACTTTACATGGATGGCACCCACCTACTTACCTAGTGTGTCTAACAGAAAAAACACCTACGTGATGAAATGTACAGGGTACCCCAAACTTACCTCACCCTCTAACTCCCACCACAAACCTTCACACAAAGAGCAACCAGTCATGTGTCAGGTAACAAAGCCAGATCCAGATCTCCCTGGCTGGGCTGCTTAAATAAGGCCTCCCTGGATGCTGATTGGCCCATGGTTGATGAGGATCAATCAGGGGAGATTGATACCAGCTTTCCATAGTACCTGTGAAGAGACAAAGGGGGAGGGGAAAGAGAAACAGCCTGGCAGGCATGTAACAGCCATATTTTTGTGATATATCCATGTTGATTAAAATGCATTTACCACTTTATGAAATAAAAAATTCATAAACCAAACTGTCCTGAACTGAACTGAACTAAAATAGCCTAAACAGAACAAAACTAAATGAACTAAACCAAAAACAAGTTAAATTAGCCTGAAGTTCAGTTCAGTAGGATAAAATGAATAATCCAAGATGAACTAAAGCATAGTGAACGAGGCTGAACTTAGCTAAGATAGACAAAACTAAGCTGAACTTAAACTTTACTAAACTAAACATAAATTATACTATTATAAGTTGAGCTAAGTTCAGATAGGCAAAACAAACTATGGTAAAATACGGTAAGCCAAACTAAACTGAACTAAATTAAATTAAAATAAAATAGACTGAGCTGAAATAACCTGAGCTAAGTTAGGTTAACAAAGATACAACCAAACTCTACTCTAAAACAGTGTAAATTCAGATAAACTGAACAAAAGGTTTCAGAGCTACAATAAGGGAAAGCAAGATGAGCTTGGATAAGCAAAGGTAAACTAATCTAAGCTTTGTTAAACTAACATTCAAACAAATATTACACTTAGCTGATATAAAATAATTCTGTCACATTTGGATAAATATTGTTAAGAATTTGTAAATGGGGAAGTTGTGTGAACTTTGCTTGGCTAGAAGTTCTTCGGTTTGAATGTTGGCCTTGGAGTTTTACTTCATGTCTCCGGTTCGTTTGTGGATTCTCTGGATACTCAGGCTTCCTCCCACTGTCCAAAAATATGCAGAATTTAAGTATTTACTGTAAATAAATACTTTTAGAAGGGAGCTTTGTTGATTGTTCTGGGTGTCACCAGGGAAACCCAGCCCATGGTGTATCCTGCCAGAGATAAGTACACACAACCTTGTAAGCATAAGTAGTTTATAATGATTTCTGCTTTAAATTAGAAGTGGCTTTTTTATGCATTTGTTATTATTCAGATATAACTACAATAATTTGCATTTAATTGAAACAGAAAAACATAATTACGGTACTTTTGCAGAGCTTTGTTTTGTGTGCATAAATACAGATAATGGTATTTTCTGAGGAAACCATATTAACACTGTTTGACTAAGAAAATGTGACTGTCTGCGTGAATGTAGGATGCTTTAAGATTTATTTTTTATGTATCCATGTCTTGAATGGGCCCTATTTGTGTTTGTTTGTCTGCCTCCTGGCATGCAGAGTCCTGCACGTGTCAGACGGAAGGCATCCGCTGCTACACAATCAGTACCGGCCTCTGCTCCTTTTCACTGTGGTCCAGCAAGTGAGACTGAACATGAGGCGCAGGGAATTGAGGTGCATTGATCTGTCCTCTGCAGCGTCTCCCCGAACTGGTGAAATAATTAACCTCACTGGCACAGACACAGGAAGCAACAACAGAGTATCTTTGGGAGGTTAATTAAAAATAAAAGCGCAAGGGGGAAGGGCAGAAGGTGTATTCACAGGGGAAAAGTGCACTGACTTCCAAATGAGCTCACTCCTTTGTAAATGTTTGTGGCCAGCATACAATGAAATGGTAGAAAAGCTGTTTACTTTCTCTTTAAGCAAGAACAGCCAAGAGAGAACGAGTAAATGAATCAAGCTTTTAAAATGATTTTAGGAAAAACAATCAAAGTCATTCAGCTCAGCGGGAATTGATTTTAACCACATAACATTGCAATTTTATTATCCAGTTGTTCAGAAAGGAAATGGAAGGCACTTCTGCAACCAAATGAGTTGGTCTAATTGACATCAATGTGCATATTTTGACTTGCATTAATACCAGACTAATGTGCATGCTGGTTACTTCCAGGACAAAGTTCCTTGTGATCTTGGAGTGTTTTTATAGTTCCTCATTTGGTTGTGGAAAACAAATTGTAAGCCATATTAAACTACTCTTGCTAGAAAGTTGGCTCATACATAAAGGCAAAACTAGTACATGCACTTTGTGGAAAATAGACTAAATAGAAAGAATGTGGAAAAATGTGAAAATAATGTCTGAATCTTTAACAAATTCAGAAAACATTCATAATCAATATCAGAACATGTTGTTTACGTGTTCATGGTCGGACAGTTGAAAACACTTAATGATGTTTGGTTCTGGCTGGAAACAGTTTGTGGTCAAGGTTATCAGGAGCTTTAATATTTTAATGAGGAAAAGTACCAAGAAAACATTCAAAGTGTTTAATCTCTTTTAAATTAACAACTGATCATGAATTCAATTTGAATTATTTCTAAACTGGCAGAAAATAATGATTAGGTTTAAGGAACACTTTGACATGTATTGACAAGACCTTAAAAGTTTCTTGTCATCTTTTGAATAATTGTTGGATAAAAGATTTTTCAGGTTCATCTAAGGTCATGACAGTTTTTCTGTTTTGCTCTTGCCAGAAAGTGAAAGGTGTGATAGCCCCTTGTGAAAGTCACAAGGTGTATTTCTGTGCCATAAAAGTCAGATATCTGACAGATCGCTATGCATTGAACCTTCTTAACTTTTCCTGAATTCATTTCCTCCCTTCATGTGCTGTCAGTTGTTGGGTATACTAAGGCTGGTATGTATGTGAATGACACAGCTGATAGGCTGAGGATTTCTGAGCTAACAGTTTTTCAGAACTTTACTGTCTTCTGATATAAATTAAATTAAATTACTCACTCTTAAAATCTGCTGTAGTGTAGCAATTAAGTCCACATCACAGATCCTCTTACAGGAATAAAGATATTTGTCCATGATATGATCAGTGTTTGCCCTGTTTTTGAATAGTTCTTATAACTGATGCAAATATGATGAAATGATCCATAAAAGGCATAAAAACAAGATTATTTTGTTAAAAAAAGTACAAAAACATTACATTTAAAATAGGCAATAAAAGGTGAGTGGTCAGACTTTATCCAGTGAAATGCCACTCTTCAGAAAAGTCAGATCTCTGAGGGTGTGACGGCTTCAGGACAAATAGTAGTTGATGGTCAGATATCAATAAGATGTCAAACCAGCCGGGATGATGAAGTTTATCAGTCTCCATTGATGCAGCTGCTGTTAAGACATTTCTGAAAGCCTCAGTCCCACAGAACAGTGACACAAAGTGAACTGAGCATTTTGTCAGACCTTGTCGACACCAATGGTCCCAGTTCTGCGTGAATTCATACATTCTTTATGAATCTGTTATTGAAAAGTCTCATTATGCTCATAAAATACATATTGGGACCACTGTTCCTTTACCCAATATTGCTTACAATACAAGAGACATTATTTAAGACGGCACTTCATTGGATTAAATTCTCACACTGCAATGAGTTGTTTTATTAGCTTGCTGCTGCTGTTTGCAGCCTAAATAGGTTAGATGTTTGTTATTGTGTGGAAAATGTGATGTGGATCATCTTGATAGGCCTGTTGAGTGGTGTTATTGCAGTCTGCAGTTCTCTGGAACACTCGGGAAATGATGCTCCCCCTGTCAGCGCTGCAGAGCCCCTCTGCCTCTGGATCTGCAGGTAATTACTGAGATGCCGCTGACTCAGGAGACAAACACTCGATCACACAAGCCTGTGCACATGAGGAAACAGCTCACATGTGGACACAAACATGAAGGCAACCTTTTGTTCCAGTAGATCTTCACGACTTCAGCAGAGACTAACTTTAGATTTCACGAGATTTCCTTTTAGTAACTTGGGGCAGACTTTATCTTTGTTGTTAGTTAAACTGTCAGCAAAACACAGAGAAAATATTTTAAATCTGAGGTATGTAATTGTTGAAAATTATTTAAATGCAAGGAGCTCCCCATTCCCAGTGTGACAAAGTTGTCCACCTTATTATCATCACCACTTCTGATGACTCCGACTACCGCAGAGTCAGTGGCAGGTGTCTGGACAGTATATGAAACCACTGGTGTAGAGAGAGAAGAGGAAAGAAGAGACAGTTACTAGTTGTGTTCCCATCAATGTATTTTTATGAAGTATTTCATAAGAAAACACACGTGGGAAAAGGAACATTTGAAATAATTTCCTCAGTTTTGCTCCAACCCAGTTGATGAAAACATGCCTACTTTATTTTTTTATTTTTTGTTTATGTTACTTAAATTTTATCTTTTTGCAATATTTTAAAAGTTTGCTCTAAATTTACATGACAGTTGGATGGAAACATAGCTACTGAGTCCCTGTCCAACACAGAGCACACATCATGTGGTCTGCTGGAAATGTACTCAGAAACTGTGCCAATAGATACATATTTACTCTAAAAAAAATATTAAATATTTTTTATGGAAACTCTGATCAGAAACTAGAGTTAAAAATATTTCAGGAGTCGTGTGGCACAGTGGCTAGAGGCTACACGCCACACGTTTCAGTCCCATACTCTGTTTCTTTGCTGCCCGTCTGCCCTCACTTCTCTCTGCCTCCTTCACATTACTTTCAAATAAAGGCGACAAGTGCTGTAAAATTATTTCAAAAAAATCTGTTAGATTAATTTTAGAGGGAGTGTGAGAAGAATCGTGACTAATTTTATGAAAGCAATTATTTCTTAACATGAGTATTTTTCCACTTACTGAATGTACTAAACTTCAAGGTTTATTTTTATTATTATTTAAATGTCAGGATTATTTTGCTGCAAGAAAATGGTTTTAATTTTTCTTTACCAGAGGTGCCAGTCAATGTACCTGCTACCATCTATGATTCCTCACTGAGTTAATTGTTTGATATCCCAGTTCCTTGAATCTACTGATTAGCATTTTTCTCAGTTGTCACCATTTTACTGCTATTCCCCATCAGCTCTCCTTTGACAAGATATTTGCAAAACAGAAATTATAACTTTCTTCTTTAGCCTTTTTAAAAACAGATTGACCGGCTTCAGTGACAACAACCCCTGGGACCTGGTGATGTTTTCACAGACACAACCCTTTACTCAGACACAATGATTCCCAGGTTTATTAGCCTCTGGAAATTGGCTTCAGTGGGAGGCAGAAAAACAAATAATTTCAATATACACCCGGGTGTCCTAATGTTCATTTCCATGCTGTCACTTAGAAGGGGGGAGGAAGGAGGGACAGATAGAAGGCTTTGTGCTGCTGACAGGATTGGCTTTGTGTGTGATGAATGGGGCTGTCACAGACGGTGACAGGTTTGTGTTCAATACATGTGGATGTACAATACGCTCTGCATCCCGTGACAAGCTGGGAGGCTTTTTGTCCCGATAATCTCCATATCATTTTAATCTGCGGCTGCTTATGGCGGATGTGGTCACTGAGGGGTGTGTCATGGAGGATGCACACAGACTGTCGATCCTCTGGAAGCACACTGAGTTGACTGATGCATTCCAGTGTTTATTAGTTTTTTCTTTCTCTTCCGATGTTGTTTTGAAAGTTGCTGAAAGTGTGGAGAATGAAACAGGACATTTTGATTCTGGGATCAGGAGTGATGTGATCTCACTTGGAAAAAAAGTGAATGCATGTCTGGAACTAAAAAGTATTTACAAAATTCATTGGCTTACAGCTTTTGTGGATTAAACACAAGCACAACAGAACACCTCACAAACAGCACAACCCTGGTTTTTATTTGCATATCTCCTAGTGTTTCAAACAGAGTCAGAGTGAGGGTGTATCCAGTTTTGGGGTCCACCTCCAGGTTATATCATCAATGTTTGATCAGTTTTCTGTACTAACACAACTATACACATCTTATTACCCCAAATTCAGTTCATGAACCTGAATATAATTTATCTTAGCTTAAGACAGGGATGTCAAACTTGAGTTCTGGACAGCTGCTGTCCTGCTGTCCAACACATGTGATTCAAATGGTTGAATTACGTCCTCAGCATGCAGTCATAGTTCTGTTAATGACCTAATTATGTGATTCAGATGTGTTGAAATGGATATACTTTAAAGTTGGAGGACACCAGACCTCAAAGAAGCAAGTTTGACATTTCTAGCTTAAAGGAGAACTGAAAAGTTTTTTTAAGCTAACATCGGGTGAAAAAAAACATAAAATATGGTTGTTTTAAAATAAAAAAATAAATTAAAAAAACCCTTTTCTTTCTATTTTTTAATAAAAAAAACACATTCTGGTGTTTTTGGCATTTTTGTGTCAACCTTAGACGTGTGATGTGCACAGTGCTGCATTACAAGCATTCAGCAGTTCATCAGAAAGTGAGTGAGTATTGGTGCAGCATGGTGCAGTCTGCTTCAATGAATTTTTCAAACAGTTTCAAATTCCCGAGAGATTAAAAACTTCATCAGATTTGGATACGTAAGCTCAGATGCAAAAATTACTTTCCAAACTTATAGAGAAAATGGAGGAGGACGTCACCAGAGACAACAAGACGAAGCAACAAGAACCTTATCTCAAGCAAGAACATGCTATTGTACATCACAAATGGTGATCAGTTCTCACCAGTCTGTGTTTCTGATTCAGTCCATATATGTCAGGCCAGAACGGCCCTGATCATCAGAATCCGAACCTGAAGAACTTTCGCCCGAAGAACCAAATGTTTTTGATTTTTCAGCCAGTTGCTGACTGAGGAGACACTGTGCAAGTCATGATGACTGGAATATATGTGTGTGTGTGTGTGTGTGTGTGTGTGTGTGTGTGTGTGTGCGTGTGTGTGTGTGTGCGTGTGTGTGCGTGTGCGTGTGGGGGTGTGTGTGCGTGGGGGTGTGTGTGGGTGTGTGTGTGTGTGTGTGTGTGTGTATAAATTAGGGCCCTTTAATGTTTTGTGGAAGTCGTCCACTGAATATTCATATTTGATTTCAGGTTTCCATTAATATTATTAAGAGTAACTCAAATAGTTTTCCTTCCTTGTTCTTTAGATGATATAAAAACTGGTTTAGAAGAGTGTAGGCATAGTATGTTGAAGTCCTGAGAGCTCATAAACACTTCTACAACTTTAGTTTGAACAAAATTTATGTTCTTTACAACCACACAGAATTGCTTCTTTCATCACATTCACTATGAGACTTCACGCATAAAGCAAAGCAATTTAGTTCTGATTCATTTTCAATATATACTTGTACATATATTGCTACCATTGCTGAAGAAACATTTAAAGAGCAAAAAAAAAATGCATATTTAAGTTACACTTATAAAATTGACCATCACCTTTAAAATCCTTCTGTCTCACTTTTTAATAGAATCCAAAAATATGGTATTCAGAAAAGAAAAGAAAAAAGATTGCAAGATTTTTGTTGATTTTAATTTATACTTTACCTTTTAAAGTTGGACAGAGTGACAATAAAGCTTTATTCAGTTATCACAGACTCCCTGTTTCTTAGGAACAAAAATTATATGTGACATATTATTTTAGTTACTCTTCAAAATGGGAAAGAGAGAAAGCCATGGCACTCAGATAAGACAGATGTGTGTTGGGAATGGACTAGTACCTAAATCTGAATGTATTTATAGTCAGAACAATTGAAACGCTTGAAAGAGCTGGATCTGTAACAAACAGGATGGATAAATGCGCATTTCTTTTCATGGTGGGTTTATGTGACAATGACAACTATGTTTATTTTAAGGATTTTCAGAGCTTCATCAAAGTTGTCAATAAGTATAGATGACTGTAAAAGTGGTTTTAAACAAAAATAGTCCTTCCAAACAACAAAGCAGCGTAAATACCTGGAAAATTCTTTGCAAAGGAAATCCCCACTAAAGGTCAACGCTTCCAGAAGAGATATTTCATTATTTTCGACACTGATTAACTGAAGCTGCAGATGCTGTGCATGATAAGGAAAAGCACCCACTGGGTAACACCGTGTTCCTTGCTTCTTGTGTCCTGAATCATTAACGGACGGCAGTTTGGCTTTTTAAGGATCAACATCCATCTTCCTCTGATTTGAAAAAGAAAAATGAAACACAGATACAAAAGCTCAGCCACTTGGGGGTCTGCAGGAGTTTTTCTCCGAGGATTCATTGCTCATGGCTGCGACGGAGTGTGAGCCTTTTTCTTAATATTTATGAACTTCTGCATCAGAGTAAGTTATGGACACATATTGAGCCAAGACCTCACTTAGTGTTTTCACTCCCTCAGTATTTATGATACCTGACAGGTTTTTTTTTTCTCTTATGCAAGTTTCCTGTTTTCCTGTTCATTACATCTTTCCATCAGAGATACAGAAGGCCACAAAGACAGAATTTGGACCCATTTAATTAAATCAGAGTATATTTTCTCTAGCTTTACTGTGAAAGTCTGTTAAAGTCTGATTGTATTAGTTGCTGCATGAATTAGTGTGATTTTGAAGGAAGCAAAGGGCCCAGCATGCATATCTGGTTCCTATGAAATTAGTTGGTATTAGTAAAATGACTGAATGCGTGTTTTGTAAAAGCTGTGTATTAAATGTTGAGTTTATTATATTGTTTGCTATCATGATTTGAAAACTTCAGAGGAAGAAAATAATTGTCACCCAGAAGGATGAACCTTCATCTTAGACTTTTATGAAAAATAAGACCCAATAATAATGATTTACCAGCTGGCTGGAAACATTTAAACATGTTCCAGTGCTCCTCAGAACAGTTTAAAAGCTTATATTTCACTAATGTGGACACATTCATAACTCCATGAAAGCATTTCACAGCTCAGCCAGAAAACGATGTGCCTGCCAATAATTCTTACCGTTTGTTTTATCCCGCTGCTCTGAGTTGTGTTTTCTGGATCAGGACCCTGCATATTTCAAATCAGCTCCTAATCACAAGGACACATTTATTTACATTCATGTTTTTAAAAATGACTAAACCTTCTGGCAGTCAGATTATCCTGTGTGAGTGTCTTCCTCCCTGTAGGTGTCCAGATAGGTAAAGCAAACACCAAAGATTTACAACAAATGCTTTTTACATCTGTTGTCTCCACTGGAGGTGATTAAACATTTTCCCTTAGAGTTAAATGATGGCTAATGAGAAGTCTTTAACACACGTTGCAGCATATCAGTCATTCATAGACACATTGTTTTCAAAAGTATTAAATTACTCGTTTCCTGTTCATATTGAGGATTCCAGTTTCTGGAAACTTCACTATGGATTCATGACATCAGTATTTTGAAAGTAAAATAATGTCTTATTTTGCTTGTCAATTATTTCAATACTTGATTTATCAAACATGAGAACAAGTCATTAAAAAATACTGGAGAGATGTTTGTTTCTGTGCTCTTTTTAATTCTACTACTGAGCAGAGGAGGACACAAAAAGCTGTGATTTTATAAGAGGTGTGGATGCGCTTTCTGCTTCTTCCTTAGTGCAAACCATCAGCTGCTAATTGCTGTCTGGTTTATTTCTTCATGAGCTGCTATAAATTGTTAACAGGAAACAAATCCAAACTGTAGATCAGTCAGAAGGAAATACATCATTGTTCTTCTTAACCCTGTCATTGTTAATTTATGATAGCAGCACTCAATACATTCTATCCATTTAGACTGGGAATGGTGAGAGGGGGGCAAGAGGCGCGGTAAAAACAGGACAAACAACCATGCACACACACATCTTACCGAAAGACGAGTTGGGGAGACTGATTAACCCAACAGTGGGTTTTTGTGATGTGGAATCAACCTGGAGTTCCCAGAGAAAATACGTGGAAGAGGAGAACATGTTATCTCCAATCATCCCACACAAGATATATTGTTCAAAATGTTTTTAAAGCAATCAGGCATGAAAAAATATTCTTAATGTTTTAGATTCCTGAATATTAGCTGCATTAGCCTGCATACCGTTCTTCAAGTCAGCACTACTCTACAACCATAGAAAACATAAACACACCAAGTGCAATGCAAACATGTTAGCTGATCATCATAACACCAAGTTTTATTCTAATAGAAATATTTGGTATTACTGCAGAATACTGTTGTTGAAACATAATCAGTGATGGACGATGTCCACCTGAGATAATCAAGTGCAACTTCCAAACAATGTGAGAGCAACACTTCAAAACTGTAATAAATGGATTAGTCCTAATGTATTAGTCCTTAGTTGTTAATTTATGTTTCCAGTATTTATGTTTTACTTGTAGGGGGTCACAGCATACAGAGATGGTGAGCTTGAAGAATTTTGTCTTGAACTTTCCACTGGGTGTCCAGTAGGTGCCATGGAGTGACACTAATGAAGATACTAATGAAGCGGCGTATGTCAGTAAATCATCAAAGCCAACACACACACACACACACAAAAAAAACAGTTTTCAATAGATCCACCATGATTCTGCCTCAAAACGACCTCATAGCAGCATCTCTCTACATTCCTGTCAACTACACCTGAATAGTAAGACATAAATTGGTTAAGTTGCATCTCACTGTTATTTAAAATTAAAATGCAACATTAAGCCACATTTATGTTTATAAATAAATCAGTCTTTACACAAAATCTAAAAACCAACTATGCTTATGCAGCTAAAAGAAAAAAGTTACCCATCTCCACGGTGAGTAGGAAAAAACAAAACAAAAATTGATTAGAACTAAATCTAAAACATCCAGTAAGGACATTTTTCAGGCATTTGGTGAAAAGCTGATCTTGTAGGTGAAAGATCAAATGTGATGAGTTTGTGTACGCTACAACTATCAGACACTTTTGCACACCGTACCTGTCCAGGCTGGTGTTTTATCCAGCCTGGACAGTTTCACCTGACACTTCCAACAACAGTCCTAAAGCCTTTCTATTGACTTTATAAAGTTTCTCTTTGTCTGGCAAATGTTTTCCTTCCTCTCAATTTTCCATTAAAATTACCTTTTGTGCAGGGTGTCAGTGACTGCCTGCTGTAAAACTGCTAAGACAGAAGTCTATTCTGTGAGATGTGTGAATATCCTACCAACATAATATAACATTTAATACATTCTGGAAACTGTTTTTTTTTTTTTTTTTTTTTTTTGGGGGGGTGGGGGGGGCAGCAGGAGCTACCTCCATGACAAAAAAGTCTGTATTGAAACAGTAAAATATGAGTCACTTTTTTGGATTTTATCAAATAAATAGATGTACTGTTTTGTGATGTTCAATTTTGTGTTCAAACATAAATTTAAGTTTGGCTTTAATTAAAGTCCATCTTTGTGTTCGTGCTTCAAAAATAGTTGTTGCTGTATTTTTAAGAGGTTTTGCCTCTTAGTCCTGGATTTGCACTAATTCTGAATTTAGGTTGACCTTCCCATACCCGCCTGTTGCTCCCCAGTGAGTCTTCATCACTGCTCCCAGCAGAGCCCCCTCCCCTCCTTCTTTTTTCCACAGATGGATTTTTTGTTGCATTAATCCCACAGATCAGGTGGGTTTTGTCAACGTGTTAAACTTTAATACTTTGGGTCATTTATCTTTACGGTCCAACCCGGGGTCTGTCAGCGACCAGACGAGCCATTTCCTCATTTGGTTTGGGAGCAAAGTGGCGCAGGAGAGAGCAGAAGTGGGGGGTGGGCTATGGGTGGCGGGGGTGATGATGGAGTGAAGTGGCTGGGGTGGGGTTGGGGTGTCCGGCTCACCATTTAATGAAATCCTGATGTGCGGAGGGAGAGGTAGAGGGGTGATCCTGGAGGTCGGGGCGCCACACCATCTCCAGAAAACGACGCGCCTCCAGAGAGACGGCTTCACTCGCTCATTTATTTTCTCTCGTTTGGAGGAGCATGCGCGGCTCGTAAAAGGCGCTCACCGATGTGGCCCTCATTACGCGGCCGATGCTGCATCAGGGACCCGCCAGGCGCCCAAGTGGACAAGGATAGAATTGCAGGTGATTAATTTGTTGAAGGCTCCTCTGGAACATGGTGAGCTCACACGTGGATTTATCTTCATTTGCCCAGATATGTGCCGTGACATGAGAGGACAGGCCTGAGGAGTCCTGCATCAAATTGTCTTTACTCTGCTAGGAAACTAGATTTTGGAGCGGGGAAATTCTCTGTTGCTTTTATGTTTGTTGTACAGTTTCTGTGTTCATACTCAAGAGGGGGGAAAATCTGCTTGGTCCATTTAACAAAATCATGGAACTAATGGACAAATAACAAGGGTCATAAAGCAAGAACACATATTGTGTTTTGTTTTCTCCAGATAAAATGTCACGGCTGTGTTTCACTCCCATAATTGAAACAAACCATTTCAGTTCTGTCAGCGACTCAAATATAATGAAGGGGAACATGTTGGAATCAGTGTCAGACTATTGAATGTGATTGTGTGCACTCATCTGGGAGAGGGAAGTGTTTTTTTAAAGATCATTTCAGCATGCAGATAATGGCTTACATACATTGTTCTTAAACTGTGGTACTTTCAGACATTTTGGTATCTAGAATTAACAAGTTAAATTACAAGGTAATTAACAGCTGTAATTCATAGAAAAGCTAAATGTAGGCAACTAGAAGAGGCAGTGGACCGTAAACTGATGACCCAACACATCAGGGAACCAGGCTGTGATTATCTATAGTGAGGAATTTTATATAAAGGCAACCTCTTCATGTTGTAATAAAATCAGAGAAAGAGCTGATATCAGTGCTGAGTAATAAATGTGTGACATCACCGCATCTTACACAACATAAAGAAGATCAAAGAGAAAAGCTGAAGTGTTTTAACTTTTCACCTGATAAAAAAACGTCCAAGATCTAAAGAGGAACCTTTACTGTGCAAATCCTGATGAAAGAGAGATAACTAAAACCAGGCCAGGCCCAACGCTGAATTTGATTTGGGGCCCCTCTTCCTCTTAAGAACATCACCACCACTGGAGGTGGAGTTTCATTGGCTGAGCTTAAAAGTAATCACAGATAACTGATTATTATTTTTCTGAGACGTATTTGTGAACGATCAAAAAGAAAAGGTTAAACTTGTCATCAGATTATAACTATGGTGACTCAACCACCCAATTTAAATTTTAATTTAAAGCAGTTTTGAATAAGACAGAATATACTTTATTTATCCCCAAGGAAATTGCTTAATTGTTTATTTGCTGACTACTCCATCCAAGGTGCTAAATATTAGTAAATACAAATATATCAACAAGCGATACATACATATATATATATATACAAAAGTGTTATATTGTAAATAATTTAAAAACTTTTAAATTGCTTAAAACCTTTTAATTAAATCAATGTGATATAAATCAAGTTTAAAAGTATTTTCATTGTCAATGAATAAATATAAAATTTTAGATGTATGGTCTGTGAATTTAAAGCGTTAATGGGAAGCCCCTGTTGGTTTGAGGTTCCATCAGGTGGAGCTTAGTTTGTTTATATTCTGGGCCGGCTCTCACTAAAACTAAGACAGGCTGCAACACTGGTTTACAAAACCCTGTTTCAGGGCCTGAAGTCCCTCAGTTAGCTCTGTGACAGTAGCTCAACAACAGTCTAACTTTAATTGCTGTTAACAAATAGTTTAAGTGATTTTTAAATAGGTTTTGTGAAATCTGGGAACACTTTGAGACACAACTGTTCCAAAAAAAGAGAAAAAGAAAAAAAGAAAACAGTTAATGTGCCTTTTGTATTATGAGTTGTTGCCTTACATGGTACAGCTGTGCACTTCCAGTGAAAATGTGATACATAAAACTTGCATTTGGAATCATGATTTGGGAGGGACAGAGGGGTTCGTTTGCCAGCAGAAGGAAAAAAAAAAGGTCCTCCGAGTCCTCGCAAAGAATGTATTGGGTACACAATTTAACAATTTCAGAGTGAGCCAAGACATTCCTAGAAATATGTGTAGAAGTTTAGTGGAAATATTTTTTTATCTTTATAAATGTTAAAGGTAAAACTTTAACAAAACAAGCTGTTAGAATTTAGTCAATAAAAAAGATGAGGAAGGTTTCACACAGTTTATTTAGGTCACTTTTTATCAGCATATCTGCATAAAAGTCATTTCAGTTTAACAGCTAGGAAACCCATATCTATCAGTCAATTTTTAACGTACTTGCTCAACAAAACTGTTGCATTTTAACTACTAAGATTCATTTACTAATCATAAATTAACTCATTAAAAATATGATTCTAAATATTCTCTTTAAATTGACCAAGAGAATATTTACACATCTAATTCCAGAAGCTCAGATAGATTAATA
Organism: Poecilia mexicana; assembly: GCF_051168715.1. NCBI lineage: Eukaryota > Metazoa > Chordata > Actinopteri > Cyprinodontiformes > Poeciliidae > Poecilia > Poecilia mexicana. The sequence goes on from NW_028263379.1 coordinate 7,466,239, forward strand.
ATGTCTCAGCTACAGTTTTTAATGTAGATAAGCTCTGCTGAGTCATTCCTGCATAACAGAAGATTGTTTATTTCATGAAGTTGTCTGCTTTGGCCTGCATGTAATAAAGACACAAACCATGAATTAGTTTGTAATTAAAGCATAAAACTTTACTGAAAGAGCAGTAAATATTTTACGTCTTTTCTAATAATATGGCATGTGAACCTTTTTTTTCTCACATATGCAGCTAAGATGTGTCATTCATTGACAACAGCTGCCTCAGGGTTAAGAGTATCAGCGCTGTCGCTAAACTAGCTAAAGCTGGATACAAACTGAACCAGGACCTTCACTATCATTCTGATCAAAATCTTTTTACAGCATTTACTTCCAAAATGTTTGATCAACTTTAACCATTGATGAAAATTATGGCTCACTATAAGTAAAATTATTTTTGAGTCTAACATTTAATACACCACAGTCTTTTAAAATTGTTAACTTGTCATAGTAATTGATCAAATTCAGGTCAGCTCGTGCATCCATTGCCTTTATGTGTTTCTTTTTCCCTTATTTATGTAAACATTATTATTATTCTCTGAAATAAAGCAATATTTTAAATGAATCTTTATGCACAGTTTGTATTTCTTGATCAATTTAATAGCAGAGACTCATCACTGCCTTTAGACAGATCTGGAAAACTTCATGTTTCTGTATTTATTAATGTGAGTTGACAAAAAAAAAAGCAAGTGCAATACAATTTAAGCAGTTCGGCAAGACTTAGTGCTTTAAGTTGACTTATAACAAGTTTGATAAAGGTTTATATTTACCAGAGTTACCAAATATACTACACTTGCTAGTTTTGCTAGTTAGTATTTCTATAAATATTAGTTATTAATTAAATCATGATTTACAGTCTACGTTTTTGTAAATAAAAATATTAGAGTTGAGTGTGAACACAAAGCTACATTAGACATGACCAACATCTCATTAGTTTAAAGCAACTTAGAATTATATTTCTCTAATCTTCAGAAACATAAATGATGATGTTATTGCAACAGGGCTGCGGTGTCACTTGTCATATTAATGGCTCTTCTTTAATGAGTTGGCTGTAGGCCACAAACATGCACATAAACAGTATAAATCTAATGTTGAGTATCACATTACATGTATCGCCGGTCAGCAGGGCTAATTACACAATAATGAAGCCAGTCAGGAGTTAAACAGGAGAAACATTCACACAAGATGCTGTAATCCTGCTAAAGCCTTCCACCTATCCTTCTTTATGAGCTTAAATAGGCCCCAGGGGGCCATTACAAAGCAACAAGGACAACCCCAGTCCACTCCCAGGAGAGGAGCTCTGAACCTGCAGGGAGCCCTGAAATAAACTGAAGGTGTTTGGCTTTGGAAACTGGTCAGGAATCGGTGCAACCCGTCAGTCAGTGCAAGTGTTGTCAGAGCAGAAATCACTCCTTGTATTTCTGATGCAAACAGGTGTGTTACATTCATGGTGCATGAATATAACATAACAGCAGCACCAAATCATTTGTGACCTTGAACACTAGAAAACTGCTGGTTAAATTACAACTAATTATCATAATGTTTAATGAAGAAACATAATGATAATATGTTTTTGTTTAGTTAGTTAATTAGTTATAGTGATGATGACAATTATTATTCCTGTATAATGAATTGAAGATTGATCTTGAAGTAATGGATGTAGGACCATTTTTTATTTTCTTTTTTTTTTTTTTTTTTTTACTGATTTTAAAAACAAATTGAAAAGGGCAAAAGCAAACATACACTCATATATGTGCAGTACATATACAGCCTACTAACAACGGAAAAGTACTGTAGAATAATTTATTAAATAATTTCTTGGTCTTATTTTGTAATCAGAATATTTGTGCCTTACGTGACTGTGAGTAATGGCTAGTAACTGAAAATTTATTATGTGAATATTTTTTATTGTATTTTTGTATAATAACTTCAAGTATGTTTTTTTTTTATCAAATGTATTATTTTAAAAAAATAAAGAAACTACAACTGGTCAGTAATAGTGACTAGATTTTCGCCAGTGGACTCAATTAGTTTTATCTGAAAACTAATTTAGTTTTAGTGAGTTTAGGCTGGGCCACTAATGTTCACCTAAAACTGATGAATGTGCTAAACAAAAAGGAAACAGAGTGATCTGAAATGCACACGTTCAAACAGCTTTAATCTTAACTGCCAGGTCTCAGTTTGAAACCTTCCATTCTGACAATGATCATAAAATAAGGCTTCCATCAGTCATTTCTGTCTGGGTCCAAAATTCCAATCAGAACCAGCTCGGAGCCATATATAAACCCTGAGCGTCAGCGGTGAGGACGGTGTCTCACATGGACGGGGTTGTAGTGACCAATAAGAACCCAGGGCGCGCTGACGTGAAGGGGCGCCGGAAGCGGAGAACATGCGCACCTGCGAGTCTCCGCCAATGAAACCACTTCAATGTGCTCGAGAGCAAGTTTAAAAGAAGACATTCACCTTTCGACGTCACTTAACCTGTTGGGAATCTCGAGCAAACGTGAGATCGAAAACGTCACTTCATCTGTTTGACATAAAAAGAAGAAAATCTAAATTCTTAATGTTTTTACTTCAGACTAATTGTTTTTAGATTTTGCACCTGTTATATTTCCCCGACTGATCCATATTTTTCTCAAACGTTGTAAAGCTGCTAAATGTAACCAAGGTGCGGACCGTTCAGCTGACATGGAGTCACATTGCAGCAGCCCTGTCCTCCATCAGGCTCAGTCAGCAGCCGCGCTGTTTCACAGAGGGAAGCGGCCGCTTTAGGGCTGGAAACAAAAAAACACACACTGCAGCAGCAGAGGCTGCACGGCGACGCGGTGCGCGGTGACAGCGGCCTCCACACAGTAAACATAATTTATTTCTCAAGATTACGTCGACTTGCTGATTGGTCTCAAATTCCCTCCAACTCTTTTAAATGTCCTGAATTTTCAAAGGATTTTAGAACAAACTTCAGCACCAGTTTAGATTAGGAAAAACACCATCAACGTTAAATAATCTCCTTTACGTAAAGGATGAACTCGTCCTTAATGTAAAGTAGATTATTTGTCTTTCTTTTGTTGTACCAAGCTGTAAGGCACACAAACAATATTTTTTTCCTTTGTTGTGCTTTCTCCTTTTTTCTCTTTTTTCTGTTTTTGTGCAAATAAAAAGGATAACTAGGTGTGATGATGAGCTGCGGCTGCGCAAACGACAGCTTATCTATTAAGATTCTTACCGCAGCTGTTTGTTGTATTTGTTAGAGCTCTTTTTTTTTTCATTTCCGACTGAGGATGATCTGGATCTGGATTGAAGTAATTTTGTCATGCAGGGAATTGATTTAGTGATTAACCTGAGCACGGCTGTTGAAATGAGAGGTTGGATTTTACTGAGCTGGTGGACAAAAACACACATTTGGCTCTTTTGATTATTGTTATTTCTATTATTAGCTTTTGGAAGGTTTGTGAATTTGCAAAGCAGGGGGGTGGGGGGAATCGAAATTAAAATAATTTGCTTTTCTGATGAATCATCCCCGCCGACAGGATGAAACCCAAACGAAATCAGTTGAGAAGTGAACGGACGTCAAGCAGCACATTATAACGCGAGAAGGCCGTTCTGATGGGAGGTTAAAGCGAAGCGAATCTTCCAATTAAATCCATCAAGAGCTGGTGATTGATGATGTCAACCTTTCTGCTTCTAATTAACGTTCAAATTAGACCAAAGGGTGAAAAAACACTAAGTAGCTCCACAAAACATTTAAAAGATAATGATTTAAGAAGAAGAAGAAAAAAACACTGAAAGTCCCGTGCGGGGGTTATGCAGGTTTGTCTTTTGAAAGATTCCTCTTAAATGTTCAATATTATTGACCTTTCTGTAAGTCTCCAGGATTAATGTTCAGATAGAAAATAAACAATAAAATATGACACTTTAACAACTATCCAGGTTAAAATAAATAAATAGGTACTTGTCTAAATTCGGGGATTAAAAATATTCACTTTTTTTATTATTTAATCCATACAACAAAAATAATCTCTTCTCCTAAGCTTTGCTCATACAAACTTACCTCCCCTCCCGTTTCATCTAATTTCAAATTCAAGTCAAAAAGTGTCCGCTGAAATTAGCCTCACTCTGATATTAACATCATTTCATTCTCCCGGAACTTTCTCCAAGACGATACGCGTTTCTCTCCAAATTCCCTCTAACTGAATTTATCCCCGCAAGCTCCTGCTCGTTATGGAGAAATATGTATTCAAAGCAGCCTCAGAGGGTGGACCTCCACGGCTGATAATAGAATTTCCTGCTGTTTTACAACTCCGTCCCTAAACCAATGTCACCATATGCTGCTGTTGGCACAAGACTCTCCGCAGTGGCTTCATGAGCGGCAGCCTCCTCCCGGCAGCGTTGGAAATAAATAGAACAAGTTTGCATTCTCAGTTAGTGTTTCTTTAATTTAACCTCTTGGCAGGAAATTATGATTTAGCTGTTGTCATATTTTTACAGAATTTTGGTTTGACGGGTTTTTGAAAGGTACTGACGTAAAATTTTGTACTTTTTTGTTTACATAAAAAGCTTACTCACAGCTTCTGCTGAAATTTTTTATTTAAACGAATCTAAATCCAAACGGAAGAGAATAAACCAAACGCACCTGACAGAAAACAATGTGCGTTTCCTACAGACAGACATACCTGCTGATCTCTCCCGTGCGTCCAAGCGCGGCTCTCTCTAATCGCTTCCCTTTTTCTGAACATGTTGGACTTCCTTTCAGAAAATTCAGTCTGCGTCGTCAGACTGGAAGCCATAGCACGGCGTCACCTTTATTACTCGCTTATTTCACGCTACCGCATATTGAGTTACACTGGATTCCACCTGCGGGGACACACTGGAGCATGGCTGAAATACCGGGAGTAAAATAACCCATCTCACACAAAACGGGAAAACCAAAAACAATGTGATTTGTATTTTCCCCTCCTACTTCATATTCGTTTGAATTAATTTAAATGTGTTGCCTCAGATGATTTTTCCAGAGATTTATAAGGTCATACCTTATTAAATAAGCATTTCTTACGCGTATTTATTCTCAAATTACAGGCTTTTTATCTCCAAAATAAATAAACAATAAAAATAATCATATTTACGCTAAACTGATTGGGATGCATGGAAATAGGCTAAAATTCTCTTATTGTGCTTGATTTTCAGTCCATGTGCAACAGGGGGCCACATTCGCACATTATGCAAACAGCTCGGTGCGTAATTACGCAAGAATATGACAGAGATGTGAAGCTTGCTTTTGTTCCAATCCTTTTTCCATGATGAAAACGTGCTTTGATTTGACCATCGACTCTGCTTTTCTACAGGACTACAGCAACAGAGGGAAACAGATGCATAAACATTTCAAGGCAGCACCAGACTCCTCCTATTCCCCACGTCCAATTAGTTCTTCTGCTCCGGCCCTTTAAGACGCAGCAGCGGGTCACCAAGTGGTGTAGTGTTTCTCTAATTGAACTTCGCCCAATCAACAATAAGTCGTTAGCAGTCGCTTTGCTTTTCTTGGTGCCTGGAAGCCTTTTTCCCCCTTCTCCCCCTTTCAGGGATTCACCACCTCCAGTTAGCTACTTTCTAAAGATCCGCATGGAGTTTGGCAGAGGAATCGGGACGCTCTGAGGGGAATACAGCGCGGCTGCCTCTGCAACTACGCCCGAAGCATGGTTATTTTGGAGGAAGGCTCTCAGGCGAGCTAAGTTTCCAGCTTTGGACTCGAAGCATTGAGCTACAGCGGAGTTCTACCAGAGCCCCGAGCTCTAGAGGAAACGCTTGTGGACGTTTTAAATCTGCCATTTGAATGAAATAATCAAATTTTTTCCTTGAGAGCAGCGATATCTGCGGGAGTGCGATGACCTCCAGTAAAGACATGAAGGCAGGGTCTGTGCTGCAGTCCGGCGGCGAGGAGCGGAGGCGGGCTCCGCTGGACCAGTTGCCTCCGCCGGCCAACTCCAACAAGCCGCTGACGCCGTTCAGCATCGAGGATATCCTCAACAAACCCTCAGTGAAGAAGTCGGTGGCCAGCATCTGTCCGCCGCGTGTGCTGGAGAAAGTCACGGGCTCCAACGCAGCAAGAAACGGGATCAGCACTCCGTCCTCGCCTCTCTGCGCGCTGGAGGAGCTGGCCAGCAAAACGTTCAAGGGTCTAGAAGTCAGCGTCATCCAGGCAGCAGAAGGTAGCTGCGCGCTTTCCTTATTAAATTACGGATTTTCATTAAAAGCTAGAAAGAGAGCGATTTTAAATGAGAACATGTAGGCAAAAATACTGGAGGATTGTTTTGACTTTTAATGAGGACATGCCAGGACAGCTGCATGGGAATGTGTTGGGATAAAAACGATACGTGGAAATAAGGCTTCACGTGACTTATAAACTGATAAATTCGAGTAACACCAGGTCGAGACGGCAGATAACTTATGATCAACACCATTCTGGCTTACATACAGCGCTACATTGACAGTGTGAC